>NW_006799953.1:4507722-4581192 GCF_000485575.1 Poecilia formosa | reverse complement strand
TATATATATATATATTTAAAATGTCTGTGTATTAACAATTTAATGGAAATGTTTTGCTTGTTTATATTAGAGGCTCTGAGTGTCTGACCCAGATATCATACATGTATATTTATTGTCTTAGTAAGCCGCTGATTGCTGTTGTTCGTTTACTTGATCTTCAATGAGCTACTCTTACCAACTATAAACTGATCATCAATTACTGATACGCAGCAGAGAAACGGAAGGCTTCATCATGCACTGTGTGACAGAGACACTGAGTCATTTCGTCTCAACACATGATGCAATTACATAAAATGACCAGCATAAATGGGAAAATTGGCTCCTTTTCCTTCTCAACAGCAAAGTTCAGCGGAACTGCAGGACAGAAATAGGAACATTACATTTTGCAATCTGACTTAATCTTTTTTTTTGATGCATCATCCTTCCTTAGTGGGGTCTGCTGCCTGCAGGGTGCCTTGCAGAAGCATGCTTAGAAGCAGCGCTAAAAGAAGGCCGAAATGCTTCCTTCCACATTGAAAGTATTTAGAGGAATTGAGACACTTCTGTTTTATGTGTGCCAGAAACAGCGGTATTGAATTGCAAAAGAAATGAAGTTTATACTTGGTAAGCAGATGTCTGGGGAAAGGTTAAAGTTGTGGTGTGGAATTTCTTTCAGAAATATTTGAAAACTCCCGTAAATGTGCAAAGTAACATCTGTTTTATTTTCTATATTTGGCAGCGGTGGCTCAAATCTAGCTGCATGATTTGGTTCAGTGTCGTCCAACTTTGATCATCTTTTTTAAGAAAATGTAATCTCTCAAACGTGATTTTAGCTTGCAGCACATTAACTCCTGTGTCTGTTCCAGATGCCCAGTTGGCGCGCTGTTTTCCTTCTTTGGTGCATAATGAGCTGCGTGGAATCTGCTCCTACATCGCCATTTGTCCAGAAAAATAAATACAAGAACTCATTTCGTCTCACAAGATCCACGCGAACCAGGGTGCAGAACCTTCTGAAGAAATATGTAAGTTAATTAAATTCCTCCCACAGTGGTGGTTCTGGAGCTAATTGGCCAGGGGGGTCAGGGTGGGGTCAGCACAAAACAATGAAACTAAGAAAAAAAAGCAGGACAATGTTTTATTATTAAATATATTAAGAGATCTAGCAGATGAAAACGGTGATCCTATTGCAATATGGCTGCAGCTAAAAGTACAACAACTTAATTTTACATTCATCTTTTATATTGTGAAAGTCAAAATTGATCCAAGGGACCAATTAGTTACAATTTCTGTGCCAGTGCATATAATCATAAGAAATCAATTTAGTACTATTTATTCAGTTCAGGAGCCGTAGCAACCAGTTCTGACCCAGTCAACAGTCAAGAAATGCCCATCTCAGCTCATTTAAATGTCTGTTCACATCTGTTTTTTATTTTTTTTGCTTTATACCTGACGAAAAAACTTTTATTTTCACAGAAGGAGCAGCAGATGGGAAACGTACATTTCGAGGACCGAAGCCACCGCTTGAGAGATCTGCCTTTGCTTTCCACAGACTTCAACAACTGGCTTCAGCTGTCGGTAAGAGTCACAGAACAAATTCAGGGAAAACAAAAATAAATCACCCACCGGCTGTCACACTGTAAATTGCGAAAACTTCTGAGAATTTCTAATTCTGCTGAGTCTTTTTTCCCCCCTAAAATTCTAAAAAGAAAAAAAAGTCTGGTGACATCATCTGAAAGCCTCGTCTTGCAGGCCATAAAATTTAAGAAAATTTGAGAGGAATTCCCCTTTCAGAGCTGCAAGCATGTTCAGGCGGGTTTGTGCAAGACTCTCGTTATGTAACGGACCTGTGTTCATCTCCTGTTGCTCGATCAGGACTGGGACCGTCTAGACGGAGCGTTCAGAGACATCCAGTCCTACTGGAGCATGCTGGAGAGGAAGAGGAAGCAGCTGGAGAAGGAGCAGAACACGCACAGGACGGCAGCCGGTTTGCTTCAGAGCGTCAAACACATTCAGCTGGACTTACGGGACCTGATGAGCCAAGTCAGCAGTCAGGTACCCAGATGTCCTACTCACATACGCCCGTGTGTGTCGTTTTGTTTCTTGTTTGGTCTCGCTCTCTGTTAAAGTCCACGTGAGTTTTAAAGGAAGTGACACTGCAGCTGGTCTGATGTACTTTGTTTTGCTTTCTTCCTCCAGATGAGAGCCGTAAGGAGTTCCTGGGTCAGACCGACACCTGCTGCAACGCTCCAGAACCGACAGAGGAGCACCAGAACCATGTGGGAAAGCAGAGTGGAGGGTTACATCATTCTCAGGGACCTAGACCTTTACCTCACCAAACTAGCAAGGGACTTTCTTCTGCTGGCCTCCAAGACACACTTGTGACACAAAACGACTGCTTAGACAGAAGACGTAGGGCAAAAGCTGAACCACCAGCCCTCCAGCTATGGGATTAACAGCTGTATAACATTAATCTCAACATTGGATTACATTTTTTTTTTCAATGATGTACTTCTGAATATCCCAGGGCTTTTTGGGGTATTTCCCAAAGTTTCTATCTTTCCTCTAATTGGATGTTAGCAGACGTCCCAACATCCTGTTTTTCCACCACCTCCTCAATCTTCAGGACTTTCCAAAGAAGTATTTGCTATTTATTATTATATTTATTAATGTGCTATTTATTTTTAAAGTGGTTTATTTGAACATGTCATGAGCAGAGAAGTAGTGTTTTACAGAGAGTATTTTGTACTGAACAGTGTTGAAGAGTTTCAATAAATGAACTGAGAAAAACAGTGAAGACTTCATGTTTCTAACACTTAAATAGTTAATAGTTGCTGTAAGTCAAGGTATAAAATAAGTCATGTTTCATACTTTCAGGCAGCTCCAAACCAACCGCTGTGAAAAGTTTGGAGTCAAAGTCCTTCAGTCTTGGTTATAGATTCTGACCTGACATTTGAGTAAAGGGTCATTTCACTGCTTTTAAAAAAATCCAGATGAAAGTTGCTCAGCTCAAGTTCAAGATCTAAAAACAATTAAAACGGTCAAAACTCGGTTAAATTGTTACACATAAGGCTCCGATTTGAGACACTTGCATTTGTGTATACAGAAAAAACCCCCCAGATAATTTAAATTATTTATTGATGCAACAAAGCATTGGTAAGTTATCGGTACCAAGATAGAGACTTTTAAAGCGTTTCAAACTGCACATATGTTTGGAGGTACTTTTAATGAGAGAAACTTATCAGAGATTTATTTAGCGTTTTGAAGTGTTAACCCTCCCCTCCAACACGTCTTTCTTGATTACAAGAAAAGGCAAATTTGGCTGCTTGAAAGCAATTCTGGTTTTTAAAAACACAGATAAATGCTACATATTGTGAAAACTAATTAAAAAAACAGCAGTGAGGATGCATTGCGTCACTTTTATTAAGGTGAGAGAAAATATTTTAGCGCGAGTGCAATGAGAAGCATTTCTGTTACAAGTCAACAGTGTTTGTCGTATATTTTTTAGTAATAAAATAAAAATGACATTAAATAAATGGTGCACATAACATTATTAAAATAAGAAAAAACAACCTTTGATGTTAATTTAGCAACAGTACAAATCATTGTTGCTTCTGTATAAAAACAATTATACGATATCACACATATTACTTTTAATATCGTGACAACGTGACACTTTTTACTCATCGTGAAAATCTCGTACTACCCCATGACTAATTTTGGTTTTCATTGTGTACGTCTCTAATTACCTCTGGGTCTGTTACTGTTAGAAAAAGGTCTTGCCATATGTTATTGTAACTATCAATTTGACATGTTGTGTTTAATTTCTTTGTAAATTCTTGTGTTCTTTGTGCATTTGGATTTATTTCTCTTGGATTTCTGTCTGGTCCAGGGTTTGTACTTTCTTTGGGTCTCAGTTTAATCTCATTTTGTGTCATTCTTCTTCTCCTTCCCTCAGTCTGCCTGTTCGATCTCTTCCACAGCCGTTCCTTACTCTCTGACTACCACGCATACACTCCACGGCTCCCTCAGCATGTGAAATCACTGGTTTTCATTGCTTTTTGCTGGTTTTCTTTTTGCTTCACTTTTGCCTCTGTGTTTTTCCCGCATTTGGATCCTTGAAGCTGCAGCTCAGATTTAGGGTCTCAGTTCAGACCTGATTATTTTAGATTAATTCCAGGCGATCAGAAAAACAATTTGTGATTTGTGAAACATTTATTCTTTCAATTCTGAAACACTTGTCAAATTGTTCTACAAATTGTCTACAATTATTTGTGTAACCTTGTTCTGTTGGCATTTAGACAGTCTTATATGGAGTTCTTCTTGAAAACTGTCATTTAGAGAAGTTTAATCTGTACTAAATTATTCTGCTCTGATTCAGACTCTTTAAGACAATTTGTGTTCAGATCTTTTTTTTATAAATCGTATTTCTGAACACTTTAAAATTCAGTCCACCTTTCACCTAAGGTTGCCTAAATATATATATAAAAATGTTTCACAGATCATAAACTGTTGAAATCTGTTCAATATTTATTCTTTTCCACCCATGAAACACATTTCTAATGTCTCTGGGAAAGGAGTGACTCAACATCACTAATAGGAAAATTTTAGTACATTTCCTGGATATTTCTGTTTAGTGGCTCTTGAACCAGTAACTCAAATCTCCGTTTACACTTTTTAAAATCCAAAATTTTTCCCTGAGTTTTGTCCCACAATCTTCTCAATTAAGCCTTTTTCCATGTCACTTTTTTCCCTCCACTCAATCTTCCACTGAGTGGACACGGTCCTTTGTAAATATCAAGACTGTTCAGGAATGACATTTTGTGGCTGAACCTGGGAGTTTTTAAATATGGTTTGCTGGACCTCTGCCAAGTCAGCAGTTATCCACATGACTGCGTAGGCTGTAACATTTCTGTATTAAAAATCCCTTTTTGTAGTTAATAACACAATTTTCTGAGAAACCGAACTTTAGGTTTTCATAAAAGCAAAAATCATTCAAATTAACCTAATGAATAAGAATGCATCGTTGTGTGTGGTCAGTCTTGTTGAACTGAAGGGTTGAATCAACCTTTTTTTTTAATCTTCTAATTTACTGAGATCCGCCTGTTCATGGCATGATAAATAAACAACGCTGCAGCAGCTTAAGTATCGTTGATGTTGAGCGAGAGCTGATTTAAAACAGTGCAGATTATCTGAAAGCAGTGAAAGAGCCCTTAAGTGCCAGATACGAAGCTTCAAATCTTTTGCCGACTTCAGCATCATCCATCCTGACTATCTTCCTGCTGATTTCTGGATCTTCATGTGGCGCTGATCTGAGGGGCGGTCTGAAGAGGAAAACACAGTTTCAACACAGTCAGCTGGATGGAAGGTTTTTTTTTTTTTTTTATTTTTTTCATACAAAAACAGAGACTCCCTCCCACGCAGTATCTCTGCATGACCGGAGAACAGTCGCTGACTCACCACTAGCAGATGTCCTCTTTTGCCTTTGGCCACCTTCAACTCTGAACCCCTGACGAAGTCTATTATCCCCTCCTTGGTTCTGGACACGCCAAACCGAATGCTGCGTTCCACGTAGCGCAACCAGGACAGAACGAGATCGAGAGTTCAGTTTGCAAAATTCATCACTCCAGAAGACCCAGAGCAGTAAAAAAAAAAAAAAGTCTCTGACCAGCCGGGGTTGATGTTGACGTAGTTGGTCTTGCTGGCCATCATGGCCAGTTTGGTCACCAATTCGATCACATGGCTGCAGTGCAGCACAGCGTCGCCCTGAGGGAGGCACAGCTGGGATTAAACTAGCTGCCTTTTTGGTTCACACAGACAAGCAGCACATCCTGCCGTACCTTCTGCTTGTTATCCTCCCACGGCATGTGGAGAACGACCATCCCGTCACAGAGAGAGCTCACAGAGACCCCTGATTAGAAGGAAAACCAGCATTAAACTCAATCGACCGTAAAACAAAATTTTCGATTCCTTTACCTGTAAAACTCACATTTTGCACGTTTTTATGCTTCCATTTTTGTCTGAGCTGATTCCAAAAACACTCTAAGCACTTTTTTTTTTTTTTTTTTTTTTAAAAAGCCCAAATGTTGGTTTTGGTTGCGCAGGACGCTTTACTAATGCTTTTCAAAGATGTACGGTTCAATTCAAATCAATTCCAGTTTAATTGTGTAGCACATTTCAGCAACAAGGCAGTTAAAAGTGCTTTACATCATACAGTCACCAATTGTGAAGCAAGCACTAAACATTACAGTTTGTCAAATGCCAATGGTGTTTTATAATTACTCCTTAGTTTGCAGCCATTTTCACATGCAAGAGTAAATGCTGAGTGACAAGAGGTCCTAAAGCAAGCTTATTCTTCTTCTAAGATCTCACTACCTGCGAATGATTTGGTGCAGAAAATGTAATGAACATGTTTTGCACAGCTAGTGGACCTATGCTAATCTGTACAAGGTACCATAATAGGTCTCTTTCCATGCCATCTTAACAAACATGCAGGGATAGTTCCAGAAATTCAGAAACATTTGTTGGAGGTTAAGAAAAAACCAAGATGTGAGAGGTCCACCTCTGCAGCTGGTTTTCACCTCTCAGAGCGGCGTAGTCCAACCTCTGTTTGATCTTGGTCCGGTCCACCAGCACTGCGAAGGAGTTGGTGAGGAGCAACTGACGGGGGCGGGGCTTGAAGCCCCTCCTGTCGTACTTTATGACGGCGACTCCATACTGAGAAAAACAAGGGATACACGTTGCTGCCAGGTAGTGTTTGTTTATCATTCTTCGTCATGTTTAATCCCACCTGCACTTTTTCACTCCCGAGAGTCTGGAGGACTTTTAGGCTGATTTGCTCTCGCTCTGCGAAGCAACGGAAAGAGTCGGTGACATCTCTGCTCGCGATACGGAGTTAAACGTGGGATATGTGAAGGTTTACCGAGCCTGGTGTCCAAAAACAGCCTCCCAACACTGTGAGGATAGCTGCCCTTCTGATCCTTGAAGATCTCACTGGCTACAACCTTCTGCATCATCTGAAGGAAACACAGAAGTCAAGCAAAGTAAAATACTCTGAGGTCTGAAAGCAAGAGGACAAAGATGTTCCTGGTAACAATGTGTCAAACATCCAGATCCTCTTTGACACTCTCCTCTCTTCAACTCTCCTTACAGGGATTTTGTAAAAGAGGGATGGTCACAGAAGGAGGTTGTTATTATGTCAGCTGACCCATCTCTCTATTTGCCATGTTTTGAATAAATATCCAGTGTTTCCAGTTTTATGGGGATTTATTTGAAATCTCCTGCTCTCTGGGCCTTTGGGAGAGCAGCAGACCCACATCACGAATGATATCATTATAAATATCAGACTATTTGTTAGAGCCAGCTAACCACAGCTCTGAAAAAAGTTACGACACCACTCCACTGAACCCCATCGAGAACCTCCTGGTTATTCCACCAATTATTGATTTCTGAACTTTTCCTGAGTTAAAACATTAGTACTGTTGTTTCTAAATGAATATGAATTTGTTTTCTTTGCATTATTTGAGGTATGAAAGCACTGCATCTTTTTTGATATTGTCTGCAAATAAATACAACATTTTTGCTTGGAATTTCAGAGGCATGCTGTCAGTAGTTCATAGAATAAAAGAACAATGTTCATTTTACTCAAACATTTACCCATAAAGAGTAAAATCAGAGAAACTGATTATTTTAAGAAGTCTGTTAACATTTACGAAAATGCTATTTTGTAGGAATGACCAGATTTTACCTCCCAGTGAACAAATGAACTCAAATGAAAAGGTGGATATTTTCCCACCCCCAAATAAAAAAATGAATCTATTTATTCTCTTTAATCATCTTTACCAGAGGTACCAATAATTACTGGATTTGCTGCAACATGCACACCTGCTTCTTCCATTCAGGCTGAACTCTCCTGCAGTACTTGATGACCATGTTCCGCATGTGAAGCATTTGGAGATGCTCAGAGGCCTGCCGGGAATACAACAATATGAGGAGATGGTTGTGTTTTATGTGGGTGTAGAGGCTTCAGCCAGCTGACGGACATATTGTTTATATTGCTCCTACCTCGATAAGCAGAGCAGGAGGTGTCGGCCAGCTCTTGTCCAAAACACTCCGGGGGAGATTTTTCCTCAGATGTTTCAGGAAGGAGCAGCGCACATGATCCAGGAAGTAATCATTGTCGTCACAGTACTCCTCGTGACGGCAGATGAAGCCCTTTATGAACCTGAAATGAAGGAAATTATTTTAGAAATTGCTGTGGACAGAAAAAGGAAAGCTGCAAAAATAATCCAACGCATTGGTCCTTCACCTGCGTATCAACTGAGCTGCCTCGCGGCGCCTTTTAGCCCTCCTGCGTGCTTTCATCCCTCGCCACCCAGACTGGATCACGATAACTATGCAAACACGCACATGCACACATTAGTCTTTGCTGAAGATAACGCATTAAATCAAAAACTCAGCTTACGTCCTCATAGGAGTAAAGTTAAATGTAGTTTCCAGCTGAGAGACACAACACTAAGAAGTTGTTAAGTCCAGGGAGGACGTTTGTGGGGACCTGCGTGTCTGATGCGCTGATAATTGGCTCTTTCCCTGTAACCTCTCCAAGACTTCTGCAGCGTCAGAGCTGGAGGAAAACAGAACAGAAAAAAAAAACAACACATTTTGGATATGAAATGTATGAAGGTGGTCCCGAGTTCCTGATTCACCATGGAGTTCGCCTTAATGATCATCACGTTGCTTAAAGAGGCCGGTTTGTTGTGAATAAAATAAATATGGACAGAGGAAGCAGTTTGCAATGTCCTGACTGGTGACTGGCTGGCTGGAAACTCACATATCTGCCCTTTTTTTCAAACCGTGAACCTGCCAGTGTAATCAGAGGACACTGTTTGGCGTGGATGCTGTTACTGAGGTAGGACGATTCAAAATGATCAATGTTTAGTAGCAGTGAAATGTTTTACGCTTAGAACTATGGGCACACATTACTGGAATTTGAGCCCATACCAAATAAAAACAGTGCAGATCTTAAAGAGAAATCAGGATTGCCTAAAATAAGCATCAGCAGGTCAAAGCTATATGAAAAAATATGACTAGACGTAAATCACAAAACGCAGATCGGTGCAGCTCTCTGGCAAAGTTTTTACAACTGTGGCCTTTCTGGTCCTCTAATCAAACTGCACCTTGCAAAGTTCTACGTGTGCCATGTTAACGTAAGATGCTTGTAGTCTCTTACCGATCTCTGGCTTTTTCGCCTCTAGGGCATCCTCCGTGGCGAAGAGAGTTTTTGGGAAACGGATGAAGATCTTTGACCTACAGGACAAAAAGACACCAAACAGAAGAGTGACACTCTGCTCCACGGAAATCAACTACACTCACAACCTCGACTCGCATTTACAGCTGTGTCACACCTGAAATTGCTAAATCTACATTTCTTGCACTTGTCGAAAGGATTCATTGACTTTATGATGAATTAGGTGTTGATAAATGTTTCTGGACCACATTGTGGTTTAACACCATTCCATTCGATCTCTGGCATTGCAGCAGAATTTAATACGATCTGATTGGCTATAGATTAAACGAGTGGTAATGAGCGTTGCCTCTTAGATCTGTTTTCAAAAGCTCTTTGTCCTCTGTTTACCTGCCCAGTTTGTACTCTTCTGGTTTGTAGCCCAGGTGGTTCACCAAAGCAGAAACCCCATCAGCCAGTTTTCCGTTCCAGTTGGGCCAAGTCTCGGGACACAGGGGCTTGTACCTAAGTTGCATTTAAATGTCATTTAAAATTTATCAGATGAACAGACTTTCAGAGATGAGAGGAAGTGTGGGCCACCTCTGCAGGAACGCCTCAAAGCGACGGCGATAGGCGAAGCCAGCGCGCCGGACTCTCAGGTTCTCCATCAGACCCAAGTATTTCACCTGGTGTCTCACCAGAACTTCATCAAAACGTCCTGCAAGGCGGACAGCATTTTCATATTACATCTACTATGTCATTTGAAACACATTACCATTACAGTTAATGAGGAGCATAATGATTTACACCAAATCTTCAAATTAAACACGACCTAATCTTTTTTCTTTTCAGTGATGGACCTGGTTTTCAGACCCGCCGCTTCTACAAACTTTCAAGAAAGCAATTGTTCTTTATTAAAGAAGAGATACACTGTACTGTAAAAACTAATGATCACTCTTTTTCTGACTAAGCACATTCATTTGGATGTCTTATATGTGACATGTCTCGTAAGATTCAGACTCTATCCGGGGTCCAGCTTCATTCGTGCTTTTCAGAAAAGAGAAGTTTCCTTTCAGCAATCAGAACTTATTTAGATGACTTAAATATAAGAAAACATACGCTTACACTACACAGTGGCGCAACTGCACATTATTCAGGTGGATGCGAAAACATAAATTGGCGCGCCCGATTTATGTTTTCAGCGTAGAAAACATACGCTCGCTGTCCCCCCCGCCCGGGGCGAGGATACATTAAGTGTGAAACTCGCGCTAGATTTACCTCATTATGTGCGTGAGGTGAAGGAGCGTAAGGCGCGCTGAAGTGTATGGGAAAACATAATCGGCACCCTCCAGACGGGGTTTTGGCGCCCCCTCTGGTGCTGCGCCCCTATGCGTTGCATGCCCTGCATACCCACTTTTTGCGCCACTGACACTACACTGTGTCAGATTTGTGTCCAACTTTTGTATGGCAAGTTACCATGGTAACTTTAAACTGGATTACTGACGCTCAGTGAGGCAGGGCCAGTGGGAGTCAGCCAGCTCCTTCCACCTCATACCAGTAAAAGCATTGGCTGAAAGAGGAGTTTTTGCGTCGGATCTCTGTGGTTTTTTTCACGAAACATGTCACGGATATTTATTTTAAGGCATCAGGAAGCAACCAACTGGTAAAAAAATACCCAAACATGATATGTCTCTCAACTAAGATTTTAACTGGACTTGGTTCAGGGTTTGGTGTCTCTACAGCTCTGATGACAGAAGTGAGACGATCATTTATAGTGTTGCTAAATTTATCAACAAGCCTGGTAAAGGATGTGTGAAAAGTTTCGAAATGCATTTATCGTTTATTGCAGTAAAATCTCAAACTGGAAAATGCAGAAAAGTCTACATTTAGCCTAAGTAGATTTATGCAGTTTGGGTTTCTATAAGATTTAGGTCTGGAGCGTGAGACGCTTGATGTTTCATACGATTATTCTGCTCAGTCTGCGTTGCATAAGTCATTGATTATTAATTAAAAGTTCCTGAATTCTCTGTTAAATTTTAAAAAGTAAAGCGTGAATTAAAACAAAGGCTGTCTGATGTGGCATGGTTAAAATTACTTAACAAATCAAAGGTTGGATTTTTCTGTTTTTTCGAGATTACATTTTACTCCTCTTGACCAGGGGTCAAAATAAATGTGGCACCCTACCGTTATCTGTTTCCACCATATCTCGTTTCTTTTGTTGTTATTTTTAGGGTACGATGTTATTTAATTTGAAACTAGTAATTTCCAAGTGATTTTCAGGAGGAATCTGAACGTACCTGGCTGCTTGGCATCATTAGGTTTGATACAGCGAACGTAAGACGGCTCTTTGGACATGAGGATCTCCATTAGCTTCATCAAGCTGTTTTTAAACTGGGAAGCAGCCTAAAAGAAGAAAGACAAAACCAATAAACCGTGGCAAAATGTTGGAGGTTTGTTGAGAACAGAAGACTTCTGTGCTGTTTGATATAAAACAGCCTGAGATGTAAAACAAGAGCTGGTAGGCTGCGAGAAAATCATTCGCACCATCTCTGGACGTTTCTGGTCGATCACTTCCTCCCTGCGGAAGCAGTGACTTAGGATCTGGTTTTCTGACTGGCACATGACCTGGACAAAAACCCAAACCACAAAACCACAAGTCAACAACACAGGAAGACACGCCCTCCCCTTCCTCTTCACAGAAACAATGAATAAAACCCCATCCTTTCAGAAAGGTGCTGCAAAGCCCTCTGGTGTTGGTTTTTACATTCCCATCACCTCTTTTAGGTTCCGGTTCAGCAAGTCGTTGTTCTTGTCCAGGAAACCTGAAGAAAAAAAGAAACACTGTTTATTATTAAATAATTAACTCTTCTTTAAAGACTTTTCGTGGAATACTTGAATGAAACAACATCAGATGTTAGATCTATTTTACCATTGACATTATAGTTGACCTCTCCTGCGTAGTGCAGCAGCCTGAACTCCTCCCTGCTCATTACCCTGCGAGTTTTTCCGTTCGCCAACTTGTGCCTGAAAGACATCCAGAATAACTTAACTCTCTTTCAGATTGAACTCATTGCAACTACTCTGGCATTTGGGAAGTGGAGACAATTTTGGCAATCTTGAACTGAAACGGGAGTCACTTAGTCTGATTAAGTAAAAAAATGTTCTATCTGAGGGGATCAATGTGGGTCACGCTGAGTGAAACCTCGACAGAGTTTGGATTTTGAACAATGACCTCAAACGGAAAACAAAATTAGCTTCAGGACGGGCTTCCAAAGTCTATTACTCAGCCTTTTTCAAGATGTCCTGCATTTAAAGGCCATGAAATCAGCCATTGTAATTTCTCACAAGAAAAACGGTCTACTGTCCAGCCAGAAATTATGCTATAAGTTTGTTCATTGTGTGTGGTCGAGTGGTAATTTGCTAAGGGACATTTAACCAAATATTGTGGGAGTGTATGTGAACCTGTATTTATGTTTTCGATGGTTCGTACGTGATAAAATGGGGATGGCCGCCAACTGTGTCCTCCAGCTTCTCCAAAAAGGAAATATCACAAGTCTCTCCCGGTCTCAGGCACTCCTCATCCTGAAACAGAGTTCCCTTAGAGGCAGCCAGCGGCAGATGGAAAGAAGAGACCACACGCAGCTCATACAAACCAGAATGGAGATGATGCCTTTGTGCTTCTCCTCTATCAGGTCACAAATGATCTTGTTGTCAAAGTACTGCACCGTCTCCCACTGTGTTTTAAGGAGACCGATGTTATGTTGCTATGTGCACACAACTACGAACAAATGTGTCAAAGTTGTTTGTTCTGACGACCGAGTGGGGTGGGGGGAAGGAAAATTGACTCACGGCAATTCCTTCCGTCTCGTACTCCTCCTGCTCGGATCTGAGGGTGAGCTCTATGAAGAGCTGCTGCAGCTTCTCATTGCAGTAGTTGATGCAGAACTGCTCAAAACTGATGGAGGAGTTAGAATTACAGTATATGAATGACTATAGAGACATGTGAAGCAGACATTTGTTCACAAAAGACTTTTAAAAAGCGTCCAACACAAAGTGGAGAAATGAGGATTAGCCCTTTCACTGCAGTGGACAGTTATCTAAAAGCCATTTTCTTGTGCTTCTTGTGGATTTTTATGTTACAAATGCACACAGACCACTGAAGTGGGACTAATGCATCATAAAATACGTTATCAACTGCTGGCCATCCACTGCAAGCGCAAGAAACTTTTTTGTTAAATCCAATATGGCGGACAGACGAAAAAGTCCCGGTCCCTCTTTCTATTGTAGACGACTCTTGCAGGTAAAAAAAATATATATATTGTGACATCAAGTAGCACCTAACAAACAATATTACTGACGTATTTTCCAAATAACAACTTTGTATTTGGAGAAAATTACAACTGATCACCTAGAAAAAAAATCCTAGAAATCTTTTTTTTTTTTGTTTTACTACATTTTTTTTATGCCTTAAGAAAATCAAAAACACTGTGGAAAAAACAAATCCTGACATAAAGGATCATAATTCATGCATGAAAGGGTTAGAGTTGCACCTGTTGTGCTGCAGGACCTCAAAACCGTAGATATCAAGAAGCCCAATGACCGAGGCGTCTTTGCTGCTGTGGTAGATTTCCTCCTGCAAATCACACATCAGTGTTAAAACACACGAGCAACCCTGCAGCACAGCGACTGAGTTTCTGCAACTGTTCCTGCACCTTTAGCGCGAGCGACTGGTTGATCTTCTCCACCAACCAGTTAAAGGTCCGGCCGTACACAGCCTTCGCCAGAGCGTCGCGGGCCGAGACGGCCTGCTCAAAATTTAGTGGGCTGATCATCTGTGATCCACAAAGACACGACAATCAGCAAACAGTAAACAAGCCGCGGCACGAGGATCGTGCTTGAGAGGACAATAACCTCCTCTCCTTTGGCTGTGAGCTTCTTGTGAGTGAGGGCCTCCTTCAGGGCGGAGCCATCGACACCCAGCAGCTGCAAGACAACAACGGCACATGTGCTGTCAGCTGTGCTGTTTTATTGTTTTGTTTTCCTGGCATAATTCAGCATGTAGAAATACCACAGCGACTGCTCTGACCTTTGCAGCGTTTGATAGCTGGGTCTCAGTAATGATATAAGTTTCTCCTTCCTCCCCTTCCCCGAAGAGAGTGTTGCCCAGATGGAGAACGCTGGCGATGATGTTCAGCAGTTTCTGAGGCCAACAGATGGGACAAACAGCTGAGCAAACAGCTGGAAACAACCAGTTTGGTTTAAAAGGCTCATGGAATTATAAATATTGAATATGTTGAATCCTTGGATGGAAAACTTTTTATCAACTGGCAATAAATAATCATCTCAACTGGTACGGCATTATAAATTGAATTGAACTGAACCGCATGTGCCTGAAGCTGCATCCCATTATATGACCAGACTCTTCTGCAGTGACTTGAATTTGAGCTGAACTGAATTTTTTATTTTATTTTTTTCCGTAAACCGGACCGAGATGATGTTTAAAACTTTTAAATGACTGCATTGATATTGGACCAGGCAATGCAAGTTTCGGCTCCGTGTTTGTCACCTGCACTTCCTCTGCGGTGAAGCCGATCACGTCCAGGGCCTTCCTCACAACTCTCCAGTTGTTCTTGTCACTTATGGAGCTCACTCTTGCACAGCTTCCCTAAAGAAAGCAATATGAAAACCCAAATGACAACGAAGCTGCACGATCCGCTGTTGGACAACAGGTGGTTTGGTGAGCTGCAGTACTTTAACCAGGTAGCGGTAGCTGTGAGGGTTCCTCTCCAGGTTCAGTGTGTTGAGCAGGTCGTCGTCTCCTCCGTCGAGGAGCTGATAGAAGATGTGGAAATTTCTTTCGCCGTGGTTCTGGTGCACCACCCGGGATTTTTCCAACAGGTAATTCAGGATGTGACCACCCATTGTTGCACCCTAGAAAAAAAACAACACACACACACACACCCACAAAGAGCATCGAGACCAGAAAGAAATAGTTTGATTTTAATTGAGGGTTTAAAACCATCCCGGATGAATTGCCGTTCTACAAAAACAAAAACATAATTTACTTTGAAGTCAAACTGGATATCCATGTATTTCCCAAAGCGGCTGGAGTTGTCATTTCTCAGTGTTTTGGCGTTACCGAAAGCCTGCACAAAAAAAAACACGACACAAAGGATTTGAAGCGTCTGCACTAAGCACAACTTAAAATAACTTGATCGACATAAAGTATTTAAAAGAAGTGTATGACACCAAATAACACGGCGCACCTCCAGGACAGGGTTGGACTGCAGCAGACGGTCACCGAGGGTCACCATGTGGTTGTTAGTGGGGCAGGTGACGGCGAAGTAGAGGAGGATCTTCTTGGAGGCCTCCGTCTTACCTGCCCCACTCTCACCTGAGATGAGGATACACTGATCCCTCCTCTCTGTTCGCATGGCCCGGTATGTGTTGTCTGATATGGCATAGCTTTAGGAAAATACAAAATATCACAAAAGAAGCTTTAGTGACAAAATGACATATAAAAAAATAACTCAAAACAGCAGGGTTTTTTTTTCTAATGGTCAATTTAAGACTTGAAAATATATATTTTTTACATTATAGGAAATTAGATTTAACACTCGTCAAAAATATTTTAAGGGTAAGCTATCTGATTTGACTTTTGGCGGATTTGATGGTAAAGGCCTCAAGGGTGTTGATTTTTCTCCTATAACTTTTTTGATCTACCAAATATGATTTTTTTTTTCTAACAATGACAATCATTTTTTAAAGAGAGACAGCTTCACTTTTCCTTCTGTATGTGTTATGTGGGCTCTGATCAAACCAGAGCTAAAAAAATCTCCACCTAAGCTGGGGGAGATTTTGCAGAGAGTAGCTGAAACTCTGTCTGCTAAAAGTTAAGACGTTTGAAAACAATGACACCATGAAATATCAATGGAGCGCAACATGTTTTTTTTTCTAGAATTAGCCTATTTTAGTGAGATGCTACACTGAGATTTGGCATCACGCAGTTGACTGTTGTTAAAAACTTGGATAAGTATTAAGGGGAAACAATCTAAGTTCAAACTCTGCATGTTTTTATTATATTTGATCAGTAACATGGCCTTTCTCTATCTCTTATGCCAACAACAGGTATTGATTTTGGGGACAACATGATGATAGAAAAGTGGAAAAAGTTTTTCCTGAATATCGTCCAGCCCTAATTTTTTACAATTACATTTTTTATTATTGTTATTATTGTTTTATTGTTCTTTACATTTGATTTTTCAAGAGTCGGAGGGACAGAAATAATGAGAGCAGTTTTCAGTTTCTAATATTCTCAAGATAAAACATTCAATAACGAACAAGGAACACGCAGCGACTCACATGTGAGGAGATATTTCATAGAAGCTGACACCTCGGTAGCGCTCCATCTGCTGCTTGGAGTAAATCTCCAGCTCCTTGTATGGGTTCACCGACACCAGCACCGAACCGATGTACGTCTGAGGGGAAAATATCGAGGGGAGAGAAATTATGGTCAAAATAAGCATCACAAAGTGATTTTTGTGCTTCTTTTTTATTTCAAAGTATTTGAAGAGAAGTGGCTGTAGGTACATAGATGAGGTTTTCCCTGAAGCGTCTCCGCAGGTTCTCTATGAAGGTGGCCTCGCTGTTGTAGTTTTCCAGCAGGACAAAGTCCTGCACGCCGACCCTGTCCCGGGCTGTGAGGGCGCTCTCCATCACCAGGCGCACTCGCCCTTCATCCACCTCCTGCACAAACACGGTAATTATTCATGGTGTGAATAAAGCAAGGGTGCAGTTTTGTATTTTACCAGCAGAGGGCACAGAAGCACCGGTTTTTATCTGAGTCGTTCTACATTTTCTCAACCGTGACCACACCAACATCTGGTGCTCAGAGTAAGAATATGTGCCGAATGACCTTTTTAAACTTAGAAATCAAATCATACAGGGGCACGATAGCTATATAATCTTAGATTAGTGAAACTTTTACAACTTTTTGCTTACAGATTAGTAAAAGTTCCACCTGTCCTTCCCAATGTTAAACAGTGGGGCCGTTTGAAAAATCCTAATGACAAACGCAGAGGATAAAATCTTCTGTTGTGAAGTTGAGATTACGATGTATGTACAGCAGACACACTGCTGCGTCCCCAGACAGGATTTAATCAGCACATCTATGACAATATGTGTATATATCAACTGCACCACGGTGGCGAACATCACAGAGATATTCTCGATATTCCCAGTTTGGCCTTTTAGTAAGACCGTGACCACACAAGCCCTTAAATGCAAGCACAAATACAAAGAGGCATTCATATCAGTCGATACTTACCGGTGATAGTAATCCAGAGACGTAATTTAGGGTGAAATTGTTCCACCACACCCCAAGCAAGCTAAGAGCACACTGTGTTTAGTACCAAAAGGCTTGGTCATGAGAGAAGTTCTTCTGTTTCACATTCACAAAGGAAAAAAAAAAAAAAACAAGCAAAAAGTGGAACAAAGGGGCTAGACATCCACAGGACTTCTGTTTTTCATGTGTGCAAGAGTCTCAGGGGTCTCATTTGGCCTGTTAATGCTGCTAAGAGGTCATTATCTCTGGACCCTTGGTGCAGGAAAGTCCATACAAAAACAAAACAAAAAAAAACACAAGAGGACAACAGTGGAAGAGAGCCAAGAGCAGAGGAAAGTCAGCAAACACTTCCACCCCAGCCTATCCTCTAGGTTTCACCTCAGGAGTATTGTTCCACCACTTGCAGGTGGCCTTCCTACAGACAGTAAATTCAGTTCACTGTCAGATTTTTTTTTCCAAAGGATGAATTTAAGGAATTCTGAGATCACAGACACACCATATTTTCTTTTCCACAAATACCACAGTCGGGTTTCCAGTGATACCCATGTGAGAATGTGACATTCGTGTGGCGATGCAGATAATCCCAAATTCCTGTGCTGATAGGCTGCAGGGGAGTGCCACACATTAAAAGCAACAGGATCCAATTTGTAGAAAAAAACACAGGTTTACCCCTTGAGTTTAGAATATTTGATCTTTTAGAGACAAAAATCATAATCCTTTGATCCAAATGGTCACCCTTAGATTTCAAGCAAAAGGTCAGAATGTTGAGGAACAAGCAGGGGACACAAAGACTCAAGGAAAGATGCAGGAACATCTGTGAACATATCCATAGTTAACAAAGCTCCAATTAAATTCAAAAATAAAAAATACTTTATAAACTGAAGCATGGAGGTGGCAGCATCATTCTGAGGCTCCATTTCACTGCAGGTGGAACTGGTGCATTGCAAAGAGGGGATTAAAAACTGAATGAAGAATACATCTAAATTCTTCAATTTCACTCCATGGCTCAAAAACTTGGACATAGTTTGATGTTAGATCAGAGCCATGACTGCAAACGCATGAAAAAACTGAGAAACAGAAAACGCAGGCTTACATTGAGCTTCAGAAATGGCAACTCAAAGAAAGTCAATCAATTTAGTTTCTTCAAATATATCAAAATGTTTGTGTGTGTGTATAAATCTGAACTTACATGAATGCTGTTGGCTCAAAAATAAGAAAAAATTAAAGTCTACAACAAATAAATTCAAATCAATTATGGCTGTATGTGAAGTTCACACCAGCACTGTGGGTCAGAGTTAGGAGGCTTAAGAAGCAAACAATATACGTACTGAAGTGAACATAGAATAAATGGAAAAAAATAAAATAAAATAAAAACAGCCAAAGTTGAAAGAAGAAAAATCAAAAGAACCTCAGAAAGTCTAAAGTCATGCTGCTCCAAATATTTATCCTTTATACTCTTTACAAAATGCAGCATAAAGAAATGAGGGATGACTCAGGACATTTGCAGTCCTCTGAAGTACGTAGTTGGCAGTCAGCATGTATACAGTGTACAAAACGTCTGACAGTTCTGCGTAACGCTACAGGCTGGAGGAGCGAAATCCCCTTTGCTTTAATTCAACTCCAAAACACAGCAAAACACTCCCTCGAAGGCCCTATTAATTTCAAGTCATGAGTTTACTTTTTGTCTCAGTTCCAGGAATTGCATCACTGGACCCAAACAACTTCCAGCAATAAGAGGCCTTTATCCAGAGCTACAGTCATGGCCAAACATTGAGAGACTGACGCAAATCTTGCTTTTAACAAGACTAAAAGTGTTTTTATGGTAGCAATTTAGGTCGCTGTGCAATGCGATCAGATGAAATGGAGTTACCTGGAAAGTTAATTACATTTATTGGGAATTAACTTAATCACAAATTCTAATTTTAGCCCTGCTGCAAAAATGACCAGCTAGCATCTTTTCAACAATCGTTCTCAAGTCGACGTAAGAAGGAAGTTGACTTCACTCCGTTATTCTCATTACTTACAGTACAGAACTTGTTAAAAATGTCATCAGGCAAAGTATAAGTGAGGCATTCACTTTTAGACGGTTGACTGGTTTTAAGAAGTGCTGCACAGGACCCAGTTCTGGCCAAGCAAAACATCAACATTATGAAACTGGACTGCAGAAGACTGAAGCAGAGGCACTTTCTCCGGTGAAGAAACATTTCGGACATCTGGAAAAAGGGTCGAGTCTTCCCACGAGTCCCGTTCCATCCCAACAGAGAAGCATCCTGAGACCATTCAACAGTCGCTTCTTGTCTAAGGAAGTCGGTGGACTCACTTTGCCTTGAATATAGAATGGTAACGAAACATCCTCTAAGAGCAACTTCACCAAATGGTGCAGGAAAGGTTTCACGATGAGTAACGCCTTTCCCAGCATGACGGAGCGTTGTGCAACATAGAAAAAGATGCAACTGAGTGGCTCAGGGATCAAAACACTGACATTCCCTTAGATCAGAGACCTTCAGCTCTAGTCTTCAGCACTGCAAGAGCACAAAATCTTACCCAGTATTTTTGGTCTAGTTTCTAGTCAAATATCTTAGTACCGTTGAAAATAGGCAAGACATAGGAGCTTGTTTTAAGTCAATAATTCCTTAGTATTGATGAAAAAGTACTTGTTACATTGGCAGGTTATTTCACTTATATAAAGACATCTTCCCCCATGTTGTAGTTTAGTCTTATTTCAGGTGTCCTAAGATATTTGCACTAGAAACTAGACCAAAAATACTCAGCAAGATTGTGTGTTTTTGCAATAAAGAGCCACGATCGTGCGACTTCAAGACGCATCCCTGATTTGAAATAATTGAATAAAATGGGTGCACTGCCTCCTAAGCATGTCATCAAGTCCTGCAGAGGCCAGGTAATGTGCCCAGGCCCAGAATGTGCTATCAGTCCTCAAAAAGTGAACAGACAAACTAAAACACTAAAATCCTGTCACCATCAGTCAGGACTTGGCTCAGCAGCCAAATATATATATATACAGTATAGATACATATACTGTATTTTATTTTTTTTTACCAGAGTAAACTAATACCGACACTGCATGAACTTTTGTTACTCATGAAACTTTCAGGATTGCTCCTCAGAAACATCTGACAAAAGAAAGGACACTGAAATGACCTATGAAAAGAAGTGAGGATTGTCTTTATGTCTCTGGCTAAGGTACCCTGGAGTTCTGCACACCGGAGGCGG
Organism: Poecilia formosa; assembly: GCF_000485575.1. Taxonomy (NCBI): domain Eukaryota; kingdom Metazoa; phylum Chordata; class Actinopteri; order Cyprinodontiformes; family Poeciliidae; genus Poecilia; species Poecilia formosa. Next base: position 4,560,418 of record NW_006799953.1, on the reverse strand, counting down.
AGATGCAAACAGAAAACACTTTAATCCCTACTGATTTTATTGTCAGAGAACCGGCCGAGGCATGCAGAGACAGCGTGCTTTGGTAGGTAATGCTCTGTGCAGGGTCTTACTCCGACTGGCAGAGATGGTTTTGGTGGAATTCGTAAGTTTGTAGGTGCAGCCGGAGTGACAGCCAGCGAGGAGCGCTCGGAGGAGAACTTGGCTCCAGGCTCCACGACTGAGCTCTGCGGGGCCGACTACATACAGATTGCATTCCTTATAAGGCTCGCCCCTCCGCCGCGTCCTGGAGTGAGCTGGTCTTCTACCACAGCTGGTTCTCTCTAACGCTAGTGTGCTGGAGGCTGAAACTGGTGGAGAAATCCCGTGTTTATCCAGCTCTGGTTTGAGTTAAAGCCCGAACAAAAACCTCAGCATGTACACAAATCATAAGGGTGGAAAGAGGAGTCCCGGAGTGAGTCACTGGTCCACTTTGCTTTTTCCCTTTGTGTCGTCTCCGTGGTGGTTCAGATCTTTAGTGTGTGAGTGCCAAACAGTCTAAAAACAGCTGAATCCAAGCCTGTATGCAGCAGTGAGTGTTGCAAAAACAACAGAGAGCATCAGAAGGTAGATCTTACCCTGCTTTGGTACCTCATCCTGTCCTGTTAGCGCTGGGGGAGGAATACAGTGGTGGTTTCCCCTCAGCAGAGCGCTCCTCCTCCTCCTCCTCTCTCAAACAGACTCCTCAGCTGCTCCTTCTCATTCACCTTTGCCCACAAGCGACACAGCCCAACAACTTGTCCACTTTCTCCTGGTCTTCTTGGCTTCCTCCCTCCTCGTAGTCCGGATTTCTCTCCCCTCCCCTCCTGAGAGGACAGAGAACACACACTCAGGCCAGAATGCTCTGGGCTCCTTCTTGTTGACACCTCCGATCCATCTCGCCCGTGGCAGGTCAGAGTCGGTGACCACCGCTGCACGAGTTCCTTCACTTTTCCTGCACTCAAAGCTTTACTGCCAGAGACAAGGGCAGGAACTCCACTCACACGTCACGCTGAAAGGAGAAGAAGGGAGGAAAAAAAAGAGGCAAGGGAAAATATGCTGTTGGTTGCTGAAAAAAACAAAAAAGAGCTTGAGAAACAGAGAGAGCTGAGAGGTTCTGGAAAAAGTTACTAACGTCCCCCAAACTGCGACGATGTAATCAGAGTTTAGCTTTAAAAAAACAAAACACACAGATGATGAGATCTCATTACATTCCTTCTTCTTCCCTCCCCGTTCGGTTCGATCCCCTCCCTATTTTCTCCCGCAAGCTGAGACAGATTCACATCCACTGGGAGTTATGGAAATGTTTCGTGAGCAAGACAGCCCATCTCCTTGTGGCTTTCCCCTATTGACAAAACAGCTTGCACCAGTTAAAAAAAAAAAATAAAAAAAAATCAGCAGATGTGATATTAGTCATGGCAACGGTCATAAATCTTTGGCACATGTGAATTTAGCGTCTGTGCCGTGTGTTTGGGTTATAAAATTCCTATGTGATTATGCTCCTTTCCACTTTGGACTTTTTTTTAGGGAGTGCAATCAAGGCCAGTTGCCCCGTGTGGGAGAACAGCTCCCTCTTCTGGTTTCTCAGCTTTCTTCTCGCTTTTACTCTCTCCTCACATCTCTCACTTTCCCCTGTTGGCATCATGAAATATCCAGAGCTGAGGAACCTGAGTAATGCTACCTGGAGAGACAGAGACACTTTCTATCAGTTCTGCCACGCTTGGATGTGTGTGGATCTTTAAACAAGCAGAAAAAAACAAACTGAAAGTAGTTATTTGAATAAGAAATAGGCAAAGACGTGCGCAATTATATACGCTGCTTTTAAAAAGGAACTGGATGTCGTAAAACCAGCAGAAATTCGCTTTTTTTTTTTTTTTTTACAAAACAACAGCAACAAAAACTGATTTGAAAACTGATTTACACAAAATAATGATCAGTAAAATAACAAGAAATAAATGAGTAAATATTCACTCCATTCTTCCTTGCAAAACTGTCCAAGCATTGTCAGGGATTGGCTGTGAACAGCCCTTTTGAAGCCTATGGCAAATTCTCTATGTGACTAAGGTGTGGGCTTTGACTGGGCCACTTCAGAACATCCACCTTGTTGTCTTTGAACCGTCTCTTTGCAGCTTAAGTTCGATGGTTTGGGTCACTGCCTCGTTGGAAAATAAGTGTTCTCTGACGCCTGCAGATGGAAACTAATTGTCCTCCAGGATTTCCTGATATTTTGCTGTATTTATTTTAAATTTTACCTTTCGAAGCCTTCCAGGACTTGCTGCCAAGAAATGTTTCCACAGCATGATGTGATGTTGTTGCCAAAATGTCTTCACATTCGTTCCGCCTGGCCGTGGTGTCTCATTGTCTTTTATGAGCTTTGATATGAGCTTCCTTCAACCGTGGCTTTCTCACTGCCACAAACACATAAAGCTGGACAGATGACGAACCTGGGCAGAGGTGGTTGAATGCAGACTAATTCTTTACTATGCTGAGGTATTCACTGGGAATATTTTGGGATTGAAACCCAAGAAACCAGCCTTAAAAAAGTTTCTAGAAGAGCCTTAGTGCTTTATGTCCTACATTTGCAGCCTTAGTGACACAGGCTGAACAAGCAGGTGGTATTTAACCAAAGTAACCAGCAGATGAGCTCCAAACACAACAGAAAAGCAGAGTTTGATTTGGGCGACATGGCTCACTGCGCAGGGTGGGATGGGTTTTGGGGCGGCATGACCACTGGAAACACTGGAACAAAAACGTTGGCTGCTCCTCAAGCTACTTTTGTGTTATTTATATGGAAGCCAGCGAAATGGATAGTTTCGAACTGTTTTGAGGCCTCTTTAAATTTTACAGCCTGCTGTAATCTTCACTCACCAGACTAAATGTCTGAGGTTTAAAGAACATAAACTCTTTTCAAAATGTTGAGTAAGAATGTCGGGCAGCAAACATTATATGTTCGTGTGTGATCAAAGCACTTTTAAGGCAGGAATAAATACGGGGTGTCATAAGTTATCTCTCACCAAATAAAATAATTGTACTAATAAGTTTTATTAGTCCTTTTCTTAAGCTCTGTCAGGTTATGTTACTTGATTTTTTCATATTGTTAAAATGAATAATAATTATTTTTTTTGTCCAAAAACTTTGGAAAAACACTCGGGCGTTTGTGGGGTTGTCTTATTTTTCACGTAACCATATATCTGGTTTTCTTTCTGTCGTCCTGTACTGCTCTAGAACCTTCTATGCAAAGCATCAATACAGCATCAAACCATCAAAACTCTTTTAATTCTTAATGTTTATGATAATAATGTTTTCCTCCTTTCTCAGGCCAGTGTTTTGTTTGTTTAGTAGTTTTTTGGGCAGAACCATCACTCTACGTGGAAATCGAATATGTGTCTCTTCGTCCCAGCCTGTCAACACAGCAGCATTTCTTACTGGTTTTCCAGACATTTTACCTGTAAAAATATCTTTGCTCATTAAAATAAAACGTCTCACTGGAAGGTCAGTCCTTCTCACCTTAGACGTGTTATTGTCTTGCCGGGTTGTTTTCGATCACTGTTCCGATCTTTGTTTAGCTGTTCCTGTGAGAAGAATTTCCTTCCTTCATGCTTCCTGATGTTCACGATCTTCCTTAAAGAGAAATACCTCATTCACATACACATCTGCACTTTGTGCCTCTCAACATTTTGTAAAAAAAAACAAAACAAAACAAAAAAAAACAGTCATTAAAAGGCAGAAAGGTTCGTGGAGGTCATATTTACCTACTTTTTGTCCAGATTGGTTTCAGATACACGCATCATGTTATTAAAACTGTCAACAGATCCTTGGTATGCCTCTCTGTCTGATTTCAATTTAAGATAATCTCATTATAAACTTCACAACTAATTCTGAACATCTGACTCAGGAAGTAATCCAAAGATCCCAGCAAAGCTTTCTTGGCATAAACTTCCTTCTTTTCAATATATTTTTTGCATAATCTAATTTGTTTTAATCTCACTTTTTCATATTTTCATATTCAGACTAATCATCTGTCAAAGATGGCTTCTGGTAGTGAAGTGTTTCCCCATCCTTGTGTCTCAGTTTAAACTCTGCCTCATTAGTTTCCAGCTGCAATCCAGATACACTTTACCAAGCCAAATATTTCAGTTTGTGTTTTTTTCCCCCCCTCTCTCTCCTGAACATTGTTTACCATTTATGAGCCAATCGTGAAGCTGTACTGTGGAGGAAAAAACAAGAATATATGAAAGATGCTCAGACATTGTACCTTACCAGCAGTAAATGTTTATTATTCGCATGGTATAAAAGACTTTTCCCACCCATTGTCTCCCTGTGCAGAACTCCTTCAGCGCCCATCTGTTGTCCCTTTCACCCCTTTCTAACCTTTACTGCCTCTCATCCCCCAGATCCCTGTTACATAGAGGCTCCTTTATACATCGACTGAAGTGTAAAACAAACCCCCGTAGAGCCATGAAGCCACAGAAACTTGTTTTATGAGGTAAATATAAGACAATCATAAAAACATAGACGACATGAGTCAATTTTTCCTTTATGATAAGCAAGAAAAGAAAAATACTGAGATAAATCAACAGTATGTGTTGCTGTTGCTCTCTGTGTTGTATTCAGCCTCATGGCTCTGCCTAGTGGATGTAATATCAACTACATGGAATGATTCCTATCTGGGTTTTTTTTATTTTTATTGAAGGAAAGACTTCACGTTATTTTTGGCTTCCCCCAAAAAAACAAACAAACAAAAAAAGCTATCCTAAACATTGAAAACCAAGGTTTTCATTTATATGCAGTAAAACTGTTTTTTTTTTGTTTGTTTTTTGAGCAAGTGCATCAAATTACACTTTAAGGCTAAAACATATCTGACACATAATTATGCAACTCATGCAACAGTGCCTACCTGGTTTTTTCCCCCAAATGCTCCGGGTTGTCCGCAGCCGTCCGGAGCTTGCCTCGGCTTTGGTAACTTCTACCGCAAAGCCTGAAGCCTGGAGAATGTACAATTCACCCCACCTGCACTACCTGTCAGAAATCTCTGAACACAAACAGAATAACAAAACACAGCATAAAAAAGGTGCACGAAAAGAAACATGCAGTGCATCAAATCTAAAAAAAAAAAAAAAAAATTGATCTTATAAAATCCTTAGTTAAAAGGCGATGTGAGCTGGATTGTAAATCCACCAGGAGGCAGCAACAGTGAAGGTAACAGTAATCAGATATGATGTTGATGACTGATCTATTTAATGGCTGATGTTAGATTGGATCAGCTCAGCGGTCTGCACAGAGCCTCTCCTCCAATCAGATCCAAGCATTTGTCCGTCTGGCTGATCCAGTTCGGCAGCAGCCCCATCAAAGGTGGAAGAGCAGTGGAGTATGGTCGACAGCTGATGAATATTTATTAGACTAAAGGGAACTGCAGGGAATTGCCCTTTCAACAGTGCTCTTCTTTATAGAGGTGGCTTTCATTAGTTTCTTTTTTTCTTTCTCTTTTGGTTTCTCTTTCCTTTATTACCCCGGATTGTTTGAAAATCGTCGAGACTCCGTTGTCTTTCTGTTACCTTAGAAATAAGTTAACCCAAACTGCTTTGGTTGTGCAACACGTATCCCACTCAGCAAACAATAAAGATTAATTTACAGTTATTTACAAAATATTAGAGACCCACTTTTCCATCATTTAGAAATGTTGATACATAGGCAACAACCATTGCACCGTTCTTACACGAGGTAATTTAAAATGCTCTACAGGAAAATAGTAAAGATAAACATTTAAAACAGAAAATATACTAAAATGAAAACTTTTAAGTGTCATATCAAAAGCAACTTAGAAATATTTGTAAGGAATTTGTACAATGTTTGTGCTAATAATATGATGCTAACTGTGACTTTTTATTACTCGCCGAATCGACCACGTACTATAACTTGACATCAAGTCAAGCTGAGGCAGCAGTCACTTAGACTCAATGTTTTTGGCCAATTTTGAGAAAAAAATTACAGTAAAATCAGAACAAATGTGGAGATTTGTTGATTTTGTGTGAATTTCACAGATCTGTGGAAAACTAGTGGGACTTACTGATGTAATGTGGAGTCTGGGGGGGCCACATATAAAGCTACAGCAGGCCAGATTTGGCCCCCGAGCCTTGAGTTTGACGCATGTTTGCAAGCTCAAATTTCTAATTGCAAAAGTAAATTTTGTAAAAATGAAAGAAATTGCAAAGTAGTGTGTAGAGTATCGACCTACATTTAAAGTATTTAATGCCTGAAGTTGTTACTGCTCTATGGTTTGTTAGTTTAATAGTTTTAATTCTAACTCAAATAAGTTATGGTGCCTCCCAAAGCAAGACTGAGACCATTTCAAAGTGTTGCTATGGGGCTATGAACAAGATTTCTTACAAATAAGAGCAGCTTAATTAATACATTTCTCTAACTCAAACTAAAAGTAAAGAAAGGTCTGTGCAGGCTTTTCCATTTTACATATTATTTGATGCTACTGGACAGAATTTGTCTGTGTTGGCCCTTTAATGACCTGTCAAACTAATCAGGGCCTTGCTTCTCCAAACTGATGACAGCATTCAGCCCCCTAACAATAATAATTGCCTGTCTGATGCTGCTCTTGCACTTTATTAATTCTAATCTCCTTAAGTGCCGCCTTAAAACCGATTGATCATTAAAAAATGTCAAGAAACGTACCAGGTGTACGGTGTGAAGTACATCACGATTGGCTAATTCAAATTTGACACTTCTTAAAAGCTCAGGATGAATTAAGGTTCTGTAATGCTCAGTCCTCTGGTTTACATTTTCAAAATTTAGTACCTGATAGTATTTATTTTAACTTTATTTGTACATTTTAGAGTACATCATTATGTTTAATGCCACACATCAATGTGTTATGCACAGACTACTTGTATTACTATATAATGTATTTGCTAAATTTGCTGTTGCTGCTAAGTTCCAGGTGAATATTGAGCCTTGTAAATGTATCAGTATTCAAACTCCTGTGCTTTGTGGAAGGTTTGAATGACTCGATAATTACCTTTGGTGTCAAAGGAAAACTTGTGTATTTCTTAAAAGAAATGAAAATGCACTTTTCAGATTTTTACATAAGTAATAGGTGCTACTGTTGCATCAAATAATAAAATAAATGAAGATCAGTGGTAATGTGACAAAATGTAATGAAGTTAAAGGATTATGAGTACTTTTTAAATGTACATTTAACTGTTGGAAGCCAGCATCGGGCAAGTACACGCATTTATTTTAAACAGTTATCTTTCTTTTGTGTCAATTTTCTACAAAAAAACAACAACAAAAAAACAAAAAAACAACGGGGCATAGTGGTGCAAAAAAATGTTCAGCTTTACTCCAACAGAAAGGAACATATTCAAATTGTTTTAATAATATGCACTCGAATTGGACAAAAATAACGTCCAATACAAGCTTTGCATTGAACAATATTGACTAATCGATTGCGTTTGGGTCAGAAACGGTGCAAAGGCATCGGCGTGGTGGAGAGTTAGAGCAACAGAAAGCCGACCTGCTGCAGTTGTGTGAGGGCGCCGCTGGGTGAGACTGAGTCCCTCTCTCGGCTGCTTCGGTCTCCACTGCTCCCTTTTCCCAAAGAAAAGAAGAGGAGATCTAGGTCCGGGGAGGAGGAGGGCCGCCGCCGCCGCCATTATCGGAAAGCTGAGAGAAATTCCACTTTCACACTCGCGATCGGCTCCTAAAATCGCCCAGGACATGAAGGATTCGTGTTGCAGCAGGAGCACATTTCAAAGGAGACACCAGGGCGATTACAACAAACTCACTGTTGTCTGGTGTGCGACACCGGCCCAGCGTTATTATGTGGCCACAACAATGGACAGAATAATGATTGAAAAAGCAACGTGGTGAACCGAGAGGAAGACGTCTGGAGCAGACTTTCTTTTTTTTTTTTTCTTTCCTTTTTTGTTTTACACGCCCGAATTTCGCAGGCGGAAACCTCCCTTTTGCAAGAATAATCCTGGACATATTTATTTCTTCCCGGCGGTTAAGTGCAACAATAAAAAAAATGTATATATAAAAAAACATTGTTGCAAAAAAAAGAAAAAGAAAGAAGGGGGCGAGAATCCAGACAATGTGTGATGGGGATTCATTTCCACTGACCACGCCATACGCAGCGTTGTGATATCAGTGTTATTTGGGAGCAGTTCCTGGCGTTTATTCTGCGGCTTTTGCTTATGCACATCAGGCGGCGGCGAGGGCTGCGGCAAGCACTGGCCTGACAGATGCGAGAGGAGAAAAGGGGAGAAACGCGATGGTATGTATGCCCGATCGGCTTCTTTATTGGCTGACCCGGAGAAGCTGACGAGTGCTCACACCCAAGACGAACTGGGTGGAAGTGGGTTCCCTTTAATCGCTGTGTGTCGGCGTGCAGCAGGGCAGGTCAGTCCACAGCCCCGGCGCTGCAGTTGCATTAGGCAGCAGGCCTGGCGTGGTCAGCCCCTCTGAGCACCCTGAAGCCAATGTTCACTGGTAATCCTTAGCGGAACACAGAACTTGTCTCTGTAAGCGGGTTATACAACCCTGCGAGCTGAATTTGCGCTCCAGATCACTGCTCAGAAGGGGTCAGTTTTTTTTTTTTTTTTTTTTAAATATCTGTTTATTCGGGCATCAGGCCTAGCTCAGCTGCCCACATTTGTTTTTGACCCTGCTGGACTTTGCCTTTAAAGAAAAAGGGCAAATTGTGTCACCTCTTTTTTTTTGTTGGTATTTTAAATATAACTGCTTGGGTAATGTCGAAGTAGCCAAGGTCACTTCGTATTATTAGTTTTACCTTATGAAGTGGCCATCATAATGGCATTGCATCAGTACTAATATAGAAGCAGTTATCTGTGCTTTAAAAATAGATGGGGTGAGAAAGTTTATGGCATCTTTTGCTTTGTTGTACTTGTGTTTGAATGTTTTTGGGGGAAATTATTTTTCTAGTGGCTTTTATTAGTTAGTAGGTTTGAGGAGGAGCATGTGAAGATTATATTTATAGTCTTTTTAGTGTTAAATATTTAACTCATTCAAAAAAAAGCTTTGACTTGGTAGAACAGGTAAAATGGAGTTTACTGCTGATGGTGACTGATGATTGTTTCATCTGCTTAAAAGTGAACTATAACTGGATATATATATATATATATATATATATATATATATATATATATACACAGTTATCCCTCGATTGTTTATATAAATTATTAAAAAAAAAAGAAATGCCTCAAATACTGATCCTTGAAGAGCACCTTTCTTTATTTGTGCAGCTAAATAGCTGCATATGTCTATGCAAATATATGTTTTGCAATGGTTGGACAACCAACATTGAAAACCATAACATATTTTTGAGTTTTAGAAGATGAAACTATGGTGGGGATTGAAGTTAATATCCAAAAACAAAAGCTTAAACATGTTTTTTTAGATGCATATAAATCAAAACCCAGCAGATTTATTTTGGAAGATTTTCACCCATTTCCCCTCAGGAATATTTAGCATGAATAATTTCTGAAATACCTCAACTTTCTGACTTTTAACCTAAACATGGGAAACTTCTATAATTTGAGAGTTTAGTTTATTTCAAATTTATATAAATACACACACACACTCACACATATATATATTAAACATTTTGCTACCTTATGTGGTTTGATTATGCTGTTGATATAAGAAGATAGTTGGGGGATGGGAGGATAGATGGTTGGGCTTGAAGGCATTTAAGTTAACATTTATGTTCCAATGAATCAAAGTTTGAAAATTCCTATTGATAAACAATATCACGAATGTAAATCTGGTCATTTTCCCCCTTTTGTAGTGGCACTATTTGTCTGGCTTAAAAACAAATAGAGAACGGCGTGTCGACAGCATAGTCATTTATATGCATGTCACTAAACTCACTGATCAGCTGATACATCACTTGAAGAGCCACTCCCAACATGCTTGTTCTTAGATTTTGGATCTCAGTCCCTGTCTTTTTTTGTTTTCTTTTTAGATCAGCTGAGCAATGCTGAGAGTAATCTGTGTAATTTTGCTGGTTACAGTATAAAATTATCCCTGGTAAAATGCAAAGACCTGGTCTGATTTCTTTTAATTTGTCACCAGTGAAAGTGTTACTCTGGCTAAAGCTCAGTTTTTGAATCAAATTTTCAGCAGGTTTATTCAAAAACTGCCATTAGGGCCAGTCATATGCAGAGTTCCAGCAAAAAGTCATTGCAAAATAGAATATGTCCTCACAACAAAGAAAACATGTCAAACTAGTCCGTCATCCTGCATTGTTGTCGTTGCAGCGCTGCAATTGATAATAAATAAGCTTCCCTTTTTCATGGAAATTTGCGTAAACCTGTGTTTTTCAGGTTTGGCTGCTACCACAGTGTGAGAAAAATCAATGGCTTCTGCCAGCAGATATTATAATGGCTGGCATTAATGTTTCTGTAACACTCCCCTCAGTAGGTTTGGCTTGTAATGAATGATGATGCCAAAGAAATACAATAGGGCTTTACTAAAGAAAAAAAAAATCTTGGAGCTGTACAGTAAGAAAGCCAACAGAATAATTTCACACAGTGTGCAACTAATTGATGTAATTTTTGCTTGCACAATGTCACACTTTGGTAAATAATTGATATTTTAATATTGATGAGCAAAAGAGACTATTTTGTCGCTGAAACAATAAGGATGGTGTGCAAAAAAAGGTCAGCTTGGTGTTAAATTATAATTCTTGTTTTAGAGGTACACATAGCACAGCATTTAGAAGCATGTTGCTATTGGATATATAAGTTTTTTAAAATTTAAAGTTACTGGTAATTTCATTATTTCCAAATATGTTCAGTTTCTTTTTTTTGTACATTTTCTTGATTAACAAATGCTCTTTTTGTCTGACTTCCTTTCTTTTTGTTTGTTTTGACAGGATGTGACTCTTATAAGGAATGAATGAAAGGACCTGCTGCTCTTATCACTGCACTGTTATTTATTATAACTGACGCCCAGCAGAAGAAGGAGCAATCTGATCTGTTCGGTGGATCAGCAGTAGACGGACGAGCATATTAGTGATCTCTTTTATTCAGTGCCTGTTTGTGGCAGGATGAGTTTCGAAAGGCTATGATGGCGAAAAAGCAAGATGCACGATCGCCCATTTACAACCTCATTGTGGTGGGTTTGTCTGGAACAGAGAAGGAGAAGGGGCAATGTGGGGTGGGCAAATCCTGCCTGTGCAATCGGTTTGTGCGACCCAGTGCTGACGATTTCTACCTGGACCACACATCAGTTTTAAGCACCAGTGACTTTGGGGGTCGTGTGGTTAACAATGACCACTTTCTATTTTGGGGGGAGGTGTCTCGGGTCCTGGAGGAGGGCCCTGAGTGCAGGATGCATGTTGTGGAGCAAACCGAATTCATAGATGACCAGACATTTCAGCCACACCGTAGCACTGCTATGCAGCCCTATATCAAACGAGCGGCTGCGACCAAGTTGGCCTCGGCAGAGAAACTCATGTACTTCTGCACAGATCAGCTGGGTTTGGAGCAAGACTTTGAGCAAAAGCAAATGCCAGAGGGGAAACTGCAGGTTGATGGCTTCCTGCTTTGTGTTGATGTGAGCCGCGGCATGAACCGTAACTTTGATGACCAGCTGAAATTCGTCACAAACCTTTATGGCCAGCTCAGCAAGACCAAGAAGCCCATCGTGCTGGTGCTGACCAAATGTGACGAAGGTGTTGAGCGCTACATCAAAGATGCGCATACCTTTGCGATCACAAAGAAAAGCCTCCCAGTAGTCGAGACTTCTGCTCGCTCAAATATTAATGTGGATCTAGCCTTCCTCACGTTGGTTCAGCTTATTGATAAGGGCAGGGGCAAGCCCAAGATCATACCTTATTTTGAAGCCCTGAAACTCCAGAGTCAGCAGATAGCCTCAGCCAAGGATCGCTACGAGTGGCTCATTAACCGTATCGTCAAGAATCATAATGAAACTTGGTTAAACGCCAGTCGACGAATGAACAACTCACCAGAGTACAAAGAATATGTTTTCTTGGAAGGAACAGCTAAATGCAAAAAGCTTTTTCAACAGCATGTCTACCGCCTGAAGCAGGAGCACATCGAGAGGCGTCGCAGGATATATCTTAGCACTCTCCCTTTAGCACTTAGTTCACTGGTGCCGGATCTCGATGAAATAGATCAGCTGAGCTGGTCTGGAGTGCAGAAAGTGCTCGAGTCCAAGCAGCACTTTACTCACTGGTTTGTGGTTCTGGAGGATTCTCCATGGGAAGATACATCTCACATAGACAACATGGAGGATGAGCGAATCCCCTCTGATCTTCTGGAGACTGCTGAAGCAGAAGATATATTCAATGCCCATCTGGAACATCTAAGAAATGAATGTAGACGTGCAGAAATAAGACAGGAGTTTAAGCAAAAGTTAGCATCCTCTCCCTTTGTTACCCCTGGTAAACCATGGGAGGAGGCCCGCAGCTTCATCATGAATGAGGAGTTTTATCAGTGGCTCGAGGAGCCGGAGTACTTGGACCTGTACAACCGCCATCAAAAGGAGATTATTGACCGTGCTAAAGAAGACTTCCAGGAGCTTCTGCTTGAATACTCTGAGCTTTTTTATGAGCTTGAAGTGGATGCAAAGCCTAGCAAAGAAAAGATGGGAGCAATTCAGGAGGTTCTGGGAGAGGAGCAGAGGTTTAAGGCGCTGCAAAAGCTTCCTGCTGAAAGAGATGCCCTTGTGCTGAAGCATATTCACTTTGTCTATCACCCCACCAAGGAAACATGCCCCAGTAGCCCTCACTGTGGAGACTCTAAGATTGAGCAACTCCTAGCATCTCGTTTTCCCACCTGTTACCCCTTCTTTGATGTGAAAGCTCATTTTGGGGACACCAAAGCTGATAGAATTAATTTGGTCATCCTAGGTAAGGATGGGTTGGCCAGAGAATTTGCCAATGAGATTAGAGCTCTGTGCACAAATGATGACTGGTATGTTTTAGATGGGAAGATGTATGAGTTGACACTGCGGCCCATTGAGGGGAACGTTCGTCTTCCAGTAAACTCCTTCCACACCCCCACATTTACCCCTCATGGATGTCTTTGTCTGTATAACTCAAAAGATTCTCTGTCTTATGTGGTAGAAAGTCTTGAGCGACTTAGGGAATCAACTCTAGGTCGAAGGGATAGCCAGCTGGCTCAACTGCCAACATCCCTTCTTTTAGTCACTAAAAGAGGAGTGGGCTCATATGTTGATATAGGTGGAGACACTGCCTTAAACCTAATAACACAGGGACAACAAGTTGCAAGGAGACTACAGTGTAGCTTTTTAGACCCAGCCTCCCCCGGTGTGGGCTATGGGCACAATGTAAGTGAGACTCAGATCAATCAGGTGCTGAGAGGCCTTCTTGATGTTCGAAGGAGCACATCTTTTAGTAGCAGCTCCCCGCCTCTCCTCCCTGAGCCTCCTGGCCTCCGAGACTCTCCACATCAGCCAGCCCAAGAGGCAGACCTACGCATTGTCATGTGCTTAATGTGTGGAGACCCCTATGACATTGAACAGCTCCTGTCTCCTTTCCTGATGCATCAGCATTGCAGACCTATGTCGAATAGTGGCACTTCTGTGTTGTTAGAGCAGACCGTTGGGGGGCACAAGCTGGCCATAGAGCTTTCTCTCCTCTCATATCATGCCTCGTTCACTTTAAGGAAGAGCAGGTTAGTGCACGGCTATATTGCTGTGTACTCAGTCACCCGGAAAGCTTCCCTGGAGACCCTGTGTGCATTCTTATGTGAGGTTCAGGACATTATCCCCGTTCAGCTGTTGGCAGTAGGAGATAGTCAGGCTGAGCTCACCGACAGCGACTTTGCCTGTGAACAGCTGATTCAGGGGGAGGAGCTGGCCCATGAGATCGAGGGTCGTTTCAATAGTGTGGTTTGTGGATCTGGGGGAGTGGTGGGAGGCCTGCACAGAATAGAAATGTTCCATTCATTTCTGATGGAGGTGGTAGAGAAGCGCAACATCGTGGAGGCCACGCATATGTATGACAACGTTGCAGAAGCGTGCACCGGTGAAAATGTATACTCCCCACGCTGCATCTCTCCCAGTCCCGTGACCATGTTTGTGGATTCGGAGGATGACGTAGAGCCTTCTCCACCGTATTACGACGGCACTCTCTCCTCTCACAGCGGCGGCTTCAACATGCCTGACTTGGACTCCAGTGACATCTCTGTCATATCTGATATCAGAGACTTTGAAAATAAGCTCAACAACAAAATACCCCCCCAAGTGAGGGTAAAACCAGGTGTCACTTTTGACTTCCGGAAGGTTAGTCGTAGTCCCTACATCGACACCCTAGGTCATCGTCGGTCCTTGCCCTCTGCTGTTACCTGGGTACCTGGTGGAGATGTGGGTTACGACCCCTCAGACTACGCTGAACCCATTGATGCCGTCTCAAAGCCCCGCCCTAGCAACGAAGAAATCATCTACTCAGTCCCACATGACAGCACCCAGGGCAAAATCATTACCATCCGCAACTCCAACAGGATGCATTCAAATGGAAATGGCTCAGACAGCGAGGCAGACAGCAGCTCTTTGGAGCGAAGGAGGAAGTTCTCAGCGATCGGAGTGAAGCCCCGACTGTACCGCGACCGCTCGAAGCGTCTGGGCAAGTTCAGCAGTTTCCGTACAAGCTTTATAGGCAGCGACGATGAAATGGGAGCTCTGTCAAAGTCCAAAGATGACGACTTTGGGACTTTGAAAGGCGACAGTCTTGTTAATGAGGAGATTGAGGACCCAAAGAAGAGGAACATTCTGAAGAGCCTCAGGAGAACAGCCAAGGTTTGTATTATTACAACCTTTTCTATTCTCAATCTTAGAGAAATTACAGTAGTTTTTGTCCAAATGTTAAATATTATCATTAAGGACTATTTTGTTTCAGCCTATGGAGTACAGAAGTAATTCCAGCACAGAGGTATAACCCAGTGAGATGGATCCACAAGCCTTGAGAATTAGCAGCCACTGTGAGGGGAAACCTGGCTTTGATGAATATTTTAAACTAATCAAAAATCCTGTTTTCATTTCTGGCAGAAAACAAGACCAAAGCCGCGTCCATCGATTCCCAAGCCCATGGAGAGCTGTTACTTTGGAGTGCCACTAGCCAGTGTGGTCTCCCCAGACAGACCAATTCCACTTTTCATAGAGAAGTGCGTCCACTTCATTGAGAAAACAGGTGAGTTCCTTTGGTGCACTGAGAAGATTACAGACCTAAATGTTCATTTAGGTTCATGCAAGCTGGACTTCAAAAGTACATAAAGTTTATTTCTTACAGATTTGAACCGATCGACACTCGGGGCTCAGCTTCCCGAGTTTGGGGCTTTAAATAATTAAAGAGCAAAATGAGAATTTCTACTTTAATAATCCTATCATTCAGCCTACGCCACTTATAAAAATGAAAGTGTTTCTGTGCGTTAATAAAGACTTAAGTGCTTTTTGAAAGACTAGAGAAAATAATTAGTCATAATGAACAGTTTAATATTTGAAAAGGGAAAACTGAAAATGTATTAATTTGTAGGAGTGATTTGGTAAACAAGAATGCTTCAGTTATCTTTTCATGATCATTATCTTTAATATGTATTTCTTCTTATCATTTACTGGCCAGTAGAACACAATATATGTTTACTTTACATTGATCCTTTGTTTCTAACCGGATGCCGAGGCAGCCGATGCTCATCTAACAATTGCTTTAAAGCAAATATTATGCTCAGTTAAGGTCAGTGCTGACTCATTCGTAAATCGGCTGGAATCAGCAGAAATGCTCCAGATTGCGCTGTCCATATCTCCGCTAGCTGAAGACTGCCAGATAAGCTTGAAGTGTTGCTTCCACTAAAGGCACTGACCAGACAAACACAATAACACCCAGTCATTTGTGTATGAGTCAGTGTGCTTGTATTCTTCTTTTGAAAACATACTGCCTTAGTGCACATAATATGGGCTGCATCTGGTGAAGATATGTAAAAAAAAAAATGTAGAATTCATAAAATCTGTTCTTTTATCTCAGTTCATTGAAACGGAGATAAAAGAATAAATATCTCAGTTTATTAAAACTGAGATAAAAGACTGAATATCTAAAAATCACATTTTGACCCAGCTGCTCCGCATACTTGAAGAAATAAAATAAAAATTGGTCAGATAGATTTATCACCAACATAAGCTCAAGATCCAGTGGCTTTGCACTTCCAGCAGCACAGCTTCTCACACGCATCTAAAACTTGGTTAGGTTTAATTTAATGTTTAGACTTATTGGATTTTTATACAATATTAAACAATACATTTTCTCTACTTCACTTCCTCTCTGAGTAATTTCTCTGGGGAACAATTTGCTTCAACCACTCATTTCTCCTTATTTGGGCTAATTTGCTCCAGTTTACAGCCAATTCTCTGATACAAAGATGGTTTTTTTTTATCATTACAACCAGTAAAATTACCACTAGTGGTCCTTTTACCATAGTTTGCAGTTTTGATAATTAGGTTAAAGGTTACATTCAGTTTATTCATATTGCGCCAATTCACAACAAAACAAATGGACCGGCCTCGTAAAATCCATCGGAGGTCCCAGTCAACAGAAAGGCTCATGTCTCTGAATGCTTTCCTCGTAAGATTTGTATTTTTTGTTGTTGTTTTTCCCCTCAGCCTTCGAGCTGAGTTGACATCTGCTGACGACAGATTTTCTCTATATGTGGAACTCGCACAAAGTCAAACTAAAGGCCTGAGACGTAGCAATTTGCGATAAAGAATCAGAGATTATGCTGCTCAGGTTACATTACGCGTCGATGCCGGCGAGCGCTTCCAAAGGTTTGCTACTGAGAACCTGGAGAAAGTCGCAGAGGCAAAAGCTGAAACAAAGTGATATGAAAGCTCAGTTTTGCTCTTTCTTTGGAGCCTTTTTTAGTTCATGAAGACAACTGGAGAGCTCCAAACAATCAAAACATGCTTTTTTCTTTTTCAGGGCTTTGTAACCTGATCACGTGATTTGTTTGGTGCTTTTGGAAAGCGTCTGTATAGTCATGCCTGTTTGCAGAAATGCCGATGAACCTTTTGTGCTTTTCCTTTTTTGCTACTATGCCTCCCTCAACATACACACACACACCTTTCTTTCTCTGCTTGCTTCGTCCTCCCAGGCCTGAACACAGAGGGGTTGTACCGTGTGAGTGGCAACAAGTCCGAGATGGAGAGCATGCAGAAGCAGTTTGAACAAGGTGAGTTGCTCATGTGTAATTTATCTGACTCTGAAAACATAAACGTAGGGCTGTCAAAAGGAAAGTGACAGGCTGCTGCTGGTGATGACTGAAACCGGCGCTCCGGCTTTCTCATCTGATCCCTTCTACCTTTGTCGTCATTTCCCCTTCAGACCACGGATTAGACCTGGTGGAGAAAGACTTCGCCATAAACACTGTGGCTGGAGCTCTCAAAAGCTTCTTCTCAGAGCTGCCTGAGCCCCTGGTGCCTTGTGCTCTGCAGGTGGAGCTATTGGACGCTTTCAGTAAGCAAACACTGCTGGGCTGGGAGGGTCCTCGCACAAAACATAAAACGATTATTTCCTTAGGAGGGATGGGAGCTCATCTGGTCTTGCTATTGTTTTGTGTGTTTGCGGTATTTGGGGAGGAACGTTGTCCCGACGAGCTAGTGACAGAGTTCAGCTGAGAGAACTCTGTGTTTGTGCAGAAATCATGGACCGAGAGCAGAGGCTGTATGCCATGAAGGACGTCCTGAGGAAGTTCCCCAAGGAGAACTACGACGTCTTCAGATATGTAGTGAGCCACTTGAACAGGTAAGCTTTCTGATTTCAGTCCCGGTTTAGCCGATGGACTGGTTTGCGTTTGTTTTGACCGTGTAAGTCCTTGAACATTTTCCACATTTTGTCACGTGGAAAACTTTCATTCATTGTAAGTCAGAATCTCAAACGATATGCCGCTGTCATTGCAGCAGAAGGTGGGTTTGCATCCTTTTGTTTCCACATTATGCTCACGCCCTTCTTCATGTTTGTCTGTCGCATAAAATGCCTTAAAAGACCTTTGCAGTCGTAACGCTACAAAATGTGAAAACTTGCGCTGTATTAGTTGCTTTTTTTTGTGTTGCTGTAGATGATGTGGCATTGTGTGTTTGTTCCCAGGGTGAGCCAGCTGAGCAGAGTCAACCTGATGACCAGCGAGAACCTGTCCATCTGCTTCTGGCCCACCCTCATGAGGCCCGACTTCACCACGATGGACGCCCTAACTGCCACGCGCACCTACCAGACAATCATCGAGACCTTCATCCACCAGTGTGCTTTCTTCTACTACAACCAGCCGCTGATCGACTCCCCGACGGGCCTCGGGGGCCTCCCCGCCTCGCCCACCACCACCCTGGGCGGGAGCTCCGCCTACTCCTGCTACCGCTCCTCGCCTCCCCACACCGCCGCGCACTTCAGCCCCCTGCAGCAGTCTCCGCCCACCACGCCGCAGTCGCCCCTTCAGTCCCTGCTGCCGCCGCTCCACCAGCACCCCCACGCCCACCACCCTCCTGCTGAACAAGAGACACTGTGAGAGACGATGACACCGCGTGTGCCCCATGATGATGCTGGACCTTGTCACCGATACACACAAAACACATTCAGACATGAGAACAGCAAAAAGAAAACAAAGCTAAATCTCAAACGTGGACAAACCTAGGTTATGTAGGAGTGGGTGGGGAGGTGAGGGGTGGGGGGGCAGGAAGTGATCGTGGTCATAGTTGTGTGAAATGTGGCATGCTTCCATTATCAGTGAGGCGGAGGACGCTGCAAGGCTACACTACCGAGAAACCTCCAACCCAAGCTGGACTGAATGATTTTCTTTTTTTTTATGTGTGATATTAATTTTTCTTAAAGTACCACCACTGGATTTATGGACCAGCCCCCCTGTAGGTCCGCAGGGCAGCAGTTTGCTCCATAGAAGCAGAAGATTATCGCCTGCCCTTTTTTTAATTATTTTTTTTAAGCATTTCTCATGTTGTTCTATTTGAGGGGCTCAGCATGGTGGGAAAGGAAAGAGGGTGGGGTATCATATCCAGGGATGCACTTTAATGATCACTGTTTTTCTTTGCTTGTTTCTGTTTTAATTTCTCAGCTCAAACAGCCATACGTACCATTGCCTCAACTGAGCTCTGGCAGATCAAACTTTGTTTACATCATGTTTTTTTTTTTTTTTTAAACCCACAGACCTATCTGAAGCACTTTTTGATAGTGTAGTGTTAAATATGAAGAAATGCCACATAGGTTAATTATCCACATTGTTTGTTTTTAGTGGCTGAATGTGGCACGAGTGCAGGATCTTTTTGTAGAGAAAAAAAGCAAGCAAGCAAAAAAGAAAAAAAAAAAAAAGCAAAGTTAGTCTTCTAATTAGATCCAGTTGTCCCCCCTGTTTTGGGTTGTGATGGAAAGTCTGAATCTGTTTAATGTTCCTCATTCATCCAGACATGTGGGGAAAATAAGGAAAAAGAAATTCTTCTCATCTTCTAGCTGTTTGTTGATCCGAGCGGATGTTTAGGGGCTTCTTTTGTTTCTTTTTTTTATCAGACATCAGTCGAAGGAGAACTGTTGCCAAGTTGAATGTGTAACCTAGTCGCATCATCATCATCCTCATCGTCGTCAGCCGGTGTCCATGGAAACCAAAATGCTTGAAACGCGATAGGTAGCTCGGCGCGTTGTCGTGCTGTCCGTCGACCCTCAGCTCCTTGTATTCCCGTCATATTAAGAACCTTTAACCGGGTCTGGGATCTTTACTGTTACTGCTGGTTCTGTTGAGACGGAACCTGGTCGGAGAGAAGCGAAACCCCTGCTGCGGTTGGGACCCGTTTCGGGGAGCGTCTGCTCACCGTTTTCAGAGGCAGCTCTGCAAAATGAAGGCCCTCTAACTTTAACCTTATGAACTTTTAACAAGAAAGTAGCCTGCTGTCTTTGAAATGCGAGGATTGTAGCACTGTCTTTTGGTTGCGTTTGCATTGGGCTCATCTGTTTTACTGGTACTGTTGGGGGATTGTAATTTTTTGTGTTCAACAGACTGGAACAAGGAAGAAGAAGAAGAAAAAAAAAGTGTTTTTCTCAGACTGCTCTGAGCTTGAAGCTTCGACCATTCAGACCAATATGATACCTGGGAGTGTATAAATAATATTGCTGCATTATTTGGCTTTCAGCAAAAAAGGAAAGAAAAAAAAAATAAAGTGAGAGAGAGAGGAAAAAATACCCGACCAAATGTGCCGTTGGAAGGATCAACGAGTGGGTGCACACCACGTCTCCGTTATGGTTGTTTATTTGTACGTTGTGGGGAAGGGGAGGGAGGGACGCCGCCCTTTAGTTGATGGTAGAAAACATTTCTAGTGTGTATTTCAATTATCGGAGGTTCCTTTTTACGATTTTTGTGAATGGTTTAAAAGGCCACTTAAAATTAGTGCATGATTAAAAAAAAAAACAAAAAAGAAGAAATTAAAAAAAAAAAAAACATAAGACCACACATGAAGGGAGGAGGATGAATGCCCTCTTTCTGTTTTTAAAACATGAAGTGTGCGAACAAGAATTGATTTAGCTGAAAAAGTTCATGTATTGTGTGCACCAGGAGCAAACGGTGGAATTTGTCTGACCGAGAACGTTTGAATATGAAGGCCTTATGTGAACTGTATAATAGTTAATAAATTAAATCTTGTAAAACTCCCTGCATGTGTATGGATGTGTATGTTTTTTGTTGATCCAATTTTCCAGTCAAGAGTCTGACTTTTGATTTTGCTATTCAAAGCACTAAGAAACTTTGAGTACCAAGCATCCTACTTGTTGGAACAGCAGTGTGTATTTATATTTGACTTACTTTCTGACCAAGCAGCAGAACCAAACCTCGGAGAATGAATCACGTTTTATTAAATTTGAATCACAGATAAAGAGAAAGATAAACTTCACTTCATCTTTAGAAAAATGTGCCTGACATTAGCTTGCGGTAGCAAAATTACTTTCAAGTAGTACGAATACTTTTCCATCGCACTGTGCATTTTATCTTCAAAGTTATAAGCAGACACCTTCAGCAACATGAACACATGACATATTTTACGCAGGAACAATGGCTCAACAGGCGCTTATACTAAAGCTTATTAAGCAGAAGCTTTAGTATAAACGCCCCGGTGTATGAAACTCTAAGAAACATCTATTATTCACAGCATATCCGTCATGAACCACTGCACTCTTTTAGGAGAGCACCTTTCGTCACAGTATCCCGAAACCTCTCTGGACGGTCATAGCTTTGAAAGAATCACTGCGCCACCTTGTGGCCGTTCAGATGAAGAGCAGGAAAAAAAAAAAAAGATTTGGGCGTGTCCCATCTAGCAGATTACCATGCCGTTACGAATTTATGCTCTTGAATCGTCTAGCTTTGTGGGAAATAGCGAAACTAATTACAGTGCAAATATTCAGGTAGGCGAGAACGTCTTGTACCAGAAGTATCTTATCAGAAATCGGACTTTTTTCTTTCCCCCCCCCACATAATGGAGCCTGTTATGCTTAAATGCTGTCAGGCAAGCGTCCAGAAGCAAAGCTACGATTCGGATGCAATTTGGTGCACGACCAATGATGAGGATGCAAATGATCCGCTCTTCAAGGAGCTGTCTTGTTTAGTACAGCCACTAGAGGGCACCAGCGGCGGCGCAACACAGAGCAGTTACCAGGCATCAGTCAAACCAGCCAGTCACCAGACGCAGATGACGCCCTGTTATTAGAAAGCAAACCGGCAATTGCGTGATGTGACAACATTTATGCAGCCTATGAAATTGAATCAGGCTGATAGACTGTCTGATGCGCTTGCAACTGCATGCAACACATTTCTGGATTCCCAACATCTAAACCTGACCTTTCTTCCTTCGTGGTAATAATTATTGCTTTGAAAGGCGACTGAGTTCTTCCGACTTACTGAATTGGCAGCTAATTGCCCAGCCAATCAGAGAGCTGCCTTCAGAAGACGCTGGCAGGACGCAGAGCAGCTTTAAGGCCATAAGGTGCAGAAAATGGACTTTGTCGATAGTTTTATTAATCTCAGCTACAAATAGAGTATGTCTAGGAAGTTACCACCAAGTACTGTTGAATTGCATGGTTGGCTTTTTGCTCTTTCAGTCTGTTAGAAATATGTTGGCTTACAAGGTCAGAACTTTCTGATTTATGAGGTGGTGTGGATTCAGCTGTTATACATCCGTCAGTTCCTTTGTATAATAGAAGCGATGACAACAGTTTTTCCAAATGGATTTGACTGTAGTTTGAGTGCTTAAATAATTAATTTTCTTGCTTAATAGTCATATTGTTAAAGTTTAAACCTGACTGTATTGCTCCGTTTCAGAACCACATAAGCAGATGTAAGCTTATTTCTGGATACCTTTAATAAAGGGCAACTTAAAGAGAACTGATCAATGCCTCCCGACAGCCGCATGAAATTAGGTGCTTTATGTTGTCTGCAAAGCGTTTTCATATATTTTTTTCCTGTGGTATGAATAATGTAACAGTGACTTTACTGAACAAAAACAGAACTGAGCGGATAAGTTAGATTTTATTGTGTATATTGTGTAAACCACACGGATTGTAAGATTGAAATTTGAAACAAGATACACTGTTTTGCCAGGAAACCAGTTTTAAACAAATTGCAACAATTCAAATTAAATTTAGTGAATGGTCTGAAATTTGCCAGAAGAGTGCTGGCGGTGGTTTCAGGTACAATTGTCCAAATATTTATTTGTATTTTATATGTATTATATACACATACCTGTCCTTTCCTTTCTGGAGGCTGGCGTCCATCTTTGCTAACATGAAACATCAGGCTCTTTCTAACGTTAGGTCAAACAGTTTTAGTCAAAAAATAATAAAAAACAGAAAACGGTCAGAAATGACAGAAGCCATGGCATATGAAAGATAGCTTTATTGCACAAGGTGTTAGAATGATCTTTTTAGTTTTTGCTTTTTCATAGAAAATGTACCTTTGAACACAAGCAATTGCTGTAACAAGCAACTTAAAGAAATGTTTGGGATATCTTCAANTTTTTCATACATTTTTCCATCAATTTTTCCCTTTTAGCAAGCATGCAATGACTTTTCCGAGGGTCGAACAAAATATAAAATAATGATATTAAAAAAAGTAAATGGGACAAATGACAACATCAAAATACGTTGTTTTAAAAAAAAAAAAAAGACTAAAAATTCTTCAAATTAGTAGTATCAAAAACATAAGAGGTGAAAAATGTATTTGTCCATCTTAAGAAAAAACAAACAAACAAAAAAAAACAATTTGTTGTTATTTCAATTTTGAAAGCGGGACTTTCCACCTTGATGCGTCCCCTGATTTATTTTGAAGAAAATAGCTCTTCATACAAAACTGTGTTTTATGTACAAGACTCAATTTAAAAACAACACTGACGAAGGTAGCGATGACGGGTCCGGTGTGGGTCGCGGGGAGGGGGAGGGGGGCGTCAAATTTTCTCAGCGGGGAACGAAGGCGAGAGCCGAAACGATGCCGTTTCACAACGCGGCTCCGGTCCAGTATATACACAATACAATGGTAGTCTGTATGACCAAAAGAGCCACAAGTCCCTGATTTTACTTGGCTGAACTGGTGTGTAACACAGGCCGTGTACTGTTGGACCCCTGGAACCTAAACCTCTGACAAAACTGAAGAAGAAAAATCAAAATCAACAGACCAACGAAAACCCTCTCCTTTCCTCTAAACACGCAAGCAGACAGACAAACAGAGCAAATGAGTAAATAAATAGTCAACACAAAACACTATCGTGGGACAAAAAGGCCTTCCCATAGGTTCTTGTGTTCATGTACAACAGTGCGAAAAGGATCATGGGGAGGGACGAGGTGGAGATGAAGAAGAGTGGGACATTTACAGCTCTTCAGACAAGACGACAAAGATATCAATTCCGTGAACATCATATAATTCTCATAACTGAATTCCCTGACATATAACATCTCTTGACATTAATATTATTAATACTTCATTCACATTATGACTGGCATTCAGTTCAGCTTATTTATTTGGCTGAGAAGCAAATAACTACATCTTGGGAGGATTTGTAGCCACAAACGCAGGCCTTAAAACCAGAGAGCAACCCAAGTCGTCTCCAACCACTTTGCAGCAAACTGCTGCATAAAGGTGTTGTGGGGATCCACTGAGATAACAACATACAGTGCCTTGCTAAAGAATGCACCCCTCTTGAAATACATTTGTTTTTTTTTTGTTTCATGTAAACCTATTGATAATCGCACGTTATTTCACACCCACCACTGATTTTACTCTACTTTATGTTCCTTTGTCACATTAATATCCCAATAAAATACACTGAAGTTAGCAGCTGTGATGTGGAAAAGAGGCATAACAGCTTTTACAAGACACTGTAACTTTTGAATCTTACCATATCAACTTAAACCAAGCACTCGGGCTAGAAACAAGCTATATAAGAAGCCATCATTGAAGGCCTGGTATTGTGATTGTTCCCTCCTCCCCCCAAAAAAAGCCACACAAACAACCAAGGCGTCACAGTCCAGGGACGGTGTAATCTTCCCACCCTGCTTTCTGCTAGCCCGTCTCCACAACAGAGAGAGGGTCACTCTTCCTTAGCTGGCCAGCACGCACTAACATACAGAATATCTCACATATATACTAAACATTTTCTTTCTTAAGTCCAACTTTTCTTAAATTTTCTCTACTTCTAAATTCAGTGATTGAGCGATTGTCTCCTTTCTTAAAATTTGCCGGTAGCGTTAAACCGCTGTGTATAACTATCACATCAGTGTAGCGCATACAGTTTATACTTTGTCATCATTTCCCTTAGACGTCAATAATATACCTACATAGAAATATATATGTAAAATTCTTTATAATACCAAATATTCTCTATTTGTAAGGTGAGAAATTACAGCTGCTTCACCGGGGTTTGTAGTGACTGGACTGAAGAGTTGAGACACCGTTCAGCTGCAGAGAGATGAGTGGAGAATACTGATTTGTGGAGGTGAATCTGAATCGTTGCCTTTTGGAGTCGCGATTAAAAAAGGGAAATCTGCCAATTCTTGTTAGGGAGAGACACCAAGAGAGTGAGAGAGAGCGTGGGAAAACAGGGGATTTAGCTGAAGTCCTGCAAACTGACCAAAAAAAAACAACAAAATAAGTCAAATCAAAAACTATGAAGGACATTGTGTTTGAGTGTGTGTGCGTGTGTGTGTGTGTGTGTGAGAAAAAACAGGATGGTCGCACAGCTTCATACTGGCTATTATAGTTTTCATGAACTCAGAGCCTTCAGCTCTTTGGTTACAGTCAATATTTGCAAAAATGACCACAGAAATCACATTCTGCATTTGGCTGTGTGTCTCCTGCAGGAACTGAGTGGAGCTGAGCACCAGCCGGCTGGAACTGTTAGTTGGAGTTAGTAGTTCTCGTATATTTAGTTCCATTTGAACATGAACAGTAGGGTTAGCTGGGTCTCTGTCTGGACGGGGCGGGACGCCTCCAACGCCTCCGCCGCCATTGAAGGAAAAAGTAGACAGGAAGCCGGGCGGCTCGCCACGAGCTCGGCTTTCAGAAAGATGCCCGCGAGCCTGTTGTGGCCCAGACTTGTGAGTGCCAGAGTGATGCTGGCTGCAGAGCGGGGGGCAGCGGTGCGAGTCTGTGCAGCGGACCGGACTACACCAGCGTGTAGGACTTGGAGTAGGCCCCCACGCTCTGCTTCTGCAGCCTCCCCAGGGCCGAGGAGCTGCTCTCGAGCAGCGAGTCTCTGGAGCCGCCCACCTTGTTGCTGTTGGTTGGGTTGCTGCTCGTGCTGGACGTGGAGGCTGTCGCTGCGTTATTGGAGCTGGGCATGGTGAGAGTCCTCTGGGGCAAGGTGGAGGTGCTGGAGCTGGCGCCCAGGCTGCCCAGGCCGGAGTGACCCAGCGTCAGGGCCTGCTGCTTGGCCGGGTCTAGAGTCTTGTGACGGCCCTGGGTGTGGTACGCCCGCTGCGTCAGGCTGCGGATCGAGGCTTCCCGCGGCGGCACGGCTGGACATGGGTCGTGCAGAGAGTCCCCTTGCTTGCGGAAGAATGGGTCTGCCTTCATGTAAAGGGGAAGATTGCAGAACTCGCCTGTTGGAGGGGAAAATAATAATAATAATAATAATAATCAGGACAGGAATGCAGTTTTCTTTTTAACTGAAAAGGAATCTGAGTGCTTGTTGATCTCAGGGATCAACCTGTGACCTTTTTTTTTCAGACCTAGATCCAATAGAGAAGCAATGGCAAGAGCTGAAAAGTTGCACAAAAGCACTTCAGCCAATCTGACCTAGAATCAGGTGACAGAAGAACGGGAAGAAATTTCAAACTCTAGATTTGCAAATGTAGAATTTGCAAAACTCTAGATTTCAGTTAAAGTTTCAACACTTTAGCTGAAACTGGAATTTCAGCTAAAGTGTTTCTACAGTGTTAATCCAGATAGGCTCAATACGAACGCATACCAAATTATTCAGCTTTGTTTCTAAAAACATTTGGAAAATATTTGTTTTTTTTTCTTCTACTAAACTGTTAGACACTACACTGTCTTGGTCCTTGGCTCATAAAATCCCAATAAAGATTTCATGAAGCTGTGGCGACACAAAATGTGGAGAAGTTCTAGGGACATGAAAACTTCTGCAAAGTACCGCAAACATATCTACACAAATTGTCCCACTCACTTTTGTTTGCCCGGTGGGGAATGGGCACCGCCACGTTCTTCCCGCGGTCGTAGTCCTGCGGTTTGGGCGGAGAGGCGGTGAAGCGGCAGATGCCCGGCTCAGACGGCGTGCTGAGGGAGGTCATGCTGTCCGCGGGGTCGTTGGTACCGGTGGTCATCTGGTCCGACGAGCTGTCGGAGATGAAGCACTCCGTGATGGTGAACTTGGCGTGCTGCAGGTGCTCCTCCAGCTTGGCGTGCTCGTACGCTCGGGCCAGCTCCTCGTAGGTGGAGGAGGCGCTCTCCGTCGACACCATGCTGTTACGACCCTTGTCTGGAAGAACAAAGGAGGGATGGTCAGAAACTTAAATACCAAATGTCAGTGTTTATCCTTTTCCAACAAATGGCGGCGGTCGGATTGACAAACCCGTGTCTTGAGAGAGGCTCGCGCTGTAGCTGTCGCTCTCGGTGGCGGTGATGCCGTGGGAGCCCATCGTCCGCCAGTCGGACGTCAGAGTCCGCGCCGAAGCTGTGGACTGACTCGGTCGACTCAGCGTCCACTGGCTGGAGTATCTGTTCCTGGAGCTGTGAGCGGACTTTATGCTCTTCCTGGACACGGGGTCTGAGCGACAACACAGAGATCAGAGTTCAGATCTGCATCAACGATTCAGCAGTCAAGACGCCTACTTCCAGACGTCCGAGCATAAAAACACGAGGCGAGCTCACTTGTGCCAGGCCGGATGTCCGACATGTCAATCAGAGGTCCTGAATTCTGGATCAGGGCCTGGTGGTGCAGAGACACGCCTGTGCAGAAGTTCTGCGGATTCACCGACTGGCTGAACTCGGTGTCCGTCACCGGCACCGCTGCCTTGTCCTCTCCTGCCGCAGACCCACGGAAATGCAGTTTTTAAGACACTCCTGCTGTAAAACTGACCATCAGGACAGATGATTTTAACGTCCTGTTATCCAGTGACTTGCCTATCTGCTTGATTCCCTCCTTGTCCTCGATGAGCAGCTGGACTCGGGGAATGTCGATGTGGAGCCTCGGCCCTTGCGGAGGGCCCTTCACCGGCGTGTCTATGCTGCGATTGTTCTTGCTGGGCACATAAACACGCGATGGTGTCAAGTGTTGCATGCAGAGTCGATATAAAGCATAAATTTTTAAATCTTGCAACATATTCTCAATTAGATTTAGGTCTGAATATGCTTTGATCCTAACCGTTTCGTTTTAGTTCTGTGTTGCAGGAATCAGTGTTCTGGATTGACCTGCGTTTCCTTCCTTCTACCTTCTATCTGATCAACCATGTTTCACCATTACAGATGAAGTTTTAGTCCACAATTAGCATTTTACTGGTAGCCAAAAAAATGGCAGTTTCAGGCTCGTCTGAAAAGAACGTCGTTTTATTTTTAATTTATTTATTTCAAACAGACAAAAAGTAAAAACAAGAAAAAAATGAAATTAAAACAAATTATCAGGCACATTGACATAAAATTTTACATTATTTGTTGGAAAAGTGGCAGGAAGGATATACAAGATTTTGTGACTTCCTGTCCCTCTCATACTCACTTAAATCTCACATTCTCCACCCTAAATGTACAATTATTTATATGTTTTTAATGTCATCGAGCGCATTTTTGGTCTTTGAGACTCCCATCCTATGCAACATATTTCCCAATAAGCTCCTTTTTAAACTGTTTTTTAAAAGTTATATATATTTTATATGGCTTTCTTTCAACGCTTTGCTTCATTATATTTCTTTCATTCTTCTGCAGAGTTAATATTGATATTCACTACGTTTGTTCACAAAGTTTTAGAACAAAAACTTTTCTCAGGCCTCCACAGAACATATACTAACAATTTAATTCACTAATCTGAAGCATATTGATTGCGCTGGAAGTGATGCAGGTGCATCACAGTTCTCCACAGTCATGCACGTCTTTCGTTGATTTTGTGGTCGTCACATTTTGTTCATAACTATAGAATATTTTAAGAATACATTGTGCCGTTGTTATAAAAAATAAGTCTCACCTGATCAGCATCTCAGCCAGGCTCTTAGCATCTGTAATGAGAGTGACTTAATTAGCTTGCTGTTAGCCTCGACTATAATCTGCGCATCTTAGCGCAGTGCTGCAATAATCTATTCAACAGATTTGTCTCTTCCATCTCTTACCCCTGAGCCGTTTAAGCCTCTTCTCTTTGCGTTTCTTACGGATGATGAAGAGCAGAGCCACGCCCAGAGTGACCAGGATGACGGGAGAGCCGATGGAGAACAGCTTTTTCACGTCGTCCCCCTCTCCGCGGGCAGATTTAATGGGGGGGATCGTACCTGAGGAGAGTTGGGAGAAATAGCACCAGAGTAGTTGAAATTCAGAGACAGGAAGGAGAAAAGGAAAACAAAGGAGGAAAAAAAAAAAGAAAAACCACTCACTGCCGTCATAGTCGGTGGTAGCAAACTGGGAGGTCTGGTTTCCGCAGCCGGCGCTGTTGCAGGCCTTCATTTTGAGCTCGTACCATGTGGCCTCGCGAAGCTCGCTGAGGAACAGCTGGTTGGTGGAGTTGGCCTTCAGGCTCTGCCAGGCCCAGGTGCCTTTGGGCCTGAAGTCCAGCATCAGGTCAGTGATGGGGCAGCCGCCACTGGTCCAGCCCTGCAGGTTGAGTCCCGCGTGGGTGGAGTTGATGTGGGTGAGCAGCGGCTGGTCCTTGTTGAACACCGGCTCTGGAGGGAGAAGGCGACACCAGAAAGCAGCAGATGAGAAACGGGCTGAGGTTTGGTAAGCATCTGCTGTGAACAAGGCTGGTGGCAAGGTCACATCCACTCAGCATTAGCATGAATTTGATATCAGAATTTAGTGTAGATTTTCACAAATCTCTAAAAACAGGCTCATATATATGCATACAGCCCCAGGAATATCTGGATAAATATCTTTCAGCAAGTTGCAAGTTTTGTAGCCATCAACACTTCTGGCTTAATTCTGCATATCTGACATCTCTAAGCAGTGCTAATTTACAGAGGCTGGTTTTTGTGTGGCTTTTACGAACGATCATCATGTTTTCAACAAAATTAAGGTTGAGGCCGTTACTGAACCTTAACCTTTCGCAGCTCTGTCAGCTTTGCTGTGGATTTAAGAAGAAGCTGAAAGAGTTGGAGTTATTCCTCCGTCTTCAGGATTTGTCCACTTTTTAGCAAAACACCATAAATGGCAGCAAAACAAAACACCCAGAAGGATGACACTCCACCACCACCACGCTTGAGAGAGGGTGTAAGTGTTTGTAGACTCAAACTGACTCCTCTAAAGATGCTCTCTTTACTTAATTAGACTGTAAAACGTTTCTGATGATTTTTCTTTCATTTCAGGGAGATGGTAGGCGTCTACTTTCAGATCTTGGAAAAATTGTGATCTTGGAATCAGCAGTTGTTTAAAAATATTAGTATTAGTCAATAATAGCAGTGTTATTGTTGGCTCAACAGTTTTCGCAGTGACAGATTGTCCTAAAAAAATCTTTAACTTCCCAAATTAGAACTTTACCGTCATATTCACCAAATCAACATACCCGTCTCGTCGTTTGTCAGATTAAAAGTACCTTTGAAAACAAGATACTCTTCAGTAAACCCACATTTGTGTTTCTTAAAAATATATATTTTTTTATAGTTGTAATTATTCATTATCAATTTGCTGCTTGAGACTTTATAGTCAAACTGCTCCTCTCACCTCTCCCGTGCGTCTTGGCCTCGATGATCTCACTGATGCGGCCCGAGCCGACGCTGTTCTTGGCTGCCAGCTTGACTTTGTACCACGTTCCGCAGCGCAGATTGTCCAGCCTGAAGGAGCGCTCGCTGGAGCTGATGAACACATCCCTCCACTCCTCTGTGTTGTCCACAGAATACTGCAGCACAAATCCTGCAGGCGCACAGCACAGTTTTTCTCAATGAAGCCAATGATCCAGCTGAAGTTGCAATGTTTGGACACCAGGAGGCGACAGCGAGCTTGGAATGATGCAGTCAGTACAGGATTCACTACAAGCACTGGTTTTCAAATGTAACTCACTTCAAGAGTGTGAAACTGGCAGAAAAAATCATCTCAGGAGCAACCTTTGTTTTAAGAGTAACTGTAAAGAATGAACAAGTGGACCAGTAGGGAAGGTACCTCTGATGGAGCTTCCTCCATTGTCCCCTGGAATCCAAGCCAGGGTGATGGAGGAGGTGGAGGTGGTGGAGACGGTCAGACGAGGCTGGTCAGGAGGAACTGCAAACAGAAACACACCGGTTCAGCGTTCAGACTCCATATAGCCACCTTCAGCTAGCAAGTCAAGGAAAACCGCTTCTTCTCACCTTGCACCACCAGATTCACAATGATGGTGTCAAAGCCCAGGGTGTTAGTCGCCGTGCAGGTGTAGTACCCAGAATCCTCGGCTTTGACCGAACGCAGCACCAGCGTGCCATTGGACAAGATCTGCCGCTGACCGTCGGCCGTCACTGGGACGGCAGAATCCTCGCTGATGAGAGGAGAGGAGGAGTTATTATTTCCAGTTTCC
The DNA here is from genome assembly GCF_000485575.1 of Poecilia formosa. Classification (NCBI taxonomy): domain Eukaryota; kingdom Metazoa; phylum Chordata; class Actinopteri; order Cyprinodontiformes; family Poeciliidae; genus Poecilia; species Poecilia formosa. The sequence continues at coordinate 4,529,173 of NW_006799953.1, read as the reverse complement.
CTCCTGAAGCGGCAGCAGCGTCAATCCGAGTGAGTCATGGCTCAGACGCGAGTTGTGTTTGAGGGCTCTGACCTGTCTTTGGTCCATTTAATGGTGGGGGCGGGCTCGCCGACCGAGCTGCAGGGCAGACGGACTTCCTTCATCCAGGGCGTGGTCACCGTGCCCCCGAAGGAGAGGATTTTTGCCGGGACTGTAGAGACAGACGAGAAACACTTCAGCCTTTGACACGGACTGCAAAGTCCGTCTGTGTGTGCCGTTTCCTGGTCTGAACCGCCTGGAGGGAAAGGCCTTCACTTGCAGCAGAAGGAATAAAAAAAGGGAGTTTTTCAGTGCAGCCCCCCCCTCCTCAAGCCACTTGGTTCGGTCTATTTTTTCTCCATAGATCCTCCCTTCGATTGATCCCTGCCTACTTTCTCTCTCCCCGGGGGTCATTTTACTAGATAGCCCCTGTTCATCACCACATAATTAACAACAGCATTCCTTGCAACGTGCCCACGACTCAATCGATACCGCAGCTGTCAATCAATAGCCAGGAAAAGAAGACGGGAGAGGAGACGGCGGAGGGATGAAAGTGACTGGTGTGCAGGAGATCTCCCTCGTAACCTTTACACAGCCTCTCTTTACACGTCTCCTCCGCCACGGGGCTCGCCTGAAGGACCCACCTTTCCCAGCAGGCTCCACCGTGACCTTTGAGCTGATGTTGCCGCGGCCGGCGGTCGTCACGGCTGCGGCCCAGATGTGGTACTGTTTGCCGCGGCTGAGGTGCGTGATACGGTAAAAGAGCATCTCGGGGTTGGCCTCGTACTCGCTGGGCGCCTGGGAACGAGAGCACGCCATGTCATGTTAGCAGGCCCTCGCAGTGCCGCAAAAGGACAGGCTCAGTGAAACAAACACCCGACAAGCTGCAAGTCAGAATTTAGGTTTGGTTTGACACGTGTCACGACACCATATGGGAAAATTCAAACATTATTTTCTTCCAGTTTTTTAAAGGTATAAAAACTAAGAAATCTCTGCCATGTCAGTCTACAACTGGCTCAGCAAACAGCATGCAGTTTGATTCAACTTGTTTATATTTCAATTAAATCCACATTATGAGTTTATGCTTTAATAAATAAACATCCTTTGTCATGCAGCGCTTGTATTCCTTCATGGTAAGTGTTTGTTACTTAAACTATTAAACTAAAACAGAGCAAATGTGCATGTTTTATCTAAAAAAAGAAAAAAGAATTGGTCAAAATCAGAAGTCAGAGTCGATCGTTTAGGCCTCAGAGAAAACCACAAATCGGTATCGGCATGTCGGTGTTTGCTTTATCACAAGGTGAGAATTCAAAAGTCAGTCAACTTTATTTAGAACTAGAGCACAGATATTAGATAGGATACGCGATCTAGAAGACTGTGTTCTACAAAAGGCATAACAGAAGAACACTTGTCGCTGTACTGAGTTTACCGACTGAATGCCACAGGAGATGCAGCCATTTCTGTGCATGGTTGGATTCTCTGAATGCTGCAGACAGAAAACCGTTCAGGGCTGTTTGATGATGGATTGCAATTCGATTGATCGCTTCATTATGTCATAATTCTGCAATGAGTGAATCACTTGTCTTTGTTAATTGTTGGGTCAGAAAACACACTCGGCATAGCACAGTTCTGTTAGTAACAGAATATGTTGGCAGAAATATAACCCTGATAGAAAAAAAAATCTCAAATTCAATACTTTTTCCAAGTACATAGTATTTTTGAATATAATTGCTCCCTGATGTTAATGTAAGAGCTTTGTTTTAACTTTTTTTTTTAGCTTGCCTGTCTACTACACAAGCTGGAAGAAATAAGAAACAACAATAAGAGACATTATCAGAATGCCTCTTCATTATTTGTTATATGGTCAAAATCATTTTTCTGACACATTTAGGAATATAAATTTTCTTTTTTGAACAAAATTCACTCATGTTTTCATTAAAAAGGTAGAAATAGATGATAAATAGACACACAAGAGTATCTGAAAGATGAAACTGTAAGAACAGTCCAAGTCTTCAGCACTAAAATATTACTGTTTAATCTACCATTAGACTCACTAAGAAACATTTTAAAAGGTGAACATTTACTTATATTCACACACACACACACACGCACACACACACACACACACACACACACACACACACACACACACAACCCCTGTAATAGCTTGTCCAAAAAACAACTCGTAGCTCTTTCCGTTTTTATTTCTTTGACTGGTTTATCTCTCAGCGTTAATCTTCATTTCCTTCACCGCTTGCCTTTCCTTTTCTCTCCTCTGTCCCTCACTGTGTTACTTGGTGAAGAGGAGAGGATGGATGGACAGAAAGGGGGGAGATATATGTGCGTGTGTGTGTGTGTGTGTGTGCAGGGGGGTTCGAACATTCCTCCAGCGTTGAGGTGGTGTTGTGGTGATCCAGGGAGTGATACAGGGAGATAATGAAAAGACGGACAAAAGCACTCTCATCTCGATGTGACTGATACCCTCCGCTACTCCTCCCTTCCACCCTGCATGTCCTCCCTCCATCCCTCTCTTTTTTCCCCTATTTCCCTGTGGTGTCTCCCTACCTCTATCAGTGTGCCTCTTTTTCCCTCTCAGCCTCCTCTTCCCCCTCCTCCTGCCTTTCCTTCCCTCCCTTTCCTGCCCATGCTCATTTACATGGCACTCATGCACAAGGAGGGAGGAATATTTGCGAATAATAAGAAAGTGAGATCCATTCCTTATATCAGACTTCGCTGCGTGCTTTGCTGTTTATGTGCACATAATCTAGCCAAAATTGAAAACGCTCCACAATACGTGTATAAATAGAAAATGCTAAAATGTGATGTGTGTGTATGCGTGTGTGTGTGTGTGTGTGTGTTTCTGATGCGGCAGTCTGCATGTGTGAGCTTGTTCTCAGCCTCATTTGCATATCTACGTCTCATCACGTTGCCAAGACAACCTCATCTGTTCATCTGGGAGGGCAGGAAATAAAGCAATGGTGCAAACACAGTGAAAGACAGACATGCGCAAAGATACACACACACACACACACACCCAAAGGTTCAATTAATTATAGTGGTGACAAATGAATCATTTCCTTTGGCTGATTTTATCAACTCGCTTTTACAAGCAACGGAACCATTTTTTTATTGACCCCCATAGAGGAAGGACTCACCGGCTGCCCAGACCCTGGACTGGAGCAGTAAATGGTGTACTTGCGGATCACACCATTTGGTTTGAGCGGCGGTAACCAGGACACGACCACGCTGCTTGGAGAGGAAGGAACTGCCTTGATGCCGGCTGGTGGGCCGGGAACTGCAGAAAAAAACAACAAAAAAAAAACCAGAGAGCAGCATTAGCACACGCAGGAATGCATATGCATATGTGCGCATGAGTATGCATGCTCAGAGGTTGCTGAGGGCTTTATGCGGCCAGAAGCAGCATTTGACTTGGAGGCCACCAGAGGATCAAAGACATCACTTATGATTTGACCATCTTGATCAACGTTGCTTTGTACATTAAGCTGTCTTTAGTTCACTGGTGAAGATACCATGAGATACCTAAACCTAAATAAATAAGTAGATAAATAAAGAGCACATATGCAGTCATTTCTCTAACTCACTCATTTGGTTCAGCAATAGTGTCCACAGTGGAAAAGATACAGTATTAAGCATTATGCATGTATTCTAGTCTATATATATGTATACATTTATTGTGTGGAAATACGGAAGAGGATTAGGGCCACTAGAAAAAAAAAAGTTAAAATGTATAAAACTTTGTATGCATTTATATTTTTGACCATTGTTTAGCTCCATACTTTTTGTTTTACCAGGACATATTAGTAACGTGCATATTTCTCCAAATAATGTTGTCACATCGCTTCCATTTAATTACAAACTCACAAAATGTACAAAGCATTATAAAAAAAGTAATTTACAAGGTTAACAGATATTAACTACTATAATAATAATAAAAATAAACAATGTGGTTGTAATCAGCCACATTGGTTTGTAAATCTAAAATTCAAGAATGGGTAAAAACTTCTACTAATCATTTTTACCATTTGTTCTGGTAGCAAATGTAACTTTTGGTTAGAATTTTACTGACATGTTGGTTCGGTCGAGCATTGTTGTCATTTGTTGTCCAATAGAGAACCAGACATGTTTATTTGAGTTGTGCTATGAATAAATACATCAACTTAGTAAAAATTAATATCACTCAAATTGTATTTGTATTGCAGCTTTCAGGGGCAAGGCATTTAAAGTGGTTTAAATCATAAGAAAAACAAAAGTACAAAGTCATAGAACACACAGTCAACATTATATTTTCTACATCAGATTATTGATTAATGTTTCATGATTAGGTTTCTAAAGCAACTCTAAACAGGTGAGTTTCAGTCTAGATTTAAAGGAACTCGTGTTTCAGCTGTTTTGCAGGTTTTTTGAAGCTTGTTCCAGATTTGTGGTGCATTGAAGCTGAATAACCATCATAATATGTGCAAATGGGTAAATTTAGATTAGCTGGCTTAGTGTCGGTGGTAATGCTAAAGTCACACTTGCTAGGTTAGCAAAAGTGTTATTGTTCCAAGTCAAAACTGTTCGGCTTTGCAACCTAAAACAACTGCTGTCAATGGACATATTCTAGCTGTGATAGTCAGGAAATGGTTTGTATAGATGGCCTATCAATCAATCAACATAACAATATGAGGTTATGAAAATATACTAAATTCATACTTTTTATCAAGTTGCTGCTAAGCCTGTAGCTGCAATCATTTACTAAGGAATGACTCATTTAACTTGTTGCCACCTTGAAAATAGATTTGTGCCATAGGATATTTATAAATCGTTTCTTCTTTTTACTGTTTTTTTAAACACTTGAGGACACGTTACATTGGCAAAAGTGTCTTTTTGCTTCTAATCAAACACTATGTATAAAATAAAATCTATGTTACAAGAAAATTGCAAGAAAGAACTGTCCATATGTGACACTGTGGAAACACTGACTGAATCTCAACACTTGCATTACATCACTGCTAACATAATTAAAATAGGCTCTTCTGAAGACCTCCTGTGGCCTGGAGGGCCTCCACACAGCAGCATGCTTTGCTTATTATCCAGGCCTGCCCTGTGTGTGATCGCTCGTTGGGATGGCTGTTAAAGTGAGCAGGCTTGTTTGCAGATTGGTCGTCTTATCCCACACTAAGCCGCTCTGGGAGGACTTGGAAGGACTCGGTTCGGGTGGACGGCGGTGACATATGTTCTTTCAGACGCTGGTCAGCAGTTCTGACTCTGTGACACCCAGCGTTCTCTTAATTCTCGCGCTCACAAACAGATTAGACGTTAGTGTCTGATCCGCCGCTAGCCACTTCAGCTTGACACTGGACGCTGCTTAATGCTGATTACAAGATAATGATTCAAGAAGGCGCTTGGGGAAGGAGTCGCACTTTACAAAAACGCATCAGGACATTGAAATGCTTCAGAAAGGAGAATAAAAGAGGCTGCTTTTCACATTGATCGTACAGTATATGGCGCTACCAATCAAGCCTATTCAATCTGCTCCATAAATATAACTCAAGTCTGACAGTGGGCCTCATCTGGGGTTTATAGAAGGAGACCCAGCCCCATAAATCCATCCCCCAGTTCTTCTTTTTATCCTCCAAGAGGCCCCCCGTTCTGGCCATTCACCCAACTTATACCCCTTTGACTCCTCAACCCCACACATGACATCAGTCAGCATGAAAACAACATTAACTAAAAGTGTTGATGCAGCGGGGGAGCGCTCAGAGGAGGGAGGCGGGGATCAAGTCCAGGGGAGAATGGTAGCCGTGTCTCCAACGGGACTGATCACAGAGCAGCCAGCGATCATTATCGTAACTGGACCGCCATGTCAAAGTAGGAGTGGCAGATAGAGAGAGAGAGAGAGAGAGAGAGAGAGTGAGAGGGGAAAGATAAGTCCCATCTGGTGCCCAAAATCTGCCCCAGACTCCAGACAGACCGGCGGACTGTCTGCTACGCACGGCTAGCACAACCAAAATGATGATGAAGATGAGAGGCGCAGCAGTGCTGCATTAACAGCCCCATTATGGATGCAGTATGCGCTGGTGTGTCAATCAGGGGAGGATGTGTCACAGCCCAAACAAATGCAAATTACAAAGGACTCTTTATTTCATCTCTTCAGAAAGAGAAAGTCTTCATCTCAATTTGTCTCTGTTGCTTTTTTGTTTTTGTCACTCAGCCAAGACGACCGAGTGATCAGTTTTCTATCTTTGCATCTTCAATCCACTGTGCTCCTCCTCCCTCTTTATAAAGAGACATGGATCTGGCTGTAATCCCGCCTCCAATGGTGTAAGCACAAAATTAATTCTCTCTAATCCATGCAGAGTTAATCCTTGCGCCTGTGGCAGGAGCGGATGAGGGCCGGGGCTGATGGCTGACTCCTGGATGCTGGATGCTCCTCCTGCTCCTTCTCCAACCCCCTCGCTCCCACCGCCAGCCCTCCCCTCAGCCTGGAGCCGTGGACCCAAAGCCTCTTAATTCTCATTAGCACCGCTAATGGAGCTTCCCAACACAAATGGGCTTTTGTCGTGGGCTAGATACCACACAGCTCGCTTTTTTGTTACTGCCTCCTATTCAACGCGTCTCTTGACTTACGCAGAGTGTTTAGACAAATAAATTAGAAAATGCACACTCACGGTCCTCGCGCGTTTGGATGTACAGGACGTTGCTGCGGACTCCGTCGCCGGCCTGCGTGTAGGCCAGAACCTGAACGCTGTAGTTGGTGAACTTCTCCAGCCCCCGCAGCTCCACCTGTTCGCGTGTGGTGGTGATGTTCTGCATCTCTCCCCATTCTGAGGCAAAAAAAAAATAAAAAAGAAAGCGGAAAAACGTGCGTGTTCGTCACCTGCAGCTATTTTTATTTTGTTTTTAGCAGAAATTCTTATCAGAAGGACTGTAATCAATGCAGAATTGCTCTAAGCAAGCTAGGAAGGTGATAAACAGTTAACATTCAATTTCCTTGCAAAAACATAATTTCAGGGGGGAAATAATAATAATAATAATTAAAAAAACAACATATATATGTATATATATATATATATATATATATATATATATATATATATATATATATATATATATATATATATATATATATATATAGATGTATATATACCACATATATCAATATTTATATAAATAAAGATAAATATACATATATGCATATATTTATTTTGTACAAACATGTGCAGTGCCTTGCAAGATCATTTGTACTAGGGCTGCATGGTATTACATCATAAGTCAACGATGGTATTGATAAGGGTTGCGTCGCCAATAGCGATTGAAAATCCACGTTTTCTTTCTTGTTCAGCATTTTTCCTTGCAGCAATGAGACTTGAATGACTCATTGTGCTGAGTTTAGATGGCATTCATTCCTATGGATTTGTGGGCTGTCCCAGTGTTCAACGACATGCATGTCAGGTTAACTGGCCTCTCTAAACTGCCCTTTGCTTTGAGTGTGTGTGCGTCGCTCTCTGTCCTGTGATGTTTTTTTTTTTCTCTCACTGTTTTGGTCTAATCCCAAGAAAATCCCAAGAAAATAAATTGAGGCTTAAAAAAATGTGAAAAAAGCTAAACCTGTTCTCGTTTGCAAGACACTGCATAGAAACACGTGCAACGAAACAAAAGATGCTTCATGAGGAAGGTAAACAAACACAAGCTCACAGCACTGACACAGAGGCACGTGACTATGAGGATGAATATTTGGTGAATTTTAGAATGAGATAGGTGATAATTACTCTGCATCGGCCACTGGGCCCGGCCCCCACAGCACCCACCTCCGTCGGGGAAGAGGGACCAAAACACGACCCGATAGCCTTTCAGCACGCCGTGCAGCGTCATGCGCGGCGGCTCCGACCACGTGATCACGGCCTCGTCCGACGTCACCGAGATTGCTCTCACGTTCTGTGGGGGCTCGCTCGGCACTGCAAAAGCAAAAAAATAAAAATAAAAACAGGCGAACCGTGGAGTTCTACTTGACATAAAATAAAATACTGGGTTTGTTTCAGAAGTTCAGACTGTGCGCCCACAAAGATCTGGCAGACGAAACCCTGAAAAGATCTCCAACCGCAGACATTGTTAAAACAAATCAGCCTAATATGTTCAAATTGACCCAAATTTAATGGTTGCTAATTTGCAGCTTTTAGAGAGAACAAGAAGTGGGGGTTGATGGAAGGCAGAAAGGGCATTAAGAGAGCAACGTTAATCATGAAATGGTTAAACCCAAGACACTGAAACGCAGATGAGTGGCGATATGGAGAATAAAATCTTAAGTAAGAAACTATTCACACATCTTCAATCTAGCAGATGGCTGCAGGCCTCACACTTAGAGACAATAACTGCCACTCAGGGTGCCTGCCATTACTTTTCAATCAGACAGCAGGAGTCAGCGAAGAACTATTTTAAACGAGACACTTTAAGAGGAAAGCTTTTTTCATTCTCTTCTCCTCCCCCCCCAGCCTCGTTGTACCACCAAATGGTCGTACCGTCTTCCAGTGTGGTGGCGTTGATCTCGGTACTGGACGGTCCAGTTCCAGCTCTGTTGAAAGCCTGGACGACCACGCCGTACTGAGCGAACTTCTTCAGGTTGTCCAAGGTGTACACCTCGCTGTCCCCCGTCGCTTTCATCTCCACGATGCTGTACTGGCCGTTGCTGCCAGGCCCGTTCTCTCTGTAGCCGATCTGATAGCCTCGGATAACCCCGTTCTGCAGTTCCTTCTTGGGGGCCTAGATGTTTCGGAGGAAAGAAGGTGATTGTTTTGGAGAAGAACGAGTACGGGAACATTCGTACTCTGAGTTAAGCTTTATTTGGGTTAGGTTTTCTTTTTCCTAAGTCTATTCTTCGAGCATTTCAGCCTTCTGTGCACCGTTTATCAAGTAGCATTTGCCAGATTATACATTCAGATCTATGAGCAATGAAGTGTGAATTCACTTCAAACGCATGATCCATTGAATCATAAAAACATTGTTTGGGTAGAAAGAGTAACTTCCTCTAACACTGCAGGAAAAGTCTGTTGATCCAGAATGAAGGATCTCTGTTTTACAAAAAACAGAAATCCTGTTTTTTTTATCCCACATCTGAAGCTCATTAAACACTTGGCTATTTCTAGAAAGGTAGGTGGATAAATGGCCAATAAATTATGATCAATTGCCAATAAATTATGACCATAGTCTCCATCAGCGATAGTCCAGAATTTGCCTGGCATTAGTCGTCAGAAGTGTCAACATCGACTCTTCAAAATTTGATACATTTTCAGAGCCATTTTTGCAGCTCAAAAAAACGTCGTTTTTTTAAGCATACAATTAAAACACATGAAAACTAAATAAGACAATATTTATCACAGCAAAAATCTGAGCAATGGCTTTACTGTTTACTTAATAAAACATGCATGACAAATGAAACATGTAAAACAAATCTGCCTCAATATGAACTTGTGTTCAGTGTCTCTTAAGGAGTAAATCCCCAGTAAACAGCGAAACATGCAAAATTCTGCAAAATATAATTATCTTCAACACATTTAGTTAAAACATGTCGCTCTGACTAAATGACTAAAACCATAAGTTTTAAGATTTCTTTTTCCAGAAGTTTTGTAGTTTTCAGGGGGGAAAGTCGCTTCTTGGAAACTGCAATGAAGATAGAGCTAAGTTTGTCTAAAAGTTATTCACAGACTAAAAAGAATCATGATTTTTACCCTCCATGTGACTCGAATGCTCTGAGACGTCATCGGCTGGAGGACAACCTCCATCGGGGGCCCATCAGGTGCTGTTTGAGCAGAATTTATTGTCAGACTGACAAATCTGAGCCAAACACAGCAAACAAGCAGAAAACATCAGAAAACGTGGGAAGAACGTACGCGCTTCCTCAGTGCTGATAGTGAGCTCTTTGCTGGGGAGGCTGCGTCCGATTTTGTTATACGAGTACATGCGGATGCTGTAAACGCACGCTGGATGCAGCTCCACAATGTTGGCTTGATTGTTTGTAGGGGAGATGTTCCTGGTTGTGTACATGTGATCCCAAGAGTCTGTCGAACATGAGCAGAGTTTTGGTATTTTAAAAATCTGTACAGAAAAAAAATAAAAACACTTGGAGGCACAAATCTGAGCTGTTTTACCTGATTTATTCTTGTACTCAATATCGTAGCTGGTGATGATGCTGTTGCCGTCGAACCTTTGGATCCAGCGCAGGTTCATGCTTCTGTCCTTCACCTCCCTCACTTCCAGCTCAGGAGGATCCGGTGGTTCTGTAAAAGCGGGGAGGAAAAGGCATTGAATTCCAGAATGTGCATAAGGAATCGTATCCATACATACAGCAATAATAATGTTACTGAGATATGAAAACAATGAAAAACAAACCTTGCACCGTGAGTTGGATGAGCCCTCGGCCCTCTCCGTAGGAGTTGATGGCGTGGCAGGAGAAGAAGACAGAATCTCCTCGCTCGGCTGGGTTCAGCTGGAAAAAACAGCAGAAAAAAGGTTAGCACACACCTCAAACTAACATCCCAGCTTGGGGTGGAGATACTTTTTCTTTTTAAACAATATGTAATGTTGTTAAAACAGCCTGGTCTTCTTTTGACAAAAAACACTTTTGTTAACCTTGTAGAAACACTGCAACACACAGTGGAGGGCAAAATATATCCTGACCTGCGTCTCTAAAGCTTCCCAAACAAATTATATGAACTACAGTTAGAGACCAAATTTAAATAATTAAAATACACTAAATTATGTGTTTGAATCGTGGCAAAACGTGGAAAAGTTCCGTAAACGCTTTTTATTTTAAAGTATTGTAAATCCAGCTCCAAATAACCCCCCTCCGGTTTGTTGCAAAAGCTTTAAAGTGGAGCCCAGCGTCTGTGTTCTTACCTTCAGGGTGGAGATGACTTCATCTCCCTTCTTGTTGATGGTGATGGAGTACCGGGGGTTCCTCTCTGCATCAATGACCGTGTCTCCTCTCTCCCAGCGGATAATAATGGGCTGCTCGCCCCGTGCTGTGCAGTTCAGCTCCTTGGTCTGGCCCTTCCTCGCCATGGTGGTGTTGGGATGGCTGGTGATCATGGCGGGAACTGAGCAGATCCACAGACACGTGTCACAGTAATGAATAGTTTTATATGGAGTAATGAGATGAGGGAATGGGGCCGTGGTGTTGGAAACTGTGGCTGTAATACAGATGTATGGATATCACTATTCTGCCTCTACGTTCCCTGTTGTCATTTCACGCTTCAAGCCTCAGCGGCTCCCTTACATCACACCCTATTTCCCTATTTCCTCCTCGCCTCCTGCAAGGCTTCTGCTCTTTCCTTCTCCTCTCTTGCTTACTTGTGGATTATTGATCGAACGGGGATCCCGTGGTTTTGTTTTTATCACTAATTCAGCAGCCTCTTTCCCTCGCAAAACATTGAGTGGTACGCAAACTGACAGCTGAAACACAAAAATCAATAACCGAGATGCCCCCGGTTAGGGGTGCGCAGGACAGAGACGAGATTTTTGCCGTGTTCGGCGCAGGCCGAAATAGCCTGGGGCGCGAGTGCATCTTACAAGACTGATCTCTGTTACAATCCAGGAGATGTGGTAGAAAAAAAAAGCACTTGAGCCAATGGAAGATCTGACTGGCACTCACTCTTGACAGTGAGGATCATGCTTTTACTGATGTCTGAGCCAACGCCGTTGGAGGCCTGACAGAGGTAGTACCCTCTGTCATCCTCAAGGACGTGCCGGATAAGCAGGGAGCCGTTCGACATGATCTGGATGCGGCCGGTGAGCGGGACGGGGTGGTACTGCTGTGGGTTTCCGACACCTGCAGGTGAAATCACAGAGCACACGGAGAAGCGTGTCGAAAACCTTCGGTTGTTTCTGTTTGCGGGAGGAGGCGACGGCTCGTTTTTACCTTTGGCGTGTTTCCACATGACTTTTGGAGGTGGATAACCCTCCACCGAGCAGTTCAGAACGCCGGCTTTGCCGTAAATGCAGTCCTGGTTGTTGGGCTGAACCACAAAACGTGGCGGCACTGGAAGCCAGACAGAAAAGGAAGAGAAGGTGAAACAATCGCGCCCCCCCTCCTCTGCCAGTTTCCTTTGCGTGCTTGAGGCAACCCATGCCTCGCTCAGGCGCCTCACCGGTGACGATCAGCTGTCTCTCCCAGCTGACGGTGGCTGCGGCGTTGCTGGCGATGCAGGTGTAGTTCCCGTTGTGCTTCAGTGTCACCTTGGAGATCTGCAGGGAACTCATGAACTCTTTGGTCTCGATTGCGACGCCAGAGGCAGAGCCTGGCACTATGAGCTGGCCGTCTTTGTGCCAGGTGATGCGTATGGGCATGTCCCCGGACGACACCACGCAGGCGATGTACATGAGCTTCCCCACTGAGGTAGAGGGGATGTCGAAGGGCTGGATGAGTGGCGGCACTGGGAGAGACAGGAAGAGCACATGGAATCAGAGGAATAAAGGCAGCGATAGATGTCTAAGGGTGGCAGTGTGGCCATCTGGAGCAATGCTGAAAGAGATAGAGAAGGTCATTGGCCAGTGGGCTCCTTCTTTGCTGCCACCCTCCCTTCAGCTCCCCCGTCTCCTGCAGCCCATAATAGCTGCTCTGGTTTGAGTCCAATTGGCTGGGGGAAGTCATCCCGTTGCCATAGCAATGGAGGTTGAGGTGGGGGTACTACAGCTGAGACATCTGGGGGATTTAATCTAGGCTTCATTATTATTCATCTAATTAAATCAGAGACACACTCACACTCAGGCACACGCGCACACACACACCCTTAAACACCTCTGCAGCTGCCGCGCTACCATCGTTAGCCGACTGTCGAGCTGAACAAAATAAAGACGCAAACATCCCGAATTTACAAAAGAACACCAGCAAACGCCACTGATCCGCATCAAAAATAACGCCGCCGTCGCAAGTCGGAATATTGCACGCGTCATAATTGGTCTGAGTTCATTACAATCAGACTAATCCCAGAGATTCTTGAACTGTGACGTATCCATGGCGATCAAACGAAAAGGAAATTCAAATATTTATCCCTTGATTTGTGTACAGATATGCAGAGAACCGGCTAATAGTAGTTAAAATAAGTTGTACAATTCTACTTTGCAAATAAAGCTTAGTTCTTTTTTGTACAGTCTTTAGAATAGATTATCCACAGTCCTGTGTGTGATCTCATGCTCCCTTCTCTTTAGCTCATTCCACAGGTTTTCTACAGGTTTTAGCTATCATGTTGAAATGTACCAGTGATGACCACTTCTGAGTTTTCTGGCAGATATCCACAGATTTCTATTTAAAAAGAGTTTATGATGCCATACCGAGCTTCACAGATTATTTACTGGCCACTAAACAGCATGTTCTACAACCTGGATACTTTTATAATTTCCGCTATTCTCTCCTCACTCTTACCTTTAACCGTTACATGGACCGTCTGGTTGATTGACACTTGGGGCTGGATCAGAACGCTACACAAGTAGGTCCCTTCATCGGCGCCCTTCTGCACGTCCGTAAGCCTCAGGGTGCCGTTCTCAAACACCACTTGACGATGATTATCAGGCAGCTGCATGCCGTCCTTCAGCCACTTGATCGAGTAGTACGGGTAGCCAATCACGCGGCATGTTATATATGTGTTTCTGCCTGCCACCGCTGTGATATCTCGCATGGGTCTAATTCGAGGCGGACCTGGAGACACGGGGAAGAGAGGGAGGGGATGGAGGGAGGACACAGGGACAGACGCGAAAGTAGGAGAACAGGGCGGATGAGGTGACGGAGGTCATAGGGGCAGCCAATGGGGACGAAAGGTGAAGAGATAAAAGTTGAGGAATGGAGTGATTGGGGCAAATTGACAAGTGGAGAGGAAGGTTAGTTATGCCCCCATTGCTAAAATCTGACTGAGGATATTTGTTAATATCTAATTACCCTAAGCAGATTTAAAATGCATCTAAATGAGTAAATACAGACAGAAAACTAGCTAGCTAGCTACATTAGTTTGATAGATACACAATATTGCCAAAGAAATTTGCTCATCTGTCATCCCATGCAGCACATGTGAACTTGAGCGACATTTTTTAGGGTTTAAGATGATGCCACACATCCTCCCCAGCTGCATCAGCTTCAATTCTTCTTTGGCAGCTTTCCACAAGGTTTGGGAGTGTGGAAATGCATTTGTGTGGTCAGACACAGATGCTGGAAAAGAGAACTTAGCTTGCCATCTCCTCCACAATCCATCCCAAACTTATTCTGTCTGGTTGGAGTCAGGAGTGAGAAAACTGATCTTTACTGACCTCGGTATTGTACTGGTGTGCAGTCGTGTTGGAACAGTCCTTGAGCTGAAGGCCACAAACACTTTGAAGCAATTGAGCCTACAGAGAGTTGGCAACCTCTACACACTATGTACCCCAGCACATGTCCAGGTTTCTGTTGTTTCCAGTCAATTCCACTTTTCTATCATACCAGCGGTGTTGTATGAACTTGTTTCAAATCGTCCAACTACGACGCTATGCTGACAGTCGCTGAACTCCATTCCTTCACAAATCTCTCTGACTGGCTTTTATGCGGCTGTGGCCATGGACATGATTAACACCAAATTCAATGATTGTATGGTTGAGCAACTTTTGGCAACATAGTGTAGATACAGTCACAGGAAAAAAAAGAGTGCTTCCATGACTGTATTGACAGTTATAGAAAAACTAAGTACACCCCTTGCATGTTAAGTAGTTTTTTGTAGACTTTCTCCTCTGTTGCTCTTCGGTATATTGAAATGAGAACAAATGTGTTTATACATCTTTCCTACAGACCCATCGATATGTTTCGGTGAATGCAGCAGTCTTTTTTCCACTGCAAAGTAAGCTGACATCATCACTTCACCACCGCCAGTTTGTGCCGACGTGGCGTGCTTGTTTCTCGCCAAATATGGAGTTATACATTCTTCTTGCGGCAACTCGAGTATATTTTCCCGTAATCTTTTTGCAGGGAAAAGGCTCTCGCCCGGTAATCCTAAGAAAAAAGCCAAGCTTGTTCAGTCTTTCTCTAAATGTGGTGACAAACTTTTACAGGCAACATGTTCCTCAAGCTCCTGGTTTTTTGTTTATAATTGATCTGAGCATCTTATTTAGGAGAAAATTTACTCTGACTGGGAAAACTTAAAAGGTTGGATTTAAAAATGTTGTTAACCTTTCTGAGTTTGTTGAAGAGCAACAGTTGCTTCCTTAAAGTCTGCTAGCAAAACACAAATGATTTCTGCTTTCCCTTTAAATATTAGAAAGGCAGCAAGGGTGGACTTAGTTTTACATAGATAGATAGATAGATAGATAGATAGATAGATAGATAGATAGATAGATAGATAGATAGATAGATAGATAGATAGATAGATAGATAATGATATTTGCTTTGATCTAAGCCCTGCATGTTTGTATAGAGTCAGGTGTGAGTGCATTTATATTGAAAAGCAGACAGGCACCTCTTACGTTTATGCGCGCTTGGTACTCGGCGCTACCGGCCGAGTTTCGTGCGACGCAACGATACACTCCCCCGTCTCGAATGAGTGGACTGCTGACGTTGACGTGAGACACAGTCAGGCCGTCGGACAGGGTGTACTGGCTGGTCTTGTAGGTAGAATCTCGCACCACGGGCTCATCGTCCAGAGTCCAGGTGATAGAGGGCGGTGGGGCTCCTTTGGCAGCACACATGAGGGAGAAAGGCTCGCCGGGGTTCACCACCCGCTCGCTGAAGGAAGACACAATACGAGGAGTACCGTCTGAGAGGGGACAGAGAGGAAAAGTGGAGATGGAAATAAAAAAGCCGTGATTAAAACCAATTCATTTTTGTAGACATCTCTCTCATCCTGCCGGCCTTTGTCCACGCACCCTCTAAGAGAATAATGGAAAAGTCCTGAGCTGTGTGGCCCTTTCGGGAAGCAAAGCACTGGTAGGCTCCGGAGTGGAACTTCTGAGCTGCAGTGATCTGCAGCGTGTCGTTGTGTTGTCCCTGTATGGAGATGTGCTGGTCGGGAACAATAGGTTCAGTGTTCCTGTACCAGCTGATGGTGTATTCTGGAGAACCCTCCACAGTGCAGGTGAAGAACAGGGTGCTGCTGATGCCTGTTTTCAGGTTCTTGGGAGACAGCGTCACTCGCAGTGGATCTGAAAAACATAAAAAATAAAAAAATAAGCATGTGATGACAGAATGAACTTCCTGAAGGTGAGACCAGACATGCAAAGCAGAACAATAAAGCTATTTCTTTTAGTTGTATCTTTTATGTTGTCTTTATAGAAAGTAAACACTATCAAATGATTATGACACAACCAATCTATTAAGACAATACATACATTACAGTTCTTAAATGTTCATTTTTATGAGTAAAAATTCACAAAAAAAAAAGTTTTACTATGTGATATGAAATTGGAAGATTTACCAATTTTACACCTGAACGACCCTGAAAAGGAGTTGGCAAGTTCCAAAAAATAAAAGTCTGATGCATCTGATGTGTTCTTCTGTCATTTAATATGCTCTATTAGGAAATATGGGTCAGGTCAGCATCTGCCTTCAGTAGTGGTAATGCTGAATGCTAATGCTAGTGCTAATGCTAAAGACTGCGCACATCAAAATAATTTTGTCTATATTTGTAAAATATTTCCAAAGTTTGTGGGTTTCTTTCACTTTCTCTCTTTCTCTCTCAGACACATAATAATAATAATAATAATAATAATAATAATAATATCTTGTAAAATGATACACAATATATCTTTTCCATACGTGAAAGAAAAAGAAAAAAGTCTGTTATTCTGAATCTTTCTGGAAAAAAGTCAATAAAATATCATGTCATTCATTCTTTTAGTTGAGTTTTATTTGTAGTTACCTCTATACCATAACATGCAGAAAATTTTTGTCATGCAAAAAGCTGAAACTTTGAGTTGTTTTTAAGAAAACATTATTTAATTTGAATTAATAGGATGGCTAAATGTATTATTTATCTGGAATAAATGTATTATTTATCTGGAAAGTAGAAAATATAAATTGTAGTCAGGTCAGAGCATTACCAACTAAAAAATGAGCTAGTCATGATCTCTGGTCAGGGCCTCTCCACTAACACACTGAATATATTTATTTTAAATTTAAAAACGTCACTCTGAGACTATTACACTAAACTACCATGATGACACGCCGATTTAAACGTACAGTAGGTGTTTACGGTTAGAGAGGGCACAATCAGCAGTGGTGACTCAATCAGTTCGACACACTCATTAAAAAAGCAGCTGGAGATATCTCTTCACATCTCTGTCCACTTGTGTGTTTATAAGTGTGCCTGTGTGTTAAGGAGAGAAGAGAGTGCGTGTGTGTGTGTGTGTGTGTGTGTGGGGGTGTGTGTGTAAATGTCAGTGAGCAATAAGGCAGCTGGTGGTGTATGCTGGGGGGCATCGCTGCGTCTCCCAACCCCCCCTCTCACCCTGTCAGAGTCACAGAGTGTGCTGCCATGATGTGCCCACTGGCAAAGCCTACTGCCTTCCCATTCTCTCCCTCTGTCTCGCCTTCCTGCCTTTGTTTCCTTCTATACTTCTCGCATTGATCTAACCTGCTCTTATTATCCTGTTATTACATCGCAGATAATGTCATTCCAACACTGTCTGGACGTCCGATTGTCCCTTCTGTGACCCCTTGTCTTCTTTTCTATCTTCCTCAGCTTGAGTGTGTGTGTGACGGTGAACGGTGCTGGCAGCTGTGTTATGGAGTCACACTCCACAATTTACTGCCCCTGTCTCTCTTTTTGAGGGCTGATATGATGGGGCATCAAGCAGCTCACATACATTTGTTACCGACACACTCGAAGTGTGACCGCCGGAGAGTCGCGCCTCAAACCAAAAAGGAGACAGCTCAGAAATGTGTCCCTCTGCCAGGATGATTCACTCAGAAGACACGGCGAGAAACTGTCAGGTTATTTGTCGCCGAGCGTGTGTGTGTCACACACCTATTACGTGAAGCTGTCCAGACACCTCCTTTGAGCCAAAACTGTTGGTGACCTCGCAGGCGTAGCTGCCGCTGTCCTCCTGCCTCAGGTCGCTGACGGTCAGCCCAGTCAAGCGCCGGGTCCAGCGGGCGTCTGAGGGCAGCGGTCGACCATCTTTCAGCCAGCGCACGGTGGGGCTCGGGTAGCCGCCCGCTATGCAGGGGAGCTCGATGCTCTGGCCGGCGTACACCTCCCCGGCTTGGAAACTGTCCAAGATGGTGGGCGAGGACTCGCTGGGGTCTGAGGGGAGAGGTTGGGTTACAATTACTGATGAGCTAAAAGAGGAAGTGAAACAAAACAGAAGTGAAATTGAAAAAAACGGGTGCTCACCCATTACTGACAGCCTGGCTCCGTTGCTTTGCCGCGTCTCTCCACTGTACTTATGCTTGGTGATGCAGCGGTATGTGGAGAGGGCGTCCTCTTTCTGAACATCAGAGATGTAAAGAGCTCCAAAGGAGGTCAGGGAGAACCTGTTACCTAAAGAGAACATATCCACAGTGAAGAAGTGATGACCACAAATCAACTCATTCTCATTTAAACACAAACTAAACAGCACACAACGATACATAACACCGTCTCTCCATAACAAAAGCTTATACCTCAATGCACCGTAACAATTTTGGAAAGCCCAGACGATGATGTTACGGCTTTTCCAAGCTATAGATGTGGCGGCGACACTAATAGGGAGCCATGTTTGCTGTGATTAGTTTCTTTATAAACATCCGGTACAATATAAAACGTACTATCCCGGTCCCCTGTGCATTCTGACTGTGGAACAAATACGTTGTGCTTATTGCTGAAGCGTGTTGCACTGAGAGCTAACAGCTGCCTGAACAGTTGTCTCTACCTGCCTAATGATGTCGCCTCCAACAACCTGGCACTCGGTCAAGACCTGGAGGACAAACTTCGGTCACTTGAACAAAACAAATTGTCTCTCGCAATACATAACCCCTGCTCTTCTGCATAACACCACAATAACTAGTGTAATTCAACAGATGAAATGCTAAGCACATTTTCAAGTGACAAAGCTGCCTCTTCTCATTTTCCCTTCAAATAATGTAATTATTTGTTTTTGTGTAAAGCGTGTGAGGTTTTGACTTGGTGGCTTGGCTCAAAAGGTTTCTCCACTATTCAATAACTTAGGGCAAAACAATGACTTTTCTTCATTTTTCCATTTTCCACTGCAAAAAAATTTTTTTTTCATAGCTGTGTGTTTCAGTGTTACAAAAACTTTTAGATTATTTTTTTTCATTAGATGCCACTGAGCCTTTTACAAACAACAAAATAAACCCACTAACAATTTACAGATGTTTGGTTTGCATAGACATCTGTGAGTTAACCAATTATTTTAAGGCCTAAGATCACACAGGAAAACACAGGATAACATGAGACTACAGGGAGGCAGACTGTACCCCAGTGACATCCTCTGTGCCCTCTGTCCTAGATCAATACAGAAGTCATTTAAGATTATTAATCCTACAGACCAGGTCCATATCTTGCCCTCTTCTTAAAATAACTATAGACTTAAGTTATTTCTTTCTGAAACTCCCCTTTTCATCACAACAATGCTTCTTATTATGCCATTTACTACCATTCTTAGGAGCGTTGGACTGAAAAGTCGTTCATATAATGAGTTCAGGTCCACCAGGTGTTTGCTAATTGCTGCTGCCACTAGTCTGGAGGAACTACTGGGAACTGAAGCTCCATGGAGGAGCTTTGTTGAAATATGAGACAAACATTAAGGCACCACCCCCAACGGTTGCCACGGGATTCTCAAACATGCATGACAGAATCAAAGCAACTCTCTAGGTATGTTTTTGATGATGAATAACATTATCATATGAAGTTCAATAACCCTCCCTTCAAGCTGCAAAAAAAAAAGATTAATTCTTGTATTAAAAAATAAGCAATGTATTATTATAACTGCACTTTTGTAGTAGTTGCTTTTCTGCTTTAAAATAAAATTTTTTTAAAAAGATTTCTATGTTTCCATGGTTCCCAAAACTATTCATAGACTTGGCAAATTCAGAGACAAAGAAGTATTTTTACTTTTACCAACACGCTTCTTCTCACTGCTAGTAATATTACAGCTTTCTAGTGACCTAACCAGGGTCCTGACTTGAATCTGACAGAAAATCTGTGGTTAATGATTAGGGTGATGGCAAGAAGGCTCTCCAACCTCAACGATGGGATTTTTCTATTTGTGATTAAGAAGGAAGAGAAGTAAACGTAACAACATGAAACAAGATCTGCCCATCATGCCGAACATCTGCATTTGTAATGTCATCTTTAACATTTAGGGGTTGAAAATCTATACCAGTATAACTCAGTCCTGTTAATAATGATCGGTCCGTTTTTGACGAGGACTGACTTAATTGTTTTTAACCTAGCAATTTTTAAAGTGCACATTTTCTAATGTTTACTTAAAAAACACACAGCAGTTCTAGTCATCTTTAAACTTCACCACGCTCCCCCATCATTTCTTCCTCAGTCTTCATAGATCGCAAGTTTCGCTCAAGAAAAACTCGATTAAAAGAGTCCCTTATTAATAAAGTTATAACAAATAAATTGAGTGTGACAGGTTTCAAAATTGATTGAATGCACTCGGTCTTAATTTGCAAACATTACGTATCACCTGCGCTTTTTAGCATCCGTCTGCTAGCAGCTGGTCGGTGCCCGTGTGTATGTAAAGTGTAAGTGTGCTCATAAGTATCAATATTTGATCTGAAATTCCTGTGTTTGTCAGTCGGGAGGCTGAGGAGATGTGGTGGAGGTGGCAGTTAAGGACTGTGTATGCGTTTCCTCTCACAACATCATGACCTTAGAGGAGGCACAGGCTGCAATTTCACAGCAGCCTTTGTTTGCCCCCCAGAATGAAGCCTTACAGGATAATGAGCACTTTAAGGCTGCTACTCCCACAACACCGAAGAGATGCCTGTCACAACACTCTGACACAGGCAGGGAGAGAGAGGTTGCAGGAGGAAAAGGGGGGAGTCAGCTGGATCTGTCAAAGCCACACTTTCTGTCTCGGTCCCCAGGTCCTCTGCAGCAAGGCTCAATTCATCCCATCTGCAGCTTCTGAAACAATGCTGATTACACAACTCGTGTCACATAATCCCTCTCGCTCTCTGGCCGTCCTGACCGAGCGATTTGCTCACAGAATCCGTCTTGAGTCTCGACTCCGGCCGACCCCGTCTTTGTGTGAACTCTCACATCATCTGTCTCACCTCTTTTATCTCTCTCGCTTATGCTAGCTCTCAGTCTCTAAGCAGAGTGTCAGACAGAGTAAAATATTAATTACTAAATCTGAAATCACGGTGCTCCCTCAGTTTTTATTCATGTTGACTTCACTGGTTAATGAGAAAGGGAGGCAGCATGCATCACACACACACACACACACACACACACACACACACACACAC
>NW_006799953.1:4500371-4507712 GCF_000485575.1 Poecilia formosa | reverse complement strand
ACACACACACACACACACACACACACACACCCCCACACACACACACACCCACACACACACGCACACACATGCACACACACATGCACACACACACACACGTACACACACATGCAGGTGCAGCAAAATGTGAATGTAAAAATCTTGAAAATGTGAGTAACTGTTTACTGAACAGCGAGGAAAATACCTCATTCACCAACATCGTTCACTCGATCTGGAAAGCCAATAGACCCAATAAACTCTAAAACTAGTGCGTCTGAATGTGTGGATTTGTATCCAACCCCATTAGTCTGATGCCATAAATAAAATCCAGCGCAATAAAAGCAAGTCACCTAACTGGTAGCTGTGTAATTTACTCTCAATAGCATAAAGCCTCTGCAGAGGAAAATCCACAGAATGCACAGCAAGCATGAGATGTCCTGGTCGGAGCCTTGACTTTTCAAGATTTAGGGAATTTAGGACGGACAGAATTGTGTTTATTTGCTAAATGCTTTTGGTTATCTTCCCACAAGTCGTTTGCTGGAAGTTTGACCCATTCCTCCTGACAGAACTAGACTGGGTCAGGATTCAAGGCCATCTTACTCACACCTTTTATAGGCTGTACCTACAAAGAGACTAAGATCGGGGGTTTGTGTGTATTTCATAAAAATCTGACGCAAGGCAATTTGTGTCCCAACTTCAACATCCTGGATGAAGCTTTGAGAAGTTAGTGTTTTCCTTCTTTTATGAGCTGCACTAATCCCCCTGGAGTAAAATATGCACACAGCATAATGCTGCTACCTCCGTCCTTCACAGGTGGAATGGTGTCAGGTTTGTAGGAATGATATGATGGCTGGACGTCAACATGCTATTTATTTCTTGTTTGAAGAGATGAACATGGCATCTTCAGGTGTCTGGAGATTCTACTCAAGAATAAATTATTCTCCTTTAATCTTTAGATTTTTCCACGAGGAAGAAAGCTCCTCAAATGTTGTGAAATAATTAAAATCTTACAAAGCAATGACATTACTATCTAGGCCAGTGTTTTGCAACCACTCTTCCGCGGCACACTAGTGTGCCGTGGAAATTATTCAATTTCACCTACCGTATTTTTCGGACTATAAGCTGCTACTTTTTTCCTAAACTTTGAACCATGCGGATTGTAGCCCGGTGCGGCTTTTCTGTGTATTTTTCTTCAACCACCAGGGGGCTCTCTAGCAGGAAGTGAATCATTAGAAGTCAAAATTGTAAATCAAAGAAGAACGTGTTAAATTTTCATTTAGAACAGCCACATGCTAGCAGCAGGCACAATGGAGAAATGTTTTCAAACTCATATGATGAAGCTTTTAAGTTGAGGGCTGTCGATCTGCCACTACAGGAGGGAAATAAAGCTTGGCGTGAACGAAACCATGGTTAGTAGTGGATAGCGGCGTAATCATGTAATTTTCTCACCACTAGATGGCAGTAGGTACAGAGCATTTTACATTAAAACAAGAGAATTAGTGATGCATGAGTGTTACAGGTAGCGGTGAGGTCATCGTATCTAGCAAGACTGACGACAGTGATGGAAAAGACAGTGAAGCTCAGCAGTAGTTGGAAAGAACATGGGTCCATTTCCCACAACATGTCTGTGTGAAGTGAGCTTCTCAAGCCTGGCTACTATAAAAACTAAAAACAGAGAGAGACTGAGAGCTGTTGAGGAAGAGCTTTGTGTTTCTTCAATTTATGCCAGGAAATCAGCTGTTTTCATCCAAATATGCACAGGTTTCACACTAGATGGGTAAATTATACAGATATTGACATTTGTACATGCAAATCTTCATATTGTAACAGTGAAATCTTTCCCAAATATTATTGCTTCTTTCAGAATAAGAATTATTTTCTGTATTCTGGCTAAAAGAATGCTTGTGGATTAGTTTGTAAAACACTTTGAAGTTTTCTACAACTTCTTTAAATTTAAGACCACATCGTTGTGGGACTGTTCAGGTGTTCAGGTGTATTTTTGAAGTGGACATGTTACCTGCAATTTGAAATAAGAAATGTAAAATATGATAAAAATACATTTTTGTGTTTATTTGATTCCTATTCAAGACACTTCGATAAGAATGACTATGTATATAATATAGGCGGCTACAGAGTATCTTTGTTTACATTTTTGGTTGGTGGTGTGGCTCGAGATTTTTTCAATTAAAAAAGTGTACCTTGGCTCAAAAGAGGTTGAAAAACACTGATCTAGGCTGTCTTAAACTGACATAGTAATCTTAATAAAAATAACACACTGCATGTGACGATGTGGTCAAAACTTTACTTCACAAACCTTAAACCCCTGAAGACTCACAAATAACCAAAACAGCTCCCAGGGACTCACAGACTAAAATGATTTGTCAACAACAAGATGAGTCTTTAAAAAATCTTTTCAGTCCTAAAGAAGCTCTTTGAAAGCAGCCGCATTGCCTTAAGGAAGTCGACATTGTTGGATCTCGCCAGAGTTTGGTCAGCTTCTGTGAGATGCATTCATGGAAAAAAGATAAGCAAAATCGCTCATGATTCCTGCATGCAAATGGGCGCCAGATGGGAGCTAGCATTTCAGCCTCCTAATTCCAGCCGCTGCTCCAGAATACCCAGAAGTGTTTCGTAATGCCATAATAATAGCTAAACTTTTGAATAAATTCAGATTTGTTGCAAATCGCTCACCTGTTTTCCATGAAAAATATTTTTCAACTTTGCGGTTCACCTTCCTAAAGTCCTTTAGGAAGGTGGAACGTTGATCGTATCGGACCAGCTTTACTTATAGGGCATTTTTAAGCACCCACGGGACCAAAGTGCTGTTGGCATTATGAATGATTGAACACGTTTGACAGGAATAAATTAAAAAAATTCAAAAATAAAATGACACACATGTTCATTTTGCCTTAAATTGGGCCTCAATTTGCAATGAATCAAATGAATAAAGTGTAATCTGCAAACCTGGTACAACTAGGGCATTCATATAGGATCCACCTGGTGTTTGTCCAGGACCTACTCTTTGTTCTTGTACTGTTAACATTCATTACTCGAGCTGATGTTTTTGTTTTGTTTTCAACAAAATGGCAGCCAAGCAGTGACATAACAGTAGTAACCTGCTGCAAGAAGGAGTTTTAAAGTAGGGGAAGGTAAATGGGAGATATTACAAGTATAAATGTGTGTAAGAGAGAAAAGGAGAAAAAAATAAATAAATAAAAGCATGACTTTGTCTATAAATAGAGCATATACTGTAGCCTTTGTGGGTCCAAAGGTGTGCATGCAGCGAGTGTGAGTTAGGAGCAGCCTCATTTTCTCACATGCAAATGAAGGCGTCGGTGCAAAGATAACGAGGCCCATATTTCCACCTCCTCAGCGGGGCCATTATTTATTGATGTTCTGCATCTTTCCCCCTCCCCTCCTACTCTCGTGCTTCCTTCATCCTCTCTCTGTTGCTAGGGCCTTCTCGCCGCCATCACGTTGGGATTTCAGCGCACTTCCACCAATTACTAAATCATATTTTGTTGTGCAAATCGCTTGAGGATGACAGCGACCGTGTAACCTTTGTAGTTTTGGAAATACGAAACGGCTTCGGAGGTTGCTGAGATGAAAACGGTGTCAACAGAAAGTTGCTCTAGATAAATTTATAGCAGCTTGAAGCTTTATTACCAAGTACTTTTGTTAAAAAAAAATATCAAAAATAGCACAAAGTAGCTTCATGTTGTGTTTTTCTCCAAAAGGTCGAAGTGCAGTTTGAAAATTGAGTTTATTTATTTATCCAGCTGACTTTATCTTCGGGACATCTTCATGCAAATTGTAAATATGCTATTTAGACTAGATCAAGTGATTTTAAAAGAAAGATCTGACTTTTTATAGGTCCCCTCTGCATGGACTCTGTGTCAAATCAGGCTGGAAAAGGCTAATGAGTTATTGAACTCCCACTCCTGTTCCTTTCTCTGGTGGATCATTACAACCTGTTCCCTGGGGTCTACATCTTACTCAACACAGATTACAGTCAATGACAGTAGTTTATTCCCTAGAAGGCCTCTCCACTTTAAATTATAATACTTGCTAATTACGACATCAAAGGAGAGCGAGAAGTTTCAAAGGTAGCAGAAGGTCAAAGGTTTTGCAAACAGTGGACGCAGATCGTGTTTATTAAAACATCCATACCGCTTTTGTTTACATTTTCTTGCTACTTAGAGTGTGCAGTTAAGATTTTTATATTTCAGCAAAAGTCAAACAAAAAATAAATGCACTTGCTGCAGATTATTTTAGAAGTTTTGCTGCGTCTTTTCTACACATCAGAAATAGCTCTGCTGGACAAAAACGCTTTGAGTTTGAGTGTGAAAAATATAGTCAACATTCTAAATGTGACTTTATCAAAATTGTGCTCCGCTCTCCTGCCTTATACATTTTGCTCTCAGCGGCAAGTTGCAGAGAAGAATTTGAAAGAAGGTGAGAAGACAGAAGGAAGGAGGAGCAGATCAAACACTTGTGACTGTCACCGAAAGGAGACAAAAGGAAAGAAAAAACATGCAGCATATTCTGCTGTTTCCCTGCAGTGCTGGAATACGCTCGGTGCCCACAAACGCTGACATGATGGGGACGCGCACACGCTCAAAACACCAACCAATGCTTAAAATATATACATATATATATATATATATATCTTGCACAAATGTATTTACATATATTTAAATGTATGTGTATTAGCACTAAAAAGTGGATGATGAGTGTTGATTAATCAGGATGGGAGGGGAGAAAGGAAAGATGGGGAAAGTCAAAGGAAAGATCGAGGGCTAGCTAAGGGGGGATGCAACAGTGCATGTCTCTGTTCCCCATTTATGCAAAAAAGGAAGTTACATCTAAATTCAGAGCAAGAGCAAACGGCAGGCTGTCTTTGCTTCTCTCTCTTTCTGCTGTGTACATTTAAAGATCAATGCAGATCCAGGTGGTTGCCATGAAATATGTGCTTTCCTGTATGATTCACTAGATGTCCACTAAAATATGGCCAGTAGCTACAGTTGGATGATTTCCAGCTTTGACTGGTGGGTGGTTTGTTGCAAACTCAAAAATCCCGCCTTTTTTCAACCTTTGAATGCACCGCGCCAACCCGTGCTACCTGGTGGCAGAAAAAGAGATGCTCTTCAGTGTAGAAGTGTTCCTGAGAGAAGCAGTATTTGTAGAATCAGTGAGGTGTTCAACATTGATTCATTTAGGTGGTGAAATAGTGACACTTTGAACAAATACCCAGAAGGTCCAACATTGTACAACAAAAAAAGTATTTTCACCAAAAACACACTGAGGCAGCTGTTTAATAAACACCAGCTCTACTCACTGCAGAAGACGTTTTAAAATGACAACTTTGTCATAATTTGTATAAAAAACAACAACAGGATTTTATTGTGAATGTTTGATGTTTCCACTGCTTCCAATATAATTTATTAACCTCACATGACAGGAAGGCTGGAAAAAACATATATTCAATGCTTTTCTTACTTTTTCCTACATAACTGTACAAAAATTACACATTGAAAATTGACCGCAAATTTTGATTGGCGAGTCTCACACTGGTCTGCTTTTATTTCACAGTCAAATCAGGTTTTACTGCCACAACCGATGCTCAACAACTCTGATAAATGAAGGTCCATTCTGCTGCATTGCTCTAGCAAAAGAGGCTTTGTTACGGCGGCCAAACCGTTCCTATGGAGCATGAATCAATATGCCAGTTAAGTCCAACACAGCATAAGGAACGTCTGAATCTCAGCCTTCAGCTCTCTTTTTCCTCAGCTCGACTCTCTGTCACTTGTTCATTTTCTGGAAGAGGGTCGGTCGAGTCGCTGGGAGAAGCCGCGGCTCTGTCATGTTTTCATTAAAAAGCTACGCTTCACTGTCTAATCCTAACTACTGTCCTCTTCCCTAACCAATTCTGACTGCTTACCTCATCTTTCAATCATACGTGCCCTGCCTCTCGCCTACGTGTGATCTCTCGCACGCCGACTCTGGGCGAGTGCGGAGGATGCTCGAAAGTTGAGCCGGACAAACGTGGGAGCGGAGACGGGGCGGGGTGGGCGACACGGACAAGGGGCAGAGTCCGGTTTCTGCAGCAATGAGACCTCGTCTCTTCTGCTCCACTGGATCCTCTGTCCCAATTTGCCCTGTGTGACTTTAAACAGTAAACACTGGGGGATGGGACGGAGCGGAAGGGTCTGTAAAAAGTCTGAACGGATCGTTGAGGACAGAATTAAAACCAGCTGCATTCGCGAGACGCACACAGCACAGAGCCACAGCAAGGACTGCGTCCCGTCCCGACCAGACAGCCTAAATGGACCAACCCAGATAGAGGCACCGGCAGGGAGATTAAGAAACAGTGGGAGCATCAGAGGAAACGAGGGATGGAGGGGGAAGAGGCTGAGCGGATGGAAGAGAAATAGGGAGAGATGTAGAAATAGGACTCCATTATTCATGACGTGTGTTTCATGTGCTGGGAGACATCTGGGACAGCAGTGATAATGAGAGTCCCACGAGACAAAAAAAAAAAACTACATACACACACATCCTAGTACACAGAATCATACAGACACGTGCTGCCACAGTCCACACACCTACCCTCTGCAGGATGTCCCATTAACTTCTACTGAACCGTTAATTGTCTGTGCACCAAAATCTAAATTCGAAAGGAATGCAAGACTTTAAAACTGTGCGGCAAATCAAGCCCCCAACAGCACAAAGCGCTCACATCTTCACCTCATGTTTTTTTTTTCTTTACCTAGTTTCAAATAAGATAAAGAAGCCGCAGTTTGTTTATGTCTTTGTCTGATTGTGTGTGTTTGTGTGTGCGATGCAGTGTAGTCCAGCTTAGCCCATGGCCTGGGGCAGTGAGCTGCATTAGCAGCACTGAGTGAGCCGCCTGGTCTCTCCCTATTAGAGCGCTGGTGGCAGAGGAGTGTCACCGCCCAGCGAAGAGACACGCAGGACGACAGAGAACATAAATACCGCCAGACACACACATACACACATGAATACAGACAGTGACACACCACAGAAGGACAGCTAAATGACTCTCGATACAAACAGGACCAAAGCGTAATATAAAGAAGTTTATTTCCAATACGGGATACAATTCTGAGAAATAGTAATAGTTTAGTTTTCTGTGGAGATGCTCTCCTGCCTGCCATCACCCTGATATTTAGTTCTTGCCAGAAATTCCTCATCAGATTCAAGTCAGGACAGGACTCTGGTTTTCAAATGTAGAAAATAGAATATGTTGGTAAAAAGATGATCTTAAACATAAATCTGTATTGATTTGTATATATATACACACACACACACACACACACATATATATATATATATATATGT
>NW_006799953.1:4489498-4497107 GCF_000485575.1 Poecilia formosa | reverse complement strand
TTTTGCAGAGTTTGTGAGCATCAATTTGACAACTGAGGTTTGAAACTTCTGGTCAACGTAAAACAATGAAAAACAGACATCAGTAGATCTGAATTTACACCACCCATCAGATTTTGGGATAGCTTGTAACCAACTTCAAAAACCAAACAGAATAATTTCCTACTCTATATGAAATCTTAATTTCCTGTAAGCCTTTCCAAATGCACTGGCTCCCTTTCTCTTTCAGTCGCCGTACCAACACTTCTTGGCTCGGAAGAAAAGACAGTGGCCAGATTCCTGTCAGAGTGATGTGCTCGCAGGGGGCTTTCCCATCTTTTCCTCTTACAGTGAGTGACACTGATACACTGACACACTGTAAACATGCCCGCGCAGCACCCGTTTTGTGTTCGGCGGAGACACAAAGCCAGCGGAGGCAGAGGGGAGCGACTGCGAGCCACGATGGAGTGCATGCATTATGCGAGTTAAATGCACGCGAGCAGGCAACTGTGGCAGTGTGTAAATAGTCAATAATAGCCGACACTTGTCAGCCCTCTGCTCTGCACACACAAAGCCTGCAGTTGGGTCATTGCTGAACTCCGCCTCTTCTACCCCACTCCCCATTTCCCATCTCTAGCCCCCCCCCTGTCCCAAACACACACAACTGGGCCTCTCAAGCAGATATAATTATGCCTATTGTGCCCCTTGAACACACAGGCAACACGCATGCAGACACACGCACTTATCTGTGCTAATTAACACACCCACCCACGTGCCTATTCAACCTAACTGAGTAAAAGATGGCTGCCAGCACTCCATCTGCTCCTGCTCTGCTCTCAGCACACCGGGGCAAATAAGAGAGGGGGCAAAAATATCCAGAGAAGGCGGCAGAGGTGAACAACCCACACATCAAGTGGCAATCATTCACTTGTTCTCATGTTCTCAGACAAAATCAGAAATCAGAGCTAAATTTCAGCGCATTTGGGATAAGTTTGCATGTGCGTATAGATGCACCCTCATCTGCATGATGCGGTCCTGACAATACCCCCCCCCGCCCCAACCTTGTGCCCTGCTGCGTGCCACATGGGACAGAGGCAGAGGAGAGGCAGGAGAAGGATGATGTGTGACCCGATGATGATGGGGGGAGGCGATGGTCGATAGGGTTGTGTTCCAAGAGCCCTGGGGATGCCCCGTGCTCTCCGCCCTCCTCTGTCACACAGCGCCCCGATGCACCCAGGCAGCCCGAACACAACAACAACAACAGGACAGCCGTCACGCAGCGGGGCAGAGCTCTGCCTTAATGTGTCCCGAGTTAATGTTTAATGAGTACTCCGCATTCAGGCCGCCTCATGCAAAACCTGAAAATGGCTTTACTATGTTGGATTTGAGAGCAACGCGTGTTTGCGCTTTGTACTGCTTGTACTTTCTGGAGGCGAGTGCGTGTGTGCGTGCGTGCGTGCGTGCATGCGTGCGTGTGTGTGTGTGTGAGAGAGAGACAACTGTTTACAAGAGTCCGCGGTGTTCCAGACGAGTGTATCTATTAATGTATTCCTGCTCTGAGTGCACAGGCACAGATTTACAGTACAAACAGACATTGTGTCCTCACACGCCGCTGCTCTCCATGAGGTCTACCCATCACCTCTCTGCTGCACCTCTGCAAAGCCTCATGACAATCACTTTTTAATCACTGAGCAGGCACCTTACGCACCTTGTGCATAACCCAAATATCGAGGTGTCAGATGAAAATGCACAGAAACATGGGAGAGCAAAGAGCAGAAGTCTGGATTTGAACCTATTTTGTCATTTAGGAAACTTTTGTGGTTTTTTATTTATCATACATACAGGACAAAGTAAAGTTAAGCCAATTATTATTTATGTTTCAGGCAGATTTAGATTTGAAAAATAATAATAATAATAATAAAAAAAACATGTATAAGTTTTGGGGGGAAGTAACACGTAAATAAATAAAAAAATTACATTTAAAATTATTTCTATCCTTGTTCTTTGAGGTTGCGGCGCTTAAACCCATCTTATAATTAGTGACCAAATTACTGAATCTTTCATTTAGTATTTTATTGATCTGTCCTTGGTGATGAATTGAACGTCGTTATGGTTCAATTCATAAAGACGTTTGATAATCAAACGTCTTTAAAAATCAAAAGATTTTATGGCGTAATTCATGAAAATCCTCAACTATAATGAAAAGTTGATGCCTTTGTTTATGTAAACTACTAGGAGTCATTTTGTGGCTAAAGACATTTTATTTATTAGGAGAAGCAACACTTCCTTGGTCTGTAAACTTTGCTGAAAACTGATGTGTTTACAAAAGCAGCACTTCAAATTGACTTTGTTCAGATTTTAAGACTTACACCTCCAACGAGCACCAAGTCGTGATAAACAAAATATCAGAAATACATCTTCAGATTTCCTTTGGGCTAGAGTATTTTTTTTTCTTTTTTAATTGAGTATTTTAAGGTTTTAATATGAATAAAAATCTAATCTCAAAGGCCATTCACAGAATTATTAACACTCTCTGCAAGCTGATCATCTTGCCTGTTGTTTTCCAGTTGTCTGAATGGATGTGTGTTTATAGGCTGCGCGCTGTCATGTCTATTGAACGGCCTAACATCAAACTGGGACCCGAGGGACAAACGATCGATCTGTAATGTAGCCTGTAAGTGACCTCGCCACCTGGTGAGTCCCTGTAGAATCTGAGTTTGCACTGCAGGGCCTCTTAATGCAGCATTTACACACTTCCACTGATTAAATTCACGCAGCCGTCAACAATGAAGACTTCTGTTGTTGGACTAGATTTCATGTAAATCATATGACTTCTTTGCAAACGCATAAATATGAGCAAACTGTGTAGCAGGTGGATTACACAGAGCATTGCGGGGCATCTTCTGTGGACCACCATGTGGCTGCAGCCATCTGCTGGTCCTGTTTCTATTCATCGGAGCCTCTCATTAGCTTTCTGCTAGTTAGACTGGCTGCCTGGATCTGCAGGCCCCACTGTTGTTTTTATTCTTGTCCACAAACCCTCCATCTCTCTGTCCCTGCTCCAGCTCTCCTGCTTCAGATCCTCACTGAAGACTACNATATATGATGTATATATATGTAATAGTTCGAGCTATTACAAAAACTCAAACCACTTCTCACAAAATCTTTATACCTTTAGTATCAATTGCAGAAGTGAGACAGAGCAGAAAGGTCCAATGTGGGGGAGAAAAAAGCAATTTAGGTTTCCAGTTTGAGTTCAGTTCAGTTATTTATAAGTTATTTATATAGTTATTTACATAGCTACAATTTAGCAAATGCCATCTCAAGACACTTCACGAAAACTGTACATGTTTGCTTGACATGTGCAGTTCGTTGTTGGCACATTTTGCACCTTCGCCTTGCGGGGGCAGTAATCTCCTCCCATATGCTAACTGGTCTGGGCTTCCCAGTTTGCTTTCAGGATTCTGTGCGTTTTGACAGGTAAAAAACTGATTGATAGTGTTTTGCAGAATACACTTCAGTTTGCACGACACAACTATTGTTGTTAAAATTTCTACTTAAAGTTGCAGTATGTAACTTTTATTATTAAAATATTTTTTTCACACATTTATTGAAACTGCCATTATGGCAGATAATGAGACAGATTATCTGTGAAAAATCTTCTTCCAGTTCTAGAAACAACCAATCATAGCCAGGAGGAGGGTCTTAGCACTGTCAATCACCCTCTGTGTGGGCTCCTCTTTCCCCACTCTCTCTCTCTCCCCTCCTTGCTCTTTCTGCTACAGCTAGCATAGCCTGTCATGAATAAACAGTTTTTCTGTAACGGTAAGTTGCTTCTCCGTCATTAACACATTTAGCAGCGAATGCATGGGGTTGATTGACAGCTCTAAGACCTTCTTCCTGGCTCTAATTAGTTGTTTTTGGTGAGGAGCGTTGCATTTTTTCAGATTGCAATAATAGCTGTCTGGAGGAAATTGATAGTTTCACAGATTACTTGTCTCATAACAGATGGTGACAGCTTTAATATATGTAAAAATAAGCTTTTTTTCATTTTTTCCAATCAAAGTTACATACTGCACCTTTAATCTCATATTTATTTTGTGTTTGCATACCAGTGTGCCATAAAGGCTGGCCTTAGCTTGCACCCTAAATGCATTTAATCACTTCCTCTTACATTCTGCTTTTACTTTGTGGTTGATAAAAACCACTTATCTGTAAAATATGAACATATTTCTGCAAAGGGAGCAGCCCAGTTTCAAACAGATTCTTTTTTAAATTGTTTTTAGCTGATTATAGCCCTAAGAGACTTTGACTGCAGAGAAGAAAACTACCCATGTGCTGAAGGTCTTTGAATTATTGACTTGTATACATGCAACATTTTGTATGTACAAGCTAATCCACAAACAACAGCTGAGAAACAACTCTGTCCTCTTCCGTCACGTTAACCTCGCACAAGCCTTTCTGGTTTGTGCGCCGCTCATCTTCCTATCCATTGCAGTCGATCTCAGCCAGCAGTGTTGACTTGACCCATCTGTACGTTTGGACAGTTTATAATAAGGAGAATCAATAGGTCTGATTGGGAGGTCATGTAGGAACATGGTGCCTGGATGACCTCCAGAGATCCCCCGTTCAATCCCTGATCACGCTTTCTCCCAGACTCTAGATGATCAGTGGTGTCAGATAAATTAAAAGGGAGTTATTTATAAATGTGGATATTCAGAAAAACATGAAGTTGTCCATTTTAGACAGACTTACTCCATGCGACTATCTGATTAAATCTCATATAAAACGAGGCTGTAATTCCCCGACTCTTGCAAGTTGAGGAGCTCTTTCTAAAGCCAGGATTACAATAAAAATCACTGCCTTCCATAATGATAGAAAGAGACATGAAGATTGAAAACCAGATCCAAACTTCTTGCCACGCTTTCCTTTGTCTCGGTAAATAAACATTTCCTTAAACACAATTTCCCAGCAGAGCCGCTCATAATCTCCTCGCATTAATCCGTCTTTCGTTAGCCTTAACAAAAGCATGGAAGGGAGCCAAAGAAAAGGGGGTAAAACCTCTTTACTTAAATCCTATTCCCACTCCAGGCCACATAAACCCTTCACCTCTTTTACTTTAAGCCTCGACACAAGCCTTCCTGCTTTCACTTTTTCTTAAAGACTCTGGATGAAGATTAGTGTCTATCCTTTGCAGCCCCAGTATGGACAAATCGTTTACCTAACTTTTAGAAAATATAGAAGATAAAAAGTGCACGAGCGATGCTAATCTTACAGGCTTGACCTGACTGAAACTACAAGACCTCATAATAAAGATGCAGCTAATTGGCTCTCAAATGAAAATACACTTTTGTTGTGTTTTTGAGCACACTGCACCTCTCAAAATGATTTCTACTTTTGAAAAATGTCAACATTTTCACACTTTACAACCATAAACATAACATGTTTTATTGAGATTTGATGTGACAGACCAATACAGTTGACTAGAATAAAAAAACATATAATTTCCAATTTAAGAAAAAAGATTGAAGAGTTCTTGTTGGGATGTTCAACTTTGCAGCTTAACTCTGCTTGATACTTCTCCAGATCTTTACAGAAGAGTGGAGTATAGATAGCTTCACAGCTAATCACCACTTTGTGTTAATCTGTCACATAAAACCCACATAAATCAAAATTGAAGTTTGTGGCTGTAATAAGACAAGATTCAAGAGATAAGCTGAAATATTTGAATAGCTTTGCAAGGTTTTTGCAGAGTTTGTGAGCATCAATTTGACAACTGAGGTTTGAAACTTCTGGTCAACGTAAAACAATGAAAAACAGACATCAGTAGATCTGAATTTACACCACCCATCAGATTTTGGGATAGCTTGTAACCAACTTCAAAAACCAAACAGAATAATTTCCTACTCTATATGAAATCTTAATTTCCTGTAAGCCTTTCCAAATGCACTGGCTCCCTTTCTCTTTCAGTCGCCGTACCAACACTTCTTGGCTCGGAAGAAAAGACAGTGGCCAGATTCCTGTCAGAGTGATGTGCTCGCAGGGGGCTTTCCCATCTTTTCCTCTTACAGTGAGTGACACTGATACACTGACACACTGTAAACATGCCCGCGCAGCACCCGTTTTGTGTTCGGCGGAGACACAAAGCCAGCGGAGGCAGAGGGGAGCGACTGTGAGCCACGATGGAGTGCATGCATTATGCGAGTTAAATGCACGCGAGCAGGCAACTGTGGCAGTGTGTAAATAGTCAATAATAGCCGACACTTGTCAGCCCTCTGCTCTGCACACACAAAGCCTGCAGTTGGGTCATTGCTGAACTCCGCCTCTTCTACCCCACTCCCCATTTCCCATCTCTAGCCCCCCCCCACCCTGTCCCAAACACACACAACTGGGCCTCTCAAGCAGATATAATTATGCCTATTGTGCCCCTTGAACACACAGGCAACACGCATGCAGACACACGCACTTATCTGTGCTAATTAACACACCCACCCACGTGCCTATTCAACCTAACTGAGTAAAAGATGGCTGCCAGCACTCCATCTGCTCCTGCTCTGCTCTCAGCACACCGGGGCAAATAAGAGAGGGGGCAAAAATATCCAGAGAAGGCGGCAGAGGTGAACAACCCACACATCAAGTGGCAATCATTCACTTGTTCTCATGTTCTCAGACAAAATCAGAAATCAGAGCTAAATTTCAGCGCATTTGGGATAAGTTTGCATGTGCGTATAGATGCACCCTCATCTGCCTGATGCGGTCCTGACAATAACCCCCCCCGCCCCAACCTTGTGCCCTGCTGCGTGCCACATGGGACAGAGGCAGAGGAGAGGCAGGAGAAGGATGATGTGTGACCCGATGATGATGGGGGGAGGCGATGGTCGATAGGGTTGTGTTCCAAGAGCCCTGGGGATGCCCCGTGCTCTCCGCCCTCCTCTGTCACACAGCGCCCCGATGCACCCAGGCAGCCCGAACACAACAACAACAACAGGACAGCCGTCACGCAGCGGGGCAGAGCTCTGCCTTAATGTGTCCCGAGTTAATGTTTAATGAGTACTCCGCATTCAGGCCGCCTCATGCAAAACCTGAAAATGGCTTTACTATGTTGGATTTGAGAGCAACGCGTGTTTGCGCTTTGTACTGCTTGTACTTTCTGGAGGCGAGTGCGTGTGTGCGTGCGTGCGTGCGTGCATGCGTGCGTGTGTGTGTGTGTGAGAGAGAGACAACTGTTTACAAGAGTCCGCGGTGTTCCAGACGAGTGTATCTATTAATGTATTCCTGCTCTGAGTGCACAGGCACAGATTTACAGTACAAACAGACATTGTGTCCTCACACGCCGCTGCTCTCCATGAGGTCTACCCATCACCTCTCTGCTGCACCTCTGCAAAGCCTCATGACAATCACTTTTTAATCACTGAGCAGGCACCTTACGCACCTTGTGCATAACCCAAATATCGAGGTGTCAGATGAAAATGCACAGAAACATGGGAGAGCAAAGAGCAGAAGTATGAATTTGAACCTATTTTGTCATTTAGGAAACTTTTGTGGTTTTTTATTTATCATACATACAGGACAAAGTAAAGTTAAGCCAATTATTATTTATGTTTCAGGCAGATTTAGATTTGAAAAATAATAA
>NW_006799953.1:4467453-4487477 GCF_000485575.1 Poecilia formosa | reverse complement strand
CATACACACACACACACGCACACACACACACACACACACACACTCACAAACACACACACACACAATGCACCAGATGGGTAACGTGTGTGTTTGACAAAACGGAACCTGTTGGGGTTCAAAGGGCAAGCGGCTGTGTTGTGTTATGTCATCAACTCCACCTTCCGACCGGTATGTTGGTGCTAATGATCAGTGTCCGCATGTAATGACACCACTGTAAAAAAAAAAAAAGAGAAAGACGTGCAGGTATGGAGAGAAAATGAGGTGGGGAATTTGCATTTTTAATTCAGTAGAAGCAGGGCTGCCTAGGCATTTGCTTGTCGTTATGTTGTGTCCAGATGGTGGGAAATTTCAGAGGAGAGCTAGAGGAATGAACTGCGCCTGAGGTCAGTCGTAGCACCAATCTTCCTCTGAAGGCCACGGTTCTCTAAGATTTCAAGACCCCAACTCAATCAAATCGAATTTAAACAATCACTGGAGAAAAATCAGTAAGTAATGTAGAAACCATCTTGTAGCCCCTCTTGACGACTGCAATTACAATAAAACTCAGGGTTTTTATAAATCAGAACCAGCATGCATGATGAAACTGGGCAGGAAAGTCTGCAACTTCCTGAACAACAGTTGTTTTTGCTACACAATCACAAAACTGGAGGTGTGCCCCAAAATTTCCAGCTAGACATTTCCAGGAAGACATTCGCCAAAAGTCATCGAGCCAGGACTCAAATGTATGATGGCTGAATCAGGGAGTCAAGTCTGTGTCGCACGCTCTAGCTAGTGAAGGTAAAGCCTGCATTGTCTACATAATATGCATGGGAACTATATAAGTTTTACCATGCTAATCATGCTAATCGCTGGGATTATATGCAAAAGGCAGTCTAAAATTTCAACTCTAGTCATTACAGCAACTTTTCTGTCTCACACATCTCTGATTCTAATACAAATGGTTAAGACTAGAAAAACTTATGAGAACATTGTTGCTAAAGTGAAACTGGAAATTATTAAAACTGGTTTGATCAGGTCAGAGCTGGGCAATTGTCCACAGATCTCTGATTGGTAGATTTCTACGCAGTAATCATGTAGATAATATAATATCCAGTGTTACTTAAGGGTGTGCAGTGGACACCAGGAGTTCGCTGGGGTTAGGACCACATCCACCAAAATACTCAAATACTTGAGATCCCCTCTGAAAATGCTTATATCTACCTATTTTAATAGTTCAAACATCAAGTACTGTAACATGTTTTAATAAACACAGTGGAAAACCGTGTTAGACGTTAGCTTCTTGAACTGAAGCTATCGTCTACAGTCTTCTTTATCTCCATTCTTCGAGGTGCAGCCAATGAGCTCCTGGGAAAATCAATTGGATT
Organism: Poecilia formosa; assembly: GCF_000485575.1. Taxonomy (NCBI): domain Eukaryota; kingdom Metazoa; phylum Chordata; class Actinopteri; order Cyprinodontiformes; family Poeciliidae; genus Poecilia; species Poecilia formosa. The sequence goes on along the minus strand of NW_006799953.1, from coordinate 4,486,113 downwards.
GACTGGTTTGCAAACGCCAGGCAATATTACGTCCAGTAAAATTGGACCTATAGGTAGTTCAGCAGTTCCCAAACTGCATTTTCCTTGAATGTTTTAGAAAAAGACATCTGTGAATCTGTGAATACTGAACTGTAATCAGTGGAGATTCACTGTTTGTGGCTTAGATGTTAATAAGGTATGAACTGAGGCTCAGTTTTGAGAAATGCATATTCTTAACATCCTTATATGCAACAGCATTTTCTAAGATGAAGATCACTAAGAAGGTCAAAACGAGTCCATATGAATTATGAACATATACTCATCATGTTGCGCTGGTGTTTTATGTGCGAGACGACAGGCAGGTTAGACAAGCCCCATCACCATCGTTTTAAAAATATTTATTCATTTTATTGCTCCAATAAAACTCTCATCGTTCATGAAATCAATTTTATTTCACGGTCCAAGAGCAAAGTTAGAAAGTTTTCTCATTAAATACGAAAAAGGCAAGTTATTAAATGAATGACCCAAGTGTGTGCAGAGACAAAGCAGACGTGTTCACCTTTACACAGTGGATTTACTCTCTGAGGATCAGCTGTAACACCTTCTGCTATGTTTCTTAAGACCAGCTGACAGGACTGTGGCAGGCAGTCAACCGCTCACACGCACACACATGCACACGCACACACACACACACACACACACACAGACAGACAGCTTTTAGTCACAAAATCAATTTTAATTTTCACATCTTCATTAGATCTATCCAGAGAGACCCTCACTGGAGAAGCAGACCATGATGAAGCACAAAGACAGTTTGGTGATGGTTAACACTGAAGCATGAGATCAGCATCAATAATGTTTCCCAAATATTTGCCTGTATGTACTTCCATATGTTTCCATGTGATGCTCTGACTCAGATTCACTGGAATATGCTACGCTTCTGACAGCCGAAGACAAACGTAAGCCGAGCTCAGTGCGCAACTCGTCTCGTTCTGCATCTGATTCTCACACTCACTGCTCATCAACTGACCTATATACCCCTAATTACACACAGCAGCCTCACAAACCCGTACACAGAAACCGTAAATATACACTCAGAAATGACACATCCAAATTAGATCATCTACCGTACCTAGAAAAATGTTTTGTTCTTTCCGTAGTTTTGTACATAGCACTCTACTGAATATAATTTTGCATTTATGACAAAAAAAAAGAACAATAATAACTCATTAGGCACATATTGAGCCATCTACACCATGTATAATGGTGCTGGCAACATCATGCTGTGAAGATGCTTCTCAGCAGCAAGCACTGCAAGGTCAGGATTGATTGAAAAATATTCCCAAGCGACTTGGGAGAACATTTACTTTCTAGCAAAACAAGGACCCAAAGGAAGGGTAACACAGAAGTGGTTCAAAGACAACGAGGTTAATGTTCTGAAGTGGCCAAATCAAAACCAGAATCTCAATCCTGTTGAAACTTTGTGTCTGGACTTGTAAAGAGCTGCTAACACCAATCAACAAGCAGCGAGACAGAAACTGAGCTGCTTTGTAAGGAAGAATGAAGGAAATTAACTCAATAGCATCTTCCACAATGTTTATCCTTTGTAAACATGAAAACAATTTAATAACCTCCTTTACTTTGTGCTTTGGATACCAAAAAGCTAAATCATCAGAAAAAAAATTAGAAATTGATGAAATGATAATGAGAATACAGTACAAATGCAACATGGTTATCAGTGTGTTTTTGCATACATATGAAGTAAAACACCATCTGCTTCAGGACCTAAGGCCATTCTTGCCCTACTACCCTCTTTGCGTCTCTCTTATTTGCCGCTAATTTCTGTCTTCTGCAAAGGGATCGCACAAATAAACCTTGCATTCTTCCCAAACATAAAACTTAAAATGCACAAAGTGCCGCACGTAACATCAAGCTCAACTTTTTTCTGTATCTTTCCCCGTCAGACGCACTCACACCCAAATGAGGTTAATGAAGATGAATGTGAGGGCACCAGTCCTATTGACATCCTGTGTCTCTAATTGTGGCCCTGTTCTTCAAGGACATGGTGGGAAGACAAGCAAGGAGTGGACAGAAATAGAAACGGTGGGACTTTTGGAAGAGAGTCTGTCTCTCGTTTTCTTTAGTGTCAAGCTCAATTAAGTGCAGGACTTGACATTAGCTGGAGAAAACTGAGTGTGATGAGGAAAGCGGTGAAAGGAGGGACAGAGAGAGGGAAATGTCAAGAAAAAAAAAAACAGGAGGAGGAGGACGAGGGCCACCAGATCAGTGATCCAGAACGGTAAGCAGACAGAAGACACACGTTAGGAGTTCGGTCAAGCAGAGCGCTGCATCCAACCCTCCTCCCACAAAATCAGAGACATAAAGGATAAAGACATTCCCACGTCCAGGAGATGCAAAGCAATCAAAATCTCCCAAAAAATAAAAAATTACAATCACCTACTTGATTTCCTACCTGGAACAATGGAAACAGTGTCTCTTTCCCAGGACACAACACTGACATACTCCTGCACGGCAGCAGGAATGAGGCACTTGAACACTGCTACGTTGCCCCGCATTGAGCGCTGGTCCGCCACCCGCACAGTGTAGGGTTCCCTGAAAACTGCAAACACACACACACACACAAAAATATCATCTAATAGAATTTTTAAAGCTTATTTTCATTACAGACAATAGAGGTGAAATAAAAGTCTAGAATAATTTAATATGTGCGTGGTCTTAAGACTGAATAGACATTGTCAACACATGAATGAAGAGTCCTGGGTGTATTTATTGGCACACCTGGTAAAAATGTACAACAGTCTCAAAATAAATTAATCTTTTACTGAAGGAACATAATCTGACAAAAAAAATATTTAGAAAAATCCACTCGTCAATGGGAGAACATGTATTCAGTTAAAATCTGATTGTTTTTAATAAAATGCCTGGTGAAATGGTGGGTGGAACCCTAAAACATACTACAGTGTGTTGCAGGGTTTTCATTTGTGTTTGTTTTGTTCATTTTTATTCAACAGCTTTTGTGTTCTGCTCTGTGTCCATTTGGATTTATTTCTCTTAGGTTGGTGTTTATCTTTTCTGTAGTTCCATTTTTGAAGCATACAAGGAATTTCTTTTTCTCAGATGGGACATCAGTATCAGAAACACCCGCGCAGACATGGGACCATTTCCAGAAATCTTTTCGTCCAAATGGAAACACTATTTAAGAGGTGCCTAACATGCGACGTGTGCATGAAGCCTCCACACGGGAAGCACAACAAGAATATAAAAACGCCAAACCACAAAGTGTGAGCGAAGTCTTTCATGTGGACAAACAACGAGTGGAGCTTCTTCTCCATGTCGCAATGTATTATGAAACTCATGAGCTACAGGACAAACATGTAATCTGCCTTTTGTTGCTATGCAAGATGCGCTTAGAGGTTGGGTTAATATGTTAGGGTTTTCTCAAAAATGGCATTTTTGTTTTCCACATGGCAGACATTTTCACTCTGTAAGCCATAAAGAAACAGAATTAGAGTTTCCTAAAGCGCCGTTTCCAGGTGGACCTGGGGCTCAAACATGTAAAAACCTTCCCATTTTATAGGAAAAAGCTTTTCCCTGTAGAAGGGCCCTTAGTTTAGCTCAGTTCCTGTCAATTAGTCTCCCCTCCTCACTTTTCCTTCTGCCACAGCTGCACCACTTCTCCAATGGATAGTTCTTCTGGTTTATTTGTCATTTTAACCCTTCCTGCATATTTAAACTCCTGGTTTTCATTTTTATATTATATTACACTCACACCAGTTTTATATTATGTTTCCTTCATGGCACCTTTGTAATTATTTATCATTTATAAAAACTCTTCACCTTTCTGCCTCTGGTTCTGCCTGGATTTGGGCCCAGTTACAAACCACATAACTGAAGTAGCTAAAGCAGTTTTTTAATTTAAACTTTATGTTCATCAGAGGTTTAGTGCACATCTGGGTAGCACTCTTTGACTTTCTGTTTCCCTTGAATATAAATGTCAATGAACACAGGCCCATTTCTTCTATCCCAGAACCAGTAAGCTGAATGTGGGTCCTGATTTTTCACACAGTGAGGACAACGGTAAGCGAAATAAAAAGTCACGAAGGCTCACTGTAGCTAACATGAGCATGTATGCTCACCAAGGGTCTCCAACAACCGTAAGATGTTATACACATATCAACAAGCTGTCCACGACTGATGCCAGAAAAAAGCTTTTCTGTCCAATCATTGCAAACATAAAAAATTAAAACTTCAGCAGGGACTGTCCTTTAGTCAGGTGAGACTAGAGGACACAGTCTCACAGGAGACTAAGTTGGAGTTTTTAAGCAACAAACACTTCAGATGGGTTTGGTGTGAAACAAAAGATGAATATGTGAAAATAGACTTTACCTCTACTGTTAAGTGTGGAGGAGAATCTGCAAAACGTTGGGCCTGTTTCTCTTCCAAAGGAAAAAAGAAAGTTAAAAATATGAAAAGTGGGTTGTTTTGGGGTCTTTTAGCATCCATCCAAAACAAAAACCAAAATCACGTCCCCTGACTCCGTCTGATACCTCAGCAGACGATACTGCTGTCTCTACAGGTTAACCCGGCTGCCCAACAGAAGAAACTCATTTCAACATTTTGATCCGTTTCTTTTGGTCATGAGTGTTATCTGGTGACAATAAGGGATGGAGAACAAGTAAATCAAGAGCTTTATCAGGTTTACCAATCACAAAATGTACCCACTTTCATGCCCAACTTTTAAAGCAGAAAAATATGATGAAAGGTTAACATAAGAGAGAATCTTGAGAGATTGATCAAATTATATTTTACAATGGGGAATCAACTGAATAAATGTAATGTAAATCTTTAATACATATTCCCCCCTTTTTATCCAGGAATACTTTTTAATAGGATAACAGAAATAACATTCAATTTCTTGTAGTCTTACTTCTCCTTTGAACATGTATGACTCAGGCCGCCATTAAACAACATAATCAAGGAAGTCATTTTCTAGCGCTGGCATGACATCAACACCATTTGTGCACAGAGCTTCACAAGGATAGAATGCACAGAGCTTCAAAAACCATTGGGGAGTTTGTTGGTGGTTTGGTTTTATGCAGGTTCAGGCAATATTTTACACTCTGTTGAATGAGCAGGAGCTCATTAGCAAAATGACATGAAAGCTAGGACGTATCTGAAGGTTGCTAAGAGACTGGTTCGGAATCCCTTGCCTGGTAACAGACACGGAGATAGCATGCAAACATTCCCCGTTGCAACAGGGGAAGAAGCCATGCGCAAAAATTTACATCTTCTTTAAATAGACAAAACCGGGCGCAGGAGATCAGCCTGGTTCTCGTTTTAATAAATATTTTCAAACTCATGTATTTCTAATTGAGTTTCAGGTATTATCGCCAGAAAGCAGTTGGCCAGTGATCCTTGTTTATAACCATTCATTGGCAGAGGAAGCGCAAAACTATCGGGAACCAAATAAAAATCTGCGTTGTGTCCGATTGTGACCTGATCGCCATCGGTGCCAGGGCTTGACGCAGGCCGCTGGCGGCAGGATGTTTGCTTCGCACTAATCCACCCCCCTCCCCCCCCCGCCCTCAGCTCTTGAGGCCGGGCTTTCTGGTCATGTGGGAACGAAGGCAGCAAACCGGCTGCCGCCTCGCTCAGGGTCCCGGCTCAAATCCCCCACTTGGCTCTTGTATTAGTATTAGAACGAATGAGTATTAGTTCATGCCTGTGTTGGGAGGCAGAATATGGAAACAGATGTTGATGGCAGCAGGGAAGGGGGAGGGACCAAAGTGGCCTGAATGAATGAGAGGAATAAGGTACGGAGCAGGACATTGGATGTGGTTTAAAGGTAATCCAGCTGTGTGTTTGAAGTATCTGTTAATTGGGCTCTTTGCTTGTATTCCTGGGCCAAAAGCCCCAAATGTACTTCTTCTTTGAAACTATGGATGAAATTTAGCTTATTTAAAGCAGCCTAACGCTATTGAATTAATGAAAAAAACAAAAAACATATCGGTTAAGTCTGTTAATAAAAGAAAATTACAGAAGCATTTTAATCTGGAACAAGATGAAGAAAGGAGACAAAAAATGGAGAAAAATAACTGAATGTAACGGCAACAGAGGGAACTTCGGGTCAAAATGTCCCAAATTAGACTGCTGCTGTGTCTGCTGATGTTTGATGATTGATCATCCATTCTAATGCACTATGGAAAAGATTTTTTCCCTGGCATTTGTGAAATAAATCAATATATGTTGTGCCAAAAAGACGACAGTGTTGCCAACTTTTTGGAGCACCCTTTTTTCAGGTTGAGGAGGGGTTATTAACAATATGTATCACCCAGGAAACACAGTAAGTTTACCTGAACAAAGACAGAGTGAAGGTAGAAGTTTGTGAATGCTAGATTATGATTGCTAAATTTTGTTAAATAGCTAAACCTTTATTTAGCAGGCAAAACACTATTTGCAATGTTAGCATGAAATGCTAAAACGATATGAAATGCAGCTTCCATTTGTAGCTTTTAGTCATGTATTTGTGTTCAATTTAATAGCAACAAGAAACATCTTCTGCTAAAGAGAAACCCTTCCCTTCACCGTCAAAGACACTAAACTGATCAATTAGCAATCTGTGTTCAATGTTACAGTTTGAGAAGCATGTTGCTATTTAGTTTACAGCAGTGGTTCCCAAACCTTTTCTTCTGCGCCCCCCAGTGGTTTCCAAACATTTTCTGGGCCCCCCCAATGGATTACAAATGGCTGTCTGGTTGAAACGACGTGTGTTACGGGGGGAGGGATTTTTAGAAACTCCCTGTCTTTAAGAACGGGTGGGAAGGGGGGGGAATCGACTTTCTTGGAGGCAAATTGAATCTACGTAGCTGAACATAGACAACAACATCGGTAGCCTACAGGCTACTTGTTAAGCTTAAGGTGATGCATTGATATTAGCTAGTCATCTTTTAGCTAACATTACCTGCATCCAGCAGCTTTACTCAACTCAGTCGGTTAGTTTGGGGGAAAAACTGTGAAAAGTTCTTTGCGTTTTGCTGGTTTGCTGCCGTGATTCTAACACACACCTGCGTAGCTCTGCACAGTAGCAGCAGCAGGTCTCCTTCACTGCCGCACAGGTGTAAACCCAGCGCGAGAGTTGTAGCACTCATGTTGCGTTTAAAGGCGGCTCGGAAATACAGGTTACCACATGCTGACAACTGATTAAACGGTTTTAACTGCTGATTAAAGTGACAGAGGACACAGATATGGGAAGTGTGGAAGCCCCTATTGTATCAAATTAACAGAGGAATAACAGAGAGTTGGCCATTCTACGGTAAAAACCCAGCGCATACAGCGTTCATGTTTTGTTTTTTTTCATCCAGATGGCTTCCCGCTCCCCCCCCTGCAATGGCACGGCGCCCCCCATAGGGGGCGCGCACCACAGTTTGGGAACCTCTGGTTTACAGCATGGCCTGGTTACTATGGTAAACAGAGATATTAAAAAGTTACAACTTATTAGTAAGTTTTTAATTTAGGGGGTAAAATTTAAAACTATAACAAAGTCCAAACCCCAACCAAGTCACTGTTTCTGAATAGCAGAGGGTCCAGATCCTCTGTACGACTCAAAATGTAAAACATGTCAAAATGGCTGAAACCGTACATCTTTGACCCTGAAGCAGAAGAAGTGGAGCCTCCTGTACATCCAACAAAGATGCGACGATCAATAATTCAGATTTTGTATACAAAATGTTGTATACAAGATACATTTTTAGCATAACAAAGAGAAACCTTTCCTTTAAAGCACAGGTTTCCATTCTTGTTTTCATGTAGATGCTTTATATGTTGGAAAGAGACGTCTAAGTTTTAAAGGAGAAAGTCTTTATCTTTCACTTTTCAGCCATCAAATACACAATACAAAAGTGAAAATTTATTTCATTTTTAATCATTAAGCAGCATTGAAAGACAGTCCATGCAAATGGCAAAATATATGCATTGCAAGCAGAGATTTAATGTATGGCAGATGAAAGACGTTAGCCAATCCAATATTGCATCCAAGCATTTCTTTGTGATTGCTGAAGTGCACACGTTACTGTGCACAGCTGCGATTTAAAATATTGTGCATCTCTAATGCAATCCATAAAGATTAAATGTTTCAAACATGGAAGATTCGGTTAGGAGCCACAGAGTCCACTTTTACTGTAAATATGTTAAAGCTACAGTATGGCAATAATTACCATGATAAGGCAGTATGTTTTTTTTTTGTTTTTAAAGTATTAAAAACAACCACTTTATGAAATCTTGCATTTGCTTTAAAAATGTCCTTAGCCTGTTTTGTTCTGACCTTTTCTCAAGTGACTGGAGTTTCTTCCTCGTTTCTTTTGAGATGGAAATATTTAAACACTTCATCTGCTGAATGAGACTCATTCAGCAGATGGAGGAGCTCAGTGGCCGATGTTGGAGCGTTTCATCACTCGCTCTGTCTAATAGGTGCGAGTAAAGGCCGAAGCCTGATGTGGTGAGTGATGCAGATGTTCTCTCTGCAGACTCTGTTCTAGGTCAATCTGTGTTCAGGTCAAGGGCTATTTTAGGGCAGGTGATTCAGTGTGGGCTGGGTTTTTTTTTGTTTTTTTTGCAGCTGTCAATCACATCTGCTCTATTTTCTGCTTAAATCAGTGTCTGTCGCTGGTACTCACCAGCTTTGATGCGGATGTTCGGGCTGCGGATCTTGCCCGCCTGGTTCTCGGCGGTGCAAAAGTAGTCGTTGTCGTGGATGTAGCTGTTGTACGCGGAGGGCGAGAACGGGTACAGCTGGAGGGTGCCGTTGGCGTGCACATGGCGGATGTGGGGCACGTCGTAGATGTCGTCGCCAGTGGCCAGGTACCAGCGCAGTATGGCGCTGGGGGTGCCCCCTGCAGGACAGGGCAGGGACACCCCCACTGAGCTGGAGTAGGTTACCCTCTGCAGGGAGGCATTTACAAAGTACAGCCTGGTAGAGCCCACATCCTCACTGTGTACTGCAGAGGCAAACAGATGAAGCGTTAGCACTTATATGTCAGATGTGGTGGAAACACCAAAACAAAAGAAAAACGTCGCAGTAGGCATGGGCCAGTTGCCATTATCTATGCATACCAATGTGTTAAAAAGGTAAGATTAGAATAACGCTACAATTTCAAACACTGCGCAGTATTTTGAGGATCTTCCCCTCATAGATCATTCAACATTTTGTTGTGTGTTTTCCTAAAAACCTGTGTTCTTCTTTTGGCACGTTTTGGTACCACTGACCACCATTCAACCTGAATTTATTGAAAGCGTCACTGCTCCATTTTGATCTTCAGTCTTAGCCATTTTTCTACATTTCATACATCACTATCAACTAAACAGTGTGAAACCCATTAAAAAACAAAAAGTATGTATTGCTTTATTTGAATTATTAAAGATTTTTGTTAATTATTATTAAAAGCAGTAAAATCATGTCATATATCTTTACTTTAACTATTATATTTACTCCAGGTTATCCCACATTGTAATGGCTCTTGCCCACATCATAAACAACAGAAACAAGTTTAAAAGGGTGGGAACGTCCTTCAGACGTGTTGCAAAATAATCAAAATAAATGTATGTCAAATGTCCAGCTGCAAACATCAGTCATGTGACTCAAAAAGCCAGGGATTTGGGCTAAAGCTTGTGATGGTTTAGGTGGATGGGACCGGGTGGGGGGAGGAAGAGGAGGAGGAGGAGGAGTCCGTTACCTCCATACAGTTTGTGTGCAGCTACACAAAGACAGAGACACGGGGAGGGAGGGAACTCGCTGATAGGTTATGTGATTGGAATTTCTATGCCAGACGCAGAGATTTAAGTCTGTTTAATCTCCTTACATATTTACACAAAAACACACACACAAATACACACACGTAGCCATGTTATTCATAGGCCGTCAGATTAAACACACACACCTCCAACAGAGAAAAGGAGAGTTAAAAGAGGAGAAATTCAGGGGGATCGGGAGGGTAGGAGGAGACGCACCAGGTTTGGGAGTTATTAAGAGAGGAGTTAATGACGGGGGGGGGCACTTCTGATGGACAGATGTGGTATTTAACCACTGCTGACTCTAATTTACCACGTTATCTCATATACACCCACTGACCAAATGGTTCCCCCCTTCAGTCCAGGACAGATTTTATTAGAGGTCCTCAAAGACACCAAAAGATGTAACGTTTGGGTTACCAGCTGCATAAAATCACTGTATTTTTTTCTCTCTACATTAACATTTTATTACAAACTTACAAAATCGACTGGTGATCGAAAAAAAAAATACATTTGCTTCTTTTATTTTGTTGTTGTTGTTGTTGCTTCTTTTATATATACATATATATATTACCACTCTGCTTAATAGTTGTTCAGCTTTAGGAAACACTGAGCACAATCACTTGTTGCAAGTGTAACATTCAACAAGCAGAGATATTTTGCAAAGATTTCACCAAAAAGTAAAATTTATTTTGGAAAATATCTTTTTGAGACCGAATAGCTGTGAAAAGTAAGGCTCACTTCATAGGATAAAACAAAAAAACTTTTAAAAATTTGACATTTTGGAAATGTGTAGACAGCTACATGTGGATATGTGGATGATTATATTTATTTTAATGTTAACGTTTCCCTCATGTGGCACAGTATGCTGTGCAGTGAGGGGAGCGAAAGGTGTGGAGGTTTTGACTCACAAAAGGGGAATAATAGAACATGTAATAAATATCTCAGACATTGCCAAAGGCTTTTACAAAGAGGACGGTTTTATAGAGAGATTTGAAGGCAGTTAGAGATTTAGTGCGCCCAGTTTCAGTGGGCAGGGAGTTCGATGAACTGGGGGTGGGGTTTGAGAGGAAAACGCTTTATTTCTCGTTATAACAAACGTTGACCTGGAGGTAGTTGGCAAGACACAAACCATGGATCTCCATGGTCAGGAGGGCGGAAAAAGGTCAATAAGTCAGAGATGTTTTTAGGGACATTTGGGTTAAAGTGCTGTTTTCTTTATTCATCTGGGGAAAAAACATTTTTGGCCACTGAGAGACTGAGCAAGGAATATTTAAAGCATTGGACTTGAACTGATTTTGACACTATCAAGACCAGAAACATTTTTGACTTGAGATTAGAATAAAATATTATTTTCAAACTCCTGTCAGCCTGGACAATATTATTTGAGAGACAGTAACGATAGCTAGCTATCAAATCTTTAAATTTACTGAAATTTTATGCCATGCAAAATTTAAAGCAACGAGATAAACTTTTTTATAACATCAGTCAAGTTTACTTTAGATATGATGTGTCACTACAGATGAATTGGCAGAATTGTGCTTTTTATCTTTTTCTTATAAGAAATTAATGCAAAAAATATCCAATCAAACATGGAAACTTTGTTGTTCTAAATTGTTAATATCAATATTATGTTACAGAATCAAAGAGAAAGGCAGCCATCTTATCCATCCGATGAGGTTTATCAATAATTGTAGCTTCTTTTAGAAGACGGGGGGGATTCCTGGTTAAAGATTGATAAATCTGGGCAACATGTTACAGATGGTATATGAAAATATGTCTGGCAGTCCAGCAGTGGGCTGCAAAAACCAGGTCAGACTCCCTCCCCTCCGCAGATTACTGATAATAGCCCCTGAGCATAAAGCCCATATTAAAGATTGCAATATCTATAATCTCCCAAAGGGGGGACAGCAGTAAAGTAGGGAAGTGAGGGGTTGCCCTATAAGCTTCGGGGGAGGGGGTTGTGGGCAGCGAAAGACCCTCTCATACAGTAGATTATATGGCCTGGAGGCATGGGCATTTGGGGGGCTGCAGAGCGCTGGGACTGATGGTGCGGGAAGTGGATCAGAAAGAACTCCCACTACTCAAAACCATGTCAAAGCTGTGTCAAAACCATGTAAAATGCACACACACACACGCACGCACGCACACACACACACACAGATTAAAAAAAATAATTAAAAAAACCCTTCATATACGGCCTGTCCTCAGCCATATTGGGACAAGGCAAAGTGGCTTTCAATGGCTCAGAAACTCCACCAAGCAACTACAAACCATCAACCTAAACATTTTAAGTAGAAACTCTGTTAGTGCAGATCATTTAGAGAAAAACATGTCTCTTTATGATGTGAACCAAAACATACCGCTTCCTTCTTAGGCACCATCTGACAACCTGATGTCTGAACAAACACCATGTCTGTCTGTCTGTCTGCCTGTCTGTCTGTCTGTCTACATGTCTACCTATCTAAGTCAATAACTCAATGAAGTCAGCTGGCTAGATGGAAAAACTTGTATCTGACAATCTTTACAGAAGCCAGTTAAGAGACATGCTGGCTAATAAAGTGTGAGAAATTCCATTTATTGGTCAGTGTTCAAAAAATCTTACATTTTTTAACGCCTCCTGTGCAAAATGTTGCAATATATATGCTGACAGACTTAAGGGATAATGAAAACACACGTGGTTTCTAGACCTTCACACAAGCAACTACAAAACACAGCTACCAGTTACAAGATTCTTAATATTTAATTTCCCATATCTCCTATATTAGATGCAATGTAATATAAAAGTAGGTATTTTCTAATTAAGCTAAACTATAACTTATTAAATATTTACAAATAGAGAAACTAACTACATAACTTTGATAAGATGATCCCCCTGCAAACAATATAAGTGGCAGGGGAAAAGCAACAACAAAACAAGGAAGAAAAATGTTTTTCAAAATTACTCTTCAACATGTCAAAAAATAAAAACTACAATTTCAAAAGATACATTTTTAGAGTATTTAAAGATTTTATACAACAGATTTATGCTTCACAGCCACCAGGAGATATTTGTTAGAAAAACTGGTACAAAAATTTGTTAAATATATGTTAGATATGCATGAGAAAAAAAAAGAGTATAGACAATGTATTTAAAAAGGAAGTTAAAGGACAAACAAAAGCTACTTAAGATACGACCATTTAGTCTGCAGCAGAGCAAAAGAGATCAAAACTTTGAGCATATGGCACAAAATCTGGACAGAATACAGAAAAGGTTTTTTATTATTATTAGAAGTCTTAATCAGAATTGGCCAAAAAAAAAAAAAAGATCATGTTGCTGAAAGCAGATAAAAAATGCGACGAAATTAAAAAAAAAAAAAAAAACTCCAGACGTTGCAGATATTTAATAACTTTTTAGGCTTTCAGCTTGATAGTTGGAGGAAAAACAACCGATATGACACTCACTGGTTTAGTTATATTTTTCCCCTTTATTATTGTCCTGTCCTGAAAAGGTTGCAGAACTACATATTCTGACATTTCTTCCTGGACATGGTCCTACTGATTTCATATATATAACTATATGTTGCATGACAACATTCCTTAAGACTGGCACTGAATTGCAAACAACTGATTGACAGACAAGAGAGCTGGATTTTTTTCCCCTCTACGATAAAATATTTTTCACACTTTGTTTACTACTCTTTTCTTAGAAAATAATCTTGAATACTTTCCTAATCGATCCTATCTTTTACTATGTTGCCGAACTTCTGTTTAGCTCCTAAATAACACACTTACACTTTAAAATGTTCTTTAAAGCTCATCACACAGAGACTGTAGTATTTAACCTTTCTGGTTTCAATTTTGAAGCAACATTATAAGAATCACAGAAAGAGACCAAGTATAACTGCAATGAGTTACTTTGTGGCAATGTCTAAACTCTAAAGAAATGAGAAATAAACGTAACACCAGTATTAATCCTTACGACACTATTGATTGTCAGCACATTGTAAAGCAAAGGCTAATTTTAATTGACCTATTTCTACAACATGGATCTCTGTGGAGCAAAGAGATGGGTGGAAGACGAGCTCCACCCATTCCCCACTGGGACAAAGATTTTAACACTAAAAACAGCCTGCCTGAAAACTGTCACGTTACATTATCTTGAAATTATCATAAGGAGTAAAAACTGAGAGATAAATTTAGATCACAACACACAAATTGTTATATTTTGACAAAAAGGGGACAGCTTTTTTTTGCAGATAGAGAGCAACTGTAAGCGACGCGTCACAGATCCAGCCCACCAGGTGTGGTCAAAGGCTCGGTGCTGCGTTCGTGCCAGGACGGCAGAGTTTCCACTCCATTTAAAACCAGCAGATCAAACGCCAACAACCACCTGTGCCAACCAGTATGGTGGCTTACGCTGCCAAGAAAACAAACCGTAACCACTGCGCCAGTGATAGAAAAATATAGGAACATAAATATATTGCATGTTTTTAATGATGTTTAACACGTTAAGAAATTCATTTTTCTTTTTTTTTTAAAAATCAGCTAAAAATTATTGATGCTTAACCTTGTTTCTAATAGTTTGTTTAGAAAGTAGCTTCCTCAGAATTAATTGCATCCCTCACCATAACTAATTTAAACTGCCTAGCTGACTTTTTCTGGCTGTACCATACAAACATCCAAAATCCCAACACTTCTTCCTAAAAAAAAAATTAAGATGAATCGCTGAATATTTCTTGTTTAGAGCCAGATTAATCTGCAGCATATGACCTATGAAATAAGCCGGTGTAAACAGCAATGCAATAAATATTTGAGGGATGGTAAGAAGTACCTGGAGGAATTGTTGCTGATTTTCTGCTGAGCCAGCACTAATGCTGCAGTTTTCATTTTACAGGTTTCACTGGTGACAACTGCATCCAGTGGCCCACCAATTACTGGTTATCCTAAGCGAATCAATCCCTTGCACTCCTGAATGTTGAGAAACCAGACTACCAAGCACACCGAGTACACAGCAAGGTAATAAGCTATTGAACTATCAGGGGTCAAAAAGTGCATTTCTGATTTTCTCTAAAAGGAAGACTTGGTTCATTAAAAAATAAACAATTAAGTGCCGTTTCCTCTGAGCAGCTTATGGCGTAGAATAGAACCACAACTTTTGGATTGTTTTTACAGACAGATTTATAGTTGGAGGAAATGCATTCCTGTTTTGCTAGCTGGTTAATAATTGAAAAGTGAAAAAGAGAAATACAGAATCTTTTGGCCAACACCACGTCACCTCAAAGTAGTTCTGATGTTGCAGCATGAAGGGAATCAGAAGGAATACGAAACGGGATGGCGGAGTTAGAGACTATATTCTAACAATTTGTGATTCCTAACAGTTAGCCAGCAGCTGTTAGCTAATGTTGAAATCTAAGAGGTGATGCCTGAGAAACTGGAAGGCTGTTTTACTGTGCTTAAAAAAATGGACGCAATTGGACACTTCTGGTTCAAAATATGAAATATGCAGAATAGTCACGCATGGACCTGGTATTTATACAGAGATATTAGCTTTATTTCTTCTTCACTTTGCACAGAAATGAATAATTTTGACAACTCTTGTAGCATTAAAATCAATTTAAAATTAGACAAAAATGAAACATGCGAATTGGTCAAACATTGATTTGAATAATCCGTGTTGTCTATTGAGTCCTTAAAAGAAAGTTTCCAATCTATAAAATCTTGTATTTTTGTCAGCGAAAACATTTTCTTCTCAACAAAATCATGACAATCTTCTTGACTTGCTCACCTGAATTCATTATTGTGTATTAAAAGTTGGAAGGTGAAGTAAGCAGCATGACTTTCAAACACAGGAATTTAAGTCCAGGTGTTAGTGTTTCAAAGTGCAAAAACTTCCCTTCATAAAATCTACATTTCACTTGCAAATTCCTTGAAGCTTTGGTTCTTGCTTTATCACAGTTTTTCACTTTTCAAAGTATTTGGTTGACATTAATGAAAGATTCTCAAAATGCAACAATCACACTAAAATATCTCTCTCAGGAAAATGTCAAAAACGTATTCAATGCTTAAACCGCACTCTCTGATCATGCAGTTTTGAAAGTTGAAAACAATGAATAGTTGCTTCAAAGTCATGTTGAACATGACTAGAAGGTGTGCCACATCAAAGTCCTGCTTTACATTACAAACAGGCAAAGATGTCTGATTGTTTTTCCTGCTAAAATCAGATCACAAGATCTTTGAAAATTTTAATTTTTCACAAAATTATCACCTACCAAAATATTGGGAGATTGCTTTTTCTAAGGATGTGTATTCCAAACTGGTTCTGAGGATTTAATACACGTGCAAACACAATTAAGCAGAACTGTTGTTGCCCACCCTTTGCCGCTCATGGACAGCTGATAGGCTGGTAGCAGTACTGACGGTGCTGCATGGTTTTGGAGAGGGTGTTGTTGCAGCTCTCCTTCACCCTGGAGGCTTCATCAGCCTCGTTCAGACACAGCTCCGGGGAGAAAAGCAGCCCTTACAGGGAAGGTGTTGGAGGCGCTGATGGCACCGCTGGAGCTGCAGCTTAGGCTGTCAGAGTCGCGGGAACTATTTTACACGCCCTGCCAGTGAGCCATGCATGAATATGTATGCCGGAGAAGCAGAAGTCATAACCTATGCAAGGTTTCATCATGCATAATGCAGCTGATCTACGCCTCTCCAGGATGTGAACGCACACAAGCGCGTGTGCACGCACACACACACACACACAAACACGCAAAGTTCAAAGCTGTATTGTTTTGGAGGGGGGGCTAAACAAACTCCAAAACCCCCAAATGTTTCAAATTCACACATTTTTACAATTCCACATGCCCCTGTGCCCAACCCAAGACAAAAACACATCCTCATGCTGCCCTCCTCTGCTCTCCTCGTTCCCTCTCGCAAATCTCAACCCAACAATAATTTCCAACACATTTTGGGTTTTATCTTATATACCAGTGGCCAGCTTTAGCAGACCTGCAGAAACGTGTCAAAATTAGCTGAAAGAACTGTTAGAAAAGCGCTCTCTTCTTTCCCTTAGCTCTATCTAGAAACAGCTTTGGGTGTTTTTTTTTTTCTTTCAAAGTAGTTCTACTTCTCTCTTTTTTTTTGCTTGCCACCTGGCTGTCACTCATCCATCAGGTGTTTGTGGGACAGAAAGTTGTGTTTTGATTTGGGTGGCAACAGGAAAAGCAACTATGTGTGGAAACATAAACCGGCACAGGAGACACTGAGATGCGATGCATTGAGAGAAGGGGTGCAAATTGAATATCGGTGGAAATATGGCGGGGGGTGTAGAGAGGTGTAAACTTATAGATAATCCTCGGGGGTCTGACTTAAGTAGGGTGGAGAAGTCAGGAGGAAGATTGCTGAAGTTGGATCTAATCAATGGATGGGGTTTTGCTGTTCCCCACCCTTGTCCCCAGCAATCTGTTCCCCCAAACCCGTTGCACCCACCGACGCCTCCGCCCCCCCCGGACCGTGCTGTGTCAGTAAAAAAAAAAAAAAAAAAAAAAGTGTGCTACTTCAGCAGTCCTCTGGGACCTGCTACCCCCTCACTTCAAAGAAGCTAGTTTCTCTCTTAATGTGAATATCAAATCTGTGGATCACAAGTCCCAGCACAGTCTGCATAAACTGCCCCTCCCCCCAGCCTTTAATTCTGCCTAGTGATGAGGGAAAGAGAGGGAGGGGAGTTATTGCGAGAGGAAGCGACTGAGCAAGAGAGGGAGGGAGGGAGAGATGGAGAGAGAGATGGAGATAGAGGGAGATCCAACGAAAAAAAAACAAAAAAAAAACTACTTGCTTCAGAGATTTGACATTTGCCGAACACTCCCTCCTTCGGAAAAATGTGCAACGCTGGCATCCAATGAAACTCAGAGGAGGTCTGGCTCAATTTAGCAACACTGTGTTGATACACAGAGTTCTTACTGGGGAAAATTTTGCACTTCACTTTTGATGTCGGGCAAGGATGTTGTTTATTTTGTTTATTTTACTGTCCTCTATTGGTAAGTCCTTTCAGACAAAATATGAGATAAATTCAGTCAAACTGGGGAAAAGCTGTGCTGTCCCCTGGGGCTTTTCCAGATAGCAGCTTTTTATTATTCTTCATGAATGAAAGAAAACGTAACAGTGAAAAGCAAATTATTAAAATCAAAAAATATTATTTGAATCAGGTTTACAGTGGATTCATTTCTTCAGAGAGAGAAAAAATTAACTATATGAATCACATTTTTAAAAAAAAGGTCAATTACAGATAAATTAACTCAAAGAGTGCTATTTTTAATGCCTTCCTCCATGTTCTAAAGAGTCAAATTAAGTAATGTGAGGTTTTCTGGTAAAAAAAAAAGAGAAGTAGAGGCCTGCTTGAGAAATTACAAGCACAATGTTGCCTATAATTGAATGCTGCATATTACTCAAGTTGCAAAGGAAAGGGAATTGGCCAAGGAGGAGAAGGAAGGGGGGTCAGTGGTGTGAAGGAGCATGGTTCCCCCTGCTGCTGTCACACCTCTCATTAAACACCTCTAATTTTAAAAAAAAATCACATCAAACCATTGTAATTTTGCACAAATAAATTACCATTTCAGTTGAATTTATTTTTATTTGCTTGAGATTATGGGGCTGTTTATTAGAATGTGAATTTAATTTTACTTATTGCTAATTAATCCACATTTGCAGTAAAGACAGCCTGTAAATTTTAAAGAGAAAACTGTACATCTTATTTTCAGGTACACCTAAAAATGTTGCTCTTATAACAGAATACTCTTGAAGAACAAGTAATGACTTTGCAACGGAGATTTTCTTTTTTTTTTTAACAAAAAACCCCCCATTTCTTAATTTGGCCCTTTTACAAAAGGGGGAAAGCATTAAAAAAAAACA
>NW_006799953.1:4453145-4467410 GCF_000485575.1 Poecilia formosa | reverse complement strand
TTTATTTATTTAAAAAACAAACAAAAAACTAAGCATGCACTAGAACCATTAAGGGACGTCCCTGACGCACGCCTCCTATGCACGCGCCCGCGCTGGCTGACTGGCACAAGCGCGCGGGCACGTCCGCGGGGTCCAGGTGCGCTATTAGGGAGGAACATGACCGGGCAAGTCTCTAATCTGCACCCACGCCCCTGGAGTTTCTCATTTGGTGAAATAAATTTGCGTATTTTAATATAATTCCATTGAGCCTTCAGCCAAGCTATCAAATCACATTGAATAAATTGTAGAAATAAAAAAATATAATACGAGAAGATATATTTAAAGAGCTAATTTTCCACTAACTAAAATTTGTCTGCATTCGAAACCAGTACTAAAAAAAAAAATAATTAATTCATACGCTGGTGGACCTATAGGGCCTTTTTATGCGCTAAAACCGCCATATTTCTGCTCCCAGTACCCGAGACTTTTAGAAATAAAAAATACATATTTGTCTCTCTCAAAGCTTCAGCTAATAAGGACAAAATCACATAAAAACGGTTCCAGACAGGCAGGATGCACACAAAGGCCTATAAATACACTCTAGTGTTAGTGTTGAATTTATGTTATTTTCGACGCAGATTTACTCGGGATTATTTTTAATGCACTGTAAAAGAACAAAGATGAACTTTACAATAGGGTTAGAGATTTGTTGCACTGTGGACAAGAAACACAAATGAAATAATTTAAAGGTGCATTTCGCATTTGCAGGCAGCAAAAATCAGAGGACGTTTTTCAAAAAGGGGCACGATGAATTAAGTAAGAAGGACAAAATCTGAATGCTCTAATTATGGCCTTTATGTGGGTGTAGACCTATTACACTAATAAGGCCGTTGTGGAAGAAAAGGGCCCCTTTTATTTACCATCAAATGACAACAATTTGTCATTATTAGAAGAAAAAAAAAATCTCATCCTAAAAATAAGAGCGTCTCTGTAGCAACCAGCGCTACACCCCCCCTCCCAATCAGTCCATCCAAACAGCTGCAATTAGCAAAGGCTACAAGATGAAAGCACCTAGATATAAAAATAAATCACAAATGTTCCACCTGGAAACTTTGGACTCGAGTGAAAAAAGGACTTGGTGGAGAAATCGCAAACGGGCTCATGATACGCGCATGTTTTTATTTCTGCCTCACTCTCCCTCTGTTTGCACCTCATTCTCCCCATTCAGCCATTTTACATATTCATAACTGGAGTTGGTAATGCGAAAACAATCCGTGCTATCAGCACCATCTAAGACACCAAGGTGCGCTGCAAAAAAACCCACCAAACATCCTTCAAATTATACCACTTAAGCACCCTCTTTCAAAATTTCCACTCTCTCAGCTGCAACAGCTTTACTTAATTTGATTTAAATGATTAATTTCAATCGCATCATTAGATTTTTTTTTTCAGTCGGAGCATGAGAGAAGACCAGCAGGAAATTAAAAAAATAAAAAATAAAATAAAACAACAGCAGTTTCCACATGTAACTTTTCGTTCAACTTTAATACCAATAAGCCTATCTCACACCGCGAGATGAAATATTTCAAAAAATATAATTTATATTTCTCTTACCTTCTTGGAGAGAGTACAGCAGGAGTAAAGTTACAAGCCACATGCCATAAATAGCAGGTATATTTTTCAGGAATTTTTGGCAATCCTGGTAAGTGTGAGGCGCGTTCTTTTGGCCAGGCGGGTCTCCGTGCTGGACTGGCGACTGTGCTCCCGGGAGGTATTTCCAGCCCTGCTGCCCCGCTAAGCGTGGAGGGGAAACGAGAGGCGCCTCGGCCCCGCCCATGTCCCCTCCTCTCTTCATGAGACTACCGTGCATGCAAATCCATTTTTTTTCTTCCTTCCCTGAAATTAATCGCCGATCGGGTCCTTTTGCAACTGATCGTTTTGGTCCACCTGTGTCCAAGATCTCTCGTTTGGCACCGTTTGGAGAGGGCGTTTGGAGAGCGCACCCACCTGTGCGCCCCGATGACCGCGCTTTCTTTCCTGCGCAATATGGATGCGGAAAAGTCGCTCAGACTGACCCGGAGCCTATTTTGGGGTTGGCATACTCTCCTCTGAGTTGGTGCTAGATGTGAAGGTCCGTGTAGCTGCGGAACAGGATGGGCTACAAATATTTTTGCTTCTCTTTGTCTGCTTTGGGAGCGCAGGCATTTGCGCACAGAAATACACTGCAGATAGAGGAGGAGAGAGGAGCGGGCTATGGGGTATGGCAAGTTCACAAAGCGAGCACAGTGTGCCAAACAAACCAAAGGTTACAGGGACGCTCTCAAAGACGGAGCAACTTTCTGGAAATGTGTTTTCTCTGTCAACTGCTGCCCAATTTTAGGAGAACAGCTTCACGGCATAAATGTAAAGGATGCATGAAGGAATGAAAGCTGCAGGAGCCTCCCAGACTCACTGAAAATTTCAAATAATGGTACAAAAAAAAAAATAATTAAATGTTAAGTGTTAAATATCAAAATATTGTTCTGCGAAATCCACAAAGATCAAAATAACACAAAGTAAACACTGATAATAATGCATTAAAAATGATTTAAAAACTGTTATTTCTTCACTTCACTAAAATATTAGGATCCGCCCTGCTTGGAGTTGATCGTTTCAAGACTTGCATAACTTTGTTGAATTTTTTCTCCAAAATAATAATAATAATAACTTCATGCTCGTATTTAAAGTAATTCAATAAGCTTGCTTTAATTGGTACGATAAAGTTCTTGCAGATTCACGTTGTTGAGGACGTTGTCATTTTCTGGCAATATTTAAGAACAGTGAAATATAACGGAGATATTAAAACTTGCTGTAATACTTCAGATATGAACACATATCAGTTGTATCCCCAATTTTACAGAGATTACCTGAAGTTCTCTCGACGGTTCGCTCTTTGCCTCTGGGATCTGAAATCCAAGCGTCTAAATCCATCCTGCGGCTCAATGCTCCCATCTGCTGGTCAAACTTGGAACAGATATGTGTACAGGCTAAACTTATTGTTTACCATAAATACACAAATAAATGTTTATTTAGCCTTTCAAATGAAATAGCCATGTTGTTTATCAATACAAAATCAACAATAATTATGTAAAAAGTGACATGTAAGCGTAATTACTCACCAGAAAATGCTGAGTGTATGCTTAGGTTAGCATAAACTTTGGCTCAAACTAAAGACCATGCTAACCTCTCTTTCTCCCATCAGTTTGTCTGAAAATGAAATTATGAAGCTGTTTCCGATCTAAAGGTAAACAGTATGCTGCCTGTGCTAGCTTATAATACAGACAAAACATATTTTGAAATGTGAATGAGAGTGAAATATTTGTAGAAAAAAAAACAACCTTGTCACGATACCTGCCTGGTTTGCCCCTGAAACCTGCAGATTTCTTTCATCAAATCATCCCTGCTGCTGGTCTAATGTCTCCTCCCTAACTTTGCTCTTTCTATTGTGCCAATAAAGATTTTTTTTAAATATGTGAAAAGCAAAAGTCATAGACATGAATACATAGACGCCTCATGGAGCGCGAACATTTATTATTTACAGAAATCCGGAGTACAAATGGCTAAAAAAAAAACAAACTTCGGCTCTGTGCTTCACGCTGTCACGGTTGCTAAATAAATATGAAATTATGTATCATAGGTACAAGGCTAATGTTAGTATGACGGTTATTATTAGCATGAGTCACTAGCCTGTAGCTACTACCAGTAGGACGTAGGTTATCACTAGCATGTTGACTAATAATGCTGACCTTAGTGTAAAAATTAAAATTATACAAAATCCTAAGTTTACTTTAATTGATGCAAGTATATCAGCATGCTAGTGACTCAATATGCTAATGATAGCCATCCTGCTAACATTAGCCTTCAACCTAAAAAAAGCATTTTACATAATTTCATATTATTAGCAATATTTACCATACTGAATGGATTAAGTCAATGTATGTAAACATGCTGGTGACATCATACGTGCTACTGACATCATTCAGTATGCTAATATTAGGGTATAAATTCAAATGATCCAAAATTCTAAAGTTAGCTTAAATGCTGGACATCGGTAACATGTGTGGCACCAGCATGTTAATTTACAGTGACTTAATCCATTCAGTATGATAAACATAGCTGATACATATGAAATTATGTAAAATGCCTTGTATTCTAGATACAAGGCTAATGTTAGCATGAGGGCATGGCGTTGCCGCCCGTCCCCTTAAATATGGAATCGTATTTGGCTGTTAAATGTTGCGTCAACCGATACGATTCGTTCCGTATTTCTATAAATATCCGATATACACGCCTATCACACACACATATCAACACTAAGTGAAACAATAATGACCAAAGTAAAACACAGGAAATATTAAAGTCAGCTAAATTGTAGTGGCGGAACCTGGCGAGCGTGAGCAAAGACAAATAAAAGGGGATTGGGTTTATTCATAGCGTTAAATAGACTGCAAATAACGCAACAGGCAGAGGTAGCAAGAGTGACATTACTTCAACATATTTTTATTCAAGTAAAAGTAAACCTTTCCAAGAAATGACTTAGGAAAGAGTAAAACAAAAATATTTGGTGAAAAGGCTACTCACAAAGGCTACTGACAATCTTATTTAATATTTTTAAAATGATGTCATCAACAGACAAAACAAAGTTATGTGTAAAGTTTCATATATTAAAGGCTAAAATATTTTTTATGACAAATAAATACAAAATAATACATTTCGACAGAATAAACCCTTTCTTGAGTTATTCTTTATAATATTAACCTTTACATAAAATTAATACTTAAAGCAGGTAATGTGTATAATTAAAACAGTAATGCTCTTCCACTGTCATTGTACAGTGTTTGTTGTATCTTATTAATCTCCACATGGCACAACAGGCTCAGCAGATAGAAATAACATTAAAACACTAAAGCTGGTTGCACCTTTAGAGAACAATGTTTCACATAGACGTGATGACAATAAAGTTTCACTTGACTTGAAAATATTTTATAGAAATGGCAAAACCTTTTCCAAACTGATGGGCTGTAATATTTGCTTCTGTAGAATTAATGGATTTTGTTTCTTTTTTGGTATTATGTTATGATAACACACATTTTAAAAAACAAACAAACAAACAAACAAACAAACAAACAAACAAACAAACAAACAAACAAACAAACAAACAAAACAAACAAACAAACAAAAAAACAAGTCCTTTTTATCCTGACTGGTGTCTTGAATCTAACAGTCTTAGTAAAGCTCTAAAACTGTTTTCTTTTCTTTTTTTGTCCTTTGCTGCCACCCGTTGACACTTTAACTTTACTGCAGCACTCTGTTGATTTTATAATGAAATGTGGTTCATACGTGTGAAATCTGGCTAACTTGTTATCTGCAGTATTCTCTTCTCTGATTATTATTCCAATTTTCCAGACATCCTGGTCTTTGGAAAACTTTAACCAGGGCTTTATGGATTTCCTAGAGAACAAATATTTAATTCTTGCACACTTCTCATAAAATATAAACTCGTGTAGCCTCTTTCTGATGGTCATGCACTTTCCTACCAGAAGTAGTAAGAACCTGTTGTAGACCTCTTTTAGAATTTCTCCTTCTGCTCTTACAGTGAAGTTATTTGGACAGCCAGACTTGTGCATGGCATAGGTCGCTTTGAATATTTTCAACTTGTGGACTATTTTCTGTACAGTTGGATGGTTAATTACAAATCTTTCTAACACATTTAAATGCCTTGCCAGACTCATAAGCAGTCACCCTATAATGCCTGGTAGCAATGTTGTAATCGTGTGCTCCTAATCTGACACACCCTTTGAGTATTTTTAGCAATTTTAATTCAGAATAAATGTGGAATTCACCTTATTTAAAGTGACTGAAAATCCCTTGTTTTTTTTCTTCTTTTTCTTCTTTTCTTCAATTTTGATCAACTATTTAAACTCTTTGAAAGTTTTGATGGGTGAAATAATTTATACTATCCACATGTCCACTTTATGTTAGAAAAAAAATAGGCTGTGGTATGCTGTTGTAAAATTTCACTCTATGTGTACCTATATAAGTAGAGTATATATATCTATATCTGTAGATCCAGTTTAAGTTGTAGAGATGTGTATTGTAGGATTCACACATTCAGAAATGAATAATTAAAAATACATCAAACAAATTCAGAGGATGGAGAAGTTTAGTGTTAAGGTTCTCTCTCTATTGCACACGTTTACTCTTTGTCTTCCTAAGGTTTTTGCATGCTATAAACGTTTACAGTTTAGTTTACTTATTTGGCCTGAAAGCAGGAAGTGCCAACAATAACAGGGTATCCCCTAAATATGCAACAGAACAACAGAGATTATATTCAAAACTTTATTAATTTCAAACAGAGCTGATATGCATGTCAGAGATGTTGGAGACAGTAACTTCATCTAAGTGCAGGCCGGAGCGTTAAAGCTGTATATTTAAATGCAGAGAGCGGTGGGAGAGAAGCAACAGAGTCCACAGGCTTCTCAGTTTCTGTTCCGGTTCAGGGGGTTCCGGATCCTGCCTGCATGTCGTCACTACAACGCACATACCTAAGGCATACCTAAGGTAGCCACTGCTGTATCGAAGCTGTCACAGTAAATCAGAGGTCCTGCTGTCATTTGCATAGAGTTGCATGTAAAGGCCTACACTGCCACATTTGTTTTGACACACTGATGGCCTTAGTAAAAGATTGTTATTATTGTCATAATGTAATTTTTAAAAAATTGGATATTTAAAAAAAACAAAAAAAAAACAAGCCACAGTAATAGTTACTTCAAGTTAGCAGAGAAACTTCACCCACTTTAAATTAATTATTATTATGAAATCCTATAATTTGGCTAAATCTTTTATAAATGTTTCCAAAGTCACAGAACAACCCCGGCACAGTAAAATCTGGACTTTTTAAACATATCAATTTCTCCTACTGATGGGTGAATTGTCTCTGCAGAACAAATCATTCTCTATCTCACTTAAAAAAAGTTTTTACTTTTTGCTTTTTTACTGGGAACTGAACAGATTTATGATTTAGTGAACCAGAACTAAACAACAAAGATCAGTCAGCTTTAAAAAATAACTAAATAAATAAATAAGTAAATAAATAATGTATGGTTTGGTTGCCAGCGATGACGGCATCCAGTGGCGGTTCAGATATGGGCCACATGGGCAGTAACCCAGAGCGGCATAAGACAGTGAGGTGCAGGAGGACCATAACAAATTATGATATGACTTTTTTATCTGTCAGTTGCACCTTGGACATTTTTCTTCCTATTGTTTTTGAAATGTTTGTACTTTGTGCACTGCCTTTTTCCCCCAAACCATAATCTCAGATTATTTCCTGCACTTTGGTTTGTTTTCAGGAGTTATGGTCATACATGATGTCAATCAAACTGTGCCAATGCTAGATAGCCTCTCACCATTTATTCCTCGGTTAGCTGGAGTTCTTACTTTTAGCTACGCCAAGCGAACAATTTGAAGAAATTTTCTCTGTATGTATTGTGTATCATGGAAGCAGAAAATATAACATAGCAGCTAACAAACCTGTTGCTAGTCAACAAAGGTTGTTACAGTGGGGGTGGTTGGCTAAATCCTGGGGCCCCATACATGCAAGATCCGCCACTGATGGTCTCACATTTTTGTGCTGTTTGTTTTTGCTTTATTTTTTTGCGTTGCACTTGCATGAACAATGTGAAAGACGAATCCAACCAGGATTACACATACACAAAAATATACATCTTCTTAAAGAGCCCAGAGTACCCCATTAAAATATTGCTTCAAGCTAGTATTTAAAGGTTGAGGCACATTTTTTTTTTTTACAAAGCAATGAGGAAACCATCAGAAAATTACACTTCATTTTACAGTACTGTCTTATTTAGTTTACATGCATCCGTCTTCCAATTTCTTGAGTTCAAGATAAGTATTATAAAGCCATTATTCTCTTACTGCTACTTAAAATTGTACTTTTCAAGGTTTTGATCTCCCCATAAAGCAAAACTCTGCTGGAAACTTTCCTGTCTGACAAAAGCTGCAACAATGAAACCGTCACCTTCCTCTTTTCTTGTGCAATAGACTTGAGCTATGAGCGCTCTGCTCTGCTTACTGTCTGACTCTTGCAACATCAATAAACCCAATAACATTTAGTTTAAAGGTGCTTTCTGTCTTTGTTCTAAAATAGAAATGCATTTTAATAATACAATCAGTACTTGTGTTTAAAAAAAAAAATCCTCCTAAAATTACACGCACAAAAACTGTTGCGTTATTTTTCTACAACCCTAAATGCTGCTGAATTATTGCTACTTAAACAGAACTTGGATTATTTTATCCAAAAATTTGGGTCAAAAAATGGGACTCAGAGGGGAAGAAACTAGGAACTCCACCATTCTCTATAGATTTTTAAGAATAATTTGATTAGAGTTCACTAAACTTCTTCCACAAGATTAAATAAGAAAGTGTAAAATGAAAAAAAAAAAAGCTAATTTAGAATAATGTCTATATATGTAGTGTAAATTACTGTCTTTATTTAACAGTAGAGAACACATTTATTCAATAAATATTACACTAGCCTTTTATTTGCTAAGTATTAGCACTAGCTATGTTCAACATCCACTTTTACCAAACAATCGGTCACAAAGTCAATGCAGACAAGATTTCTTCAACCAATTTTTGGGTAGTGCTGAATAAAGGAGAAGGGTTGAGGGTTTACGTTAAAAACAGGCAAAACTCATAAGTTAATTCATACTTTTAAGTATGAATTAACTTATGAGTTTTGCCACATTTTTACTGCTTTTTCTCCTGTTTTCCCCTAACAGTGCCAATTTTCTTTCCTACTATGCCAAATACATTATAAATTGGGTGATGAAATTATAACATTTTGGATGATCAAAAGCTAATTCCTTCACTGAGGACCTGGCAACATTGTTTTTGGTTGGGAAATTCAGGCCCATAAACAAACCCTGGTGTGTTTGACCAACCCAGGGCTGCCAGCATGCCTAGGTGGCCCCCATGTGGGGAAAAGGAGGGCAGACTATATGGGTCCCATATGGATTTGTCCGCGGGTTCCACGATGGCCCCACATGGGTTTGCCCATGTAGGGCCACAGCCCACATGGGCCCTACATGGGCCCTATATGGTGGTGGCCCACATGGGTTTGTCCATTTAGGGCCCATGTAGGGCCCATGTGGGCTGTGGCCCTACATGGGCAAACCCATGTAGGGCCATCATGGAACCCACGGACAAACCCATATGGGACCCATATATCAGCCCTCCTTTCCCCCACATGGGTCCCACCTAGGCATGCTGGCAGGACAGACAGCATTACCTGTATTGAGTTGGCTTTAACCCAGCAGATTTTACAGTGTAAGGAAGTGGCCTGTTTTCCTCTCGAATCTACAGCAACTACTGCTTAGCCCAGTCAGGGTTAGCTTAATGGCATTAGCATAGCATGAAATTGGTTTGCAATTAATTTCAGCCCTGACACTACCAGTGTTAGTATGAGAAGGTGTGTTTCTTAAAGTATTTTTATATCTCTCTATATATTATATTTAAGCATTAGATCTAAAGTCTGGCCCATGTTGCACATGCTCCTATTGCATTAGGTATTTATTTGAAAAGCAGCATCCTCTGAATGGTCTTCATTTATCTAGATATTGTGAGATTGTCTATCATTTTGATGTAAAAGCTTATTGTCTTGTAACAGTTAAGGGTTTAAAAACTGTTTTTGCAATATTTAGCTATCCTACTAAATACTAAAGCTTTTATGCTTTAACAGGCACATGTGTTGTTTTCAAGCAAGGAGGAAATATGGCATGAAGAACTAGGTTGAATTCTACAATACTATGATATTGGCATTAAAACAGGTTAAAGCCCTCTTTCCTTCGCTACAACTAAACATTTGACTAATTTGTGTAGAAAAATACTGAATATTAAGAGAATTATCTGTTTACTCTACACGTAAACAGATACGTGTTTACGTGTAACATGCGAGATTTGGTGTTTATTATAAGGGCCTTCATTCCAGCTGTAATTGTATTAAATTTTCTCAGCCTAAAGCAATTAAATTAAGTTTTGTGTTTTGACTTTAGATGAAGAACAGTCTAATTTTTTTAATGGCTAAAATGGCAGAAGCTACAGCCTGAGTGGATATTTGGTGGAAACAGTGAGCAACTATGCTAAGTGCTACACAACTTGATTTTCTTTTTACTTGTGTAGATACACATTTTCA
This sequence comes from Poecilia formosa, assembly GCF_000485575.1. NCBI lineage: Eukaryota > Metazoa > Chordata > Actinopteri > Cyprinodontiformes > Poeciliidae > Poecilia > Poecilia formosa. The sequence continues at coordinate 4,457,179 of NW_006799953.1, read as the reverse complement.
TAACTTGCGCCAGTTCTTAATGACAAAATGAAAATGTAATTTTTTTGTTGTCATTTGAATAATTTATTTAATTTTATTTTTAAAAAAAGGGAATTTATTGTGTAAAACATCTCCAAGTTGTTTCTGAATAAAGAGATTGTTGGTGCTGGTGGGAATTTCTTACTTCAGTCAAACTTCATGCTCAATTATAAATCTTATTATACCAGTAAGATATGTTTTTATACTTAAGGAAGAGTAAGGAGCCAGACATTATAAGTTAGAACAATGGCTCTGTGGCAGAAATCTGAACTGAATAGTAGCAGAAAAACAGGTGTATTAATGAGGGCTGCATTCCAAAAACTCAAAAATTGAGTAAATAAAACCCAGATTTTGAATTGGATTGTGTCCATGATACTTCTGTCTAATCAGAGGTATGTGCACAGAGTGCTGTGCCTAATTAAAATTCAGGATGCAAAGAGTGGAGTGCTGGGCAGTCCATAGTGCTCAGTAAAAAAAAAACAAATGCTACTAATAGGCTCATAAAATACTTCTGTTGTTTTCTCTTCTATACTATGGCTGAATCTGATGGCAGAGATGCAGAAACTTCTAATATTGGTAAGGAAAAGACGCAGATTGTCTGAAAACATTGTATTCTACTCTTAAAACACTAAAAATCTTTGGAGAATGAGTTTTTGCAAAGTTGTCATGATTCAGTGACATCCCGATGTGTTGAATTAAATGGAAAATCTTAGATCCATCTTCATTTAGTAGAAAAGGGACATTAATACACCTGTGCTTGTCCTACGTCAGGTATTTTTTAAATTATGAAAAAGGTCTGTTAGATCAGATTTTATGTTTCCTCTATGAATTAATTTTAAGCATTCTGTAGAATTACTTGCTGCAATCCTTTCTTGCTTAGCTATTCGTCTTAAATAAATTTGTTTGAATTAATCACAATTATAACTTAACCGAACATAATTGTGCACAAGTATGTACACATTCATTATTTGCACAATCTTAAGTTGTATATCATTTGCACAGTTACCACTTACAGCACATTTGGTATCTTTATGTGCATCATTCTCATTCAAACCTCATGACCAGAGTTATTAAATTAGACACAATGACCCGTCAACACATTTGCATTCAGAAATATCAGCAAATATGATCTAAATCTGATTCATGTTTTAGTTTTACACACCCCACCCTAGCCTCATTTCTTTTTTGGCGTTGGTTTGGAATCAGCTTTGGATCCTGAGAGCCCGTTCTCAGTGTTGTCAATCCCTGAAGAAGAGACAAGGCACTCCTTACTGCGGGGGGAGAAGCGAAAAAGGAGGTCGCGTTAGAGCGGCAGAAGAAATCAATGCACCTCAAAGACAAACTTGCAGCTTTAAGAAAACAACGTCAGCATGTGTATGGCTCAAACTGAAGTGCCACCGAGCAGCGGCGGCGGCGTGTGATGAAACAATATGAAACATTTGCGCTGTCGTTAGAAAATGCCAGGAACTGAAAACTCACTTTTTCTCCTCAAGTTTGGCAAGAACAAAGAGAGTGAAGTTCTTGAGCAACATAAAGGCCATCAGGAACGCGATGGCTCCACCGACAGCTGAGGCTATAATGATGGTCAGCGTGTTGTCCACCACCCTTACTGCAGACATATGAAAGAAGCCGCTTAAAACATTTGACTAGGTTATTTACATCTGTGTCATAACAAAAACATGCTCAGAGGAGAGGGGTGATTCAATCAGAATACCTTTTTTTTAATTTACATTTCTTAAAGTCTTGAAGTCTTACCATTTCAATTATATGTGTTTCTATTCCCTGTCTACCATAAACACGACTTATTATTTTCTCCAGCCTGATTCCATTTGTCATCGATGTGGCCCACTTTACTTTATCTCCAGATAATAAATGCATGTTCTGGTTTCCTTTTACCTGAGTATGCATATTACTGAAACATCAACAGAGCCCAGGCGAGTTGCTCCATTTCTGTAAATTGGCCAATTTCAGGTTATCTTCTTGTGTTAAACTAAATGTAGGTAAGACTTAACAGTAACAGTCAAGACAAACGGAGCAGCAGGATGGAAAACTAAAACTAAAACTGATAGATCTGGTAATATGTGGGTATATTAGGCAGCAGTTAAGATGAATTACCAGCCAGGAGATTTACGTAAATAAAAGTTACCTCCTTTCAATACAAAAACTCTGACATAGAGAGTAGAAGTTGAGACACCCAGGGCAACTTTGGGAGAGCCGCAGAGCTCCACAGCTCAGATGATACAATCCATGAACAGGATAACTGTTAATATGCATTTTAAGTAGGAGTAACAAAAAAAAACATTATGTGAAAGAAATCCCGTTTTAATTTCACCACAAGCCATTTAGAGAACAGCAAACATATGGAAGAAGGAGGCGCTCTGGTATGAATGTGGCCTGTGTTTAGATATTTTAACTTATATTTTAACTTTAGATTGTGTTTTCTTATAGCCTCTGCGTGAAATCGTTAATTACCAGGTAAAATATAGCAGAGTGTCTGCTATCCATCAGCAATGTGGTGCAACCTGGAGCCTTGCTCCAGGAATGTAAAAGTCAAGTTGAGGGCAAGGAAGGAAAAATGAGACAAAACATTTGAAGAGTTAGCCATCTTGCAAAGAAGAGAGCCTCACTGCATGAGAGGAAAGCACATTTAGGTTAAAAAAATGTTTTGCTTTTCAAAGTAAAATTTCTATGAAGCACTTAGAAGTCAGAGGCTGTAGCAAAATGTAAAAAAAAAAAATAAATAAAATTTGTGTGAAACTTTTCTAAATCACTATATACCAGCAAAAATGTTAAAGTCTTACATTCGTCCACAACAATAAGGTGGAAAACTGCACTGTGGTTCTTGTTCTTCTCTTTGGGATTGCGCCCAAAACAAGTGTACAGGCCTCCGTCCTCGAAGGTGATGTTCCATATCAAGATGGAGATGTTGTTTTTGTGGTTCTTTCCGATAAACTCCACTCTCTCTCTGAACACTTTCACATCTGGCACCACGTCCTCTGTTGGTATCACAGCGTCACACACCTGATGGAACCAGGAAGCCGTCAATCGAACAAAAAAGAAAAAAACTCAACCGTCGAGATGCTGAAAGGAAGTCAGAAGGATTTTACCTTTTGCATTGTGCCATTGTCGTTGTATTGCCAGTTAAAATACAGGTCTTTGATGCCGATGCAGCTGGCGTATGTGCAAGGCAGCATGACTGTGCTGCCGTTCACTGCTTCCAGGAAGGGAACTTTTCCCACTGACATCTCCAGGCCCTGAGCAGACCAAACACCTGGGACAACAAAGAGATATTGGTGAGAAAACGCAACGAAACATGTAAGACGTTTGGTCTTCAGCAGCAACACTGTCGGAGACCTTCAGAAGAAAACCAAGGCAACTTTTGTTTGTGCCAACTCATTTTTTATTTTTTTTTAAGCCAAACCATTTTTCTGGACATCTTTGTTTAAATTTATTATAAATTCATTGAGCCATTTTGATGAAAATAATCTAGAAGTTTGAGCCACGTTGTCACCAAATTTCCAGGGCTCATATAAAGAGACAAGCATGTGAAGACAGCAGCAACACTTAAGGAATTAAAATAACAAATTTAAAGACAGACTGAAACATTGTGACTCTGGTAAATTAATAAAGTTGGTTCCTGAGCACAGCAAGTATTGATAACCATACTGCAAAAACAATATGCAGCATTCGTTTTAACTAAAGAATTCAAATGCAAAACTTGTTTTTTTGTTCTTAGTTTTGCTACGAACAACAAATTGTTGCAATTTCATAGTTCACTAAGCCTATGCAAGAAATAAGTCAGTATTGCTTTGATAGCACTCGCTGTAGGTCCATCAAGGTGTTTCAAGTGTTACCGGGCGTTATATTTTTGCTGAAAATATTGATTCCCATGGCAGCTAGTTGCTGTAGGACAAATCTGAAAAAATAAAAATCACAAGAGGTTCGGAGTGTAGAGCCGTGACCAACCCATAAAACCGAAGAGTTGCATTGTTACACCATCCATCCATCCATCCATC
>NW_006799953.1:4398878-4452471 GCF_000485575.1 Poecilia formosa | reverse complement strand
AATAATAATAATAATAATAATAATAATAATAATAATAATAATAATAATAATAAGGAAACAGAAAACAGAAGAAAAGTGATGTAAGGAGCAACTTGTTTTGATTTCTTTCATATTAACATGGGTTTCTCTTTAACATTTAGTTCCCAGCTCTGAACACGCAGCAGTGGGATCACAGACTGAACGTCTGAACCGAGGAGCAGCCACAACATCCTCTGCACTGTTTCCAACCATCCTGAGATTCTGCTCTGTGTTTCCTGTTCCCGTGTTACACAAACGGCACGGTCAAGGTCAACACCAGGCAAACACCACTGCAGCATATAGGAAAAGTACAGCTAAGGCAGCCAAAGGAAGTGGCTGGGAAGAACATCCTGTTATCGATTATCTTATTTAAATACACCTGTGAAATCTTTTTTTTTTTTTTTTCAGTTATCTGTGTGACACATTAGTCTTAGTATTGTTGTCCACCATAAGCTGCGAAGTTTATAATACTGCCAATATTTAGGAAGCTGGCAAAAAAAAAAAATCAGCAGCATACATCCTCTCTTTTTTTGGGTCAGACTGCTCCTGTGCCTAAAGTCATAGTTAGAACAAAAGAGAAAACTCTGGATGAATAGGAGAAAGGTTATGCTAATGGATGTAGGAGGACATTTTTGCTGCTGCATTGACAGTTTCTACTTCTCCATCAGCCTCTCTGCACTTCTTGGACTCCGAATTAACGAGGCCTTTTAAAATCTGCAGACTTCTGAGCTGGCATGTGCTCATGGTGCGGAAAATCATTTCATCTTTCACTTAGAGACACTGGTTGTTTTGAAATACAAACTAACGAAGTTGTTGGGATCCTGTGGTGTTTCAAGTTTTGGTTATTTGGTTCTAGTTTCATGACTATTCTCTGTTCCTCAGCCTCTTTCTTTGATTGGATCTGTTTTATCTTAGTTCAGTTCATCCCCGCAGTATTTAAATCTTTCTCCTGCTGATGATCTTTGCTAGTTCCTCCTGTCAAATCTTGTCTAGTTATCTCTCTGCTTGCTTTTTGTTCCTGGTTTTTGTTCTGCTCTGGCTCCCTGTGCTTTCTGTAAGTTTTTAGTTTTATTATTAAAACATTCAATCTGTGCTCCCAGCTTCTGTCAGCATTTTGGTCCATCCAGACCACTTCATGACAGAAGTGGTGTTAGCCATGAAAAATCTTGCCAAATGAGGCTCCTGCCGCACTATTCAGACATGCTAAATGGAAGAGACTAATTTTATTTTCTGCTTTATCATTTACCTGTAATGTTACGATTGTTTTGAAGCATGTTGGTCAGCTGAGGTTGTGGTAAATGTGCTAGATAAACATACTTTGACTTCGTCTTTGGCTGACAGTAAAACAAAGCTTGATTTGCTTCATGATTATTTCAGCTCATAATCCTCAGGCAGGAAGCTGATTCTTTAAAGACAATGCTTTCTCCTATAAATTATTAAATCATTTATAGGAGAAATGATTTCATCAACTTATCTCCCTGAGTTTTTTTTTTTTTCAGGTTTCAAAACATTGTCATTTTTTTCATCTTTGTCTTTTTAAATATACCAACACAAGCAAAAAAAGTGCTGCCCTAGTTTCTGGCCTATGTGATGAAAATACTCCTTTTTAATAATTCACTGGTAAATTAGGAGAAATTCAGGTTGCAAAAGCAAAAGTGCAGCTTTTATTTTCCTTTAGATAAAAGGTCATAAAAGCTTCTCATTTGACAACAGAATCCTGTAAAAACAACTTCCTCCTTTTTCTGTTTTGTCACATCTAAATTTCTTTAAAATAAGAAAACCCATTAATATTAGGCAAATATTACTCTGATACAAACAGCAGTTCTCAAATAATCTTGTAATATTTCAGCTGTGAAGGGAAAAACACATTTTGTTTCAACTTAACCAGCCACAAACAGTCTAATACTGGATAATTACCCACCCAGAACCTGCCTTACAACATGAAGTAAGCGTTAAGATACCAAAAAACAACACGTCACGTGGCACAAACTAAAGACATTCAACTGCACATAAAAAAAAGTTAATAGTTTATAGTTACAAACACAAGGTTTCCCCCAGAAAACTTGCTAAACCTGGGGGTTGTGCGCTGGGGCAATCAATCATCTGTCGTGTTTTTGAGTAAAACATGTTTAAAGTTAAAGGAAATTTGAAAATATCACTTGATAATTATGTGTTATTCAAAGATTGGAAGAATAACACCTCAACATCAACTATAATGTCCTAAAAAATGCAAACATTTTAAAAAGACTTAAACAAATAAGCAATTTGCTTAGCCTGGTGGGGGCACAAGTAAAGCCTGGTGGCCCGCCAGGCTTATAATGCACTGAAACATATTTCTAAGCCTGTGGCATTACTAAATCTCTAAAACCTCTATAGTGGTTGAATATTTTAAAAATGTTTCTTTAAAGAAAATTTGGTCAAAAGACCCATTGCCATTTACCACAAACACTTGTCATCCATGGTGACAAGAATCAGCAATTTACATTGGGGAGTGATTACTTTTTCACATAGGATCAGACAGGATTCCTGTATCCACTAGGTTTATATTTATATACAACACCATGAATATCCAAATAAAGATCAAATTTTGTTGTGTTCCTTATCCACCTGCATGTGGTGCACAGTTTCTTTTTCTGTTTGTTTGTTTTGTTTTGTTATTGTTGCAGGTGGCCTGTAAAAAATAACTCCTGTTTGTTGTTATACAATAAAGTAACAAAAAGTCCCTTACTCATCTCCAATTAATTAATTATAATTAATTACTGAACTGAAAATACTGGACAACATAATTACAGGCTGTTTTATGAGTGATTCATGTCTGCAGTTCGGGAGGCTTAGAGATGATTTTCAAGATAATGTGTGCAAAGGTGGGTCGGGTAAACCGCCCATTAGCATTTTTTTTAAAATGACCTGGTTAAAAAATATATATTCATCTCCAGACTATAATGCAACTGTAACGCAGACATGTATAAGAAAGTATCTGACCTATATACGAAATTCCCTGCAACAACACAACGTCGACAACCTCTGCTGCAAAAATCAGAACAAACTGTGAGAGAGCAGGCCAGGAGCGCATGATGCAGCCTTCCTATAGCAGCAGGATCACCTTACTTAACTGAGATTGCCTTCTTTTTTATACAGTCACAAACTAAACCAGTAGGAACTTAATTAAATCTAATATACCAGAGGCAACATTTAAAGCATAAATGCTGATTTGACTCGAAACTAAAGATTTTGTTTCTTGTTTGTTTTTGTAAAATGTAGGTAATGTATAAAAGACCACTAGTAGCTTTGATGCCTCATTATTAACACTATAACATTGTGTCTTCTTAGAATGACATGTTGAGTCAAGAACTCTGAAGCATTAGGAGGATTTTGAACATCAAAATGAGATGAAAGCATATATAAATATGTAGTTAACACATAGAAAGAGCAGGCAAGAGATTAAAGACTGACTTTACCAAGCAGCAAAGTGAAGGCTGCATATGGAGAGCCCAGCTTGGAGCGTTCGACCCCAGTCCACCGGACTTCCATGGCAGCTGGCTCCATCTCACTTTGGTACTGCAATCACTTCAGCCCAACTCTGTTTTCCAGATGTGTGGGATAAAATTTGGAGGCTGGAATCCTCCCACCCCTCCCCTAAAAGAGGGATGCTATAGTCTTGAAGTCTCTTGGAAACCTTCAAATGCACTCATGTGGAAGACGCTGCTGCAGTTTAGACGGAGGGCAGCAGAGAAAGAAAAGAAATAGGTGAGGAGATGTGGAAGAAATTAAAAAGACTCGTCAGTGCACTGTCAAAACTTTTTCTGCATCACAAAAAAATCTAAATGCTACTCAATAAAATAAAAGCTACTTTAAAAAAAATAAATAAATAAAAAACATACAGTACAGTTGAATTTTTTCTTTTTTGCCTACCTGCTCCTGTGGCCCGGCGGCTGGCTTCACAGCTGAGTCAGTGTGGGACTGGACGGAAGCAGAGCGGCAAACTCTCACTGCGCAGAGTCAGGGTTCACACAAGGAGAATCTGCCAACCAGCACTTTCACTGCAGAGACAGCCACATTGCAGCGCCAGCCAGGAGGAGAGACAACCGGCTGGGAGACGGAGAGGGAGACGGGCAGGAAGACAAACGGCAGCGCAGACACGCAGAGGGAACACGGTGTTTCAGCCGCACTCAGCAGAACCCCAGCGAGCTGAATTCTTCCCAGGATCGTCCCTCCAGATGTTTCACAACTTTTCTCTGTTTTTTTTTTGTTTTGTTTTTTTTTGCTTGTCATCTCTTGCTGGCTGCATGCCAGACCTCCTCACTTCTTTTCCCCCCACTTGGTCACCTGCCTCCACATCCTTCTCATAGTTCATTCCTCCCTCCCCATAACGCTCCCACCCACTGCCTCCAAACCCTCCTCCCCATTGTCAGGTCTGGGGTGTGTGTGTGTGTGTGTGTGTGTGTGTGCAGACTCAAGCACCCTTGGCTGAGCGTTGTGAAGATCAGAGGAAAGTTCTGTAGTGCTGACTGAGGAGGAGGGTGTGTGGTTCTGCTTCAGGGCCTGGGCTGGGACGCACCACCATTCATAAATATGGAGGCTTTCATTCTTATTTTAGAGAATTACAGCAAAAGAGTAAAAACAGTAGATAGGGTATTTAGTTTTCTCCCTCTTTCATGATACAGACTTTCTTTTGAGAACACTTTTGTTTGTCTGCAGCTTTGTACATTTTGTTAATGATAAAAAGTATTTGTTAAGTCATTGGTATCAGTTAATTATGCCAGGACAGCTCCTTTTCCAATTGGGTAAATTCACCATTCTTTCAGTTAGCAACATCTGAATACTGAAAGACTGATCAATTTAAAGATAGGATTCTGTGAAAGTCAATATTGGGAAATGTTTCAATTGGAAATATGGATATGATTTTGGCTTTTTTTTTTTTTTTTACTCGAGAGATGGGCTTTACTGAATAAAAGTTATGGATCTGTTTGCAACTTGGTCTAAACCTACTTCACATTTGTAGAGAACCTACAAAAGTTTCAGTACTTTGCAAAAGCTTCAATATATACATTTTTTCCTTTTTTTTAGGCAATTTTTGGTTGACGTCTTTTTTTTGTATTCAGCATAAATAAAAATCCTAAAAGGATTGTATACAAATATTTTGACAAGGCTGTCAATATAATCTAAAAGAAAAGATACATGAGGAGAGATTATAAAATTTTCCATTTCACGGCTAGGACAAAAGTCACATGGCTTCTCCCGGATTCAAGCTTTCGCTGCCAGTCTGAGTCTCTTCTCTAATAACTCACAGTAAACTTTCCCAGGAAGGCTGAAAAATGTGACACCCCGTCACTGGAGCACACCTTCTCTCTAAAATGGCCTCTTAAAATTCCTGAATTGTTATTTCCAAAAATTTACAACATTCTTTGGTAATGTGGGAATTAAAGCTGCAGTAAGATACCATACATATTTGTATGGTATGTGACAGATAATCTATGACAAGATCAATCTCCTCCACCTCTTCCCTGAACTACTATTGCCATTTGAAAAAAGAACAGCTTCCGACAAAAAAAAAAACAACCAATCAGGGCCAGGAGGAGGGTCTTAGCGCTGTCAATCATCCTCATGTTTTTGATGTTCAACATGCCAATGGCGGAGAAATAGGTTACCATTACAGGAAAATCGTTTATCTGACATCATCGGTGGTCATGCTAACTAGCTTGAGCGTTCACAACAAGCTCCGCTAGCTGCAATGCCATAGAGCGCAAAAAGAGGATGAGCTGCGCCACACATGATCGTGATTGACAACACTAGGACCTGCCTCTTGACTTTGATCTTCAAGTTACCGTAGTACTGGGACAAGGCAGAGGATCTCAAATTTAAAAATACATATCTATGTCTCATATCATCCAATCACAACATAGTAACAGTTTCAATGAATATGTACAAAAAATATTTTTTTATAAACGTTACTGCAGCTTTAAAACCCCAAACAGTTTCTGTTCCTCCAGAGTGAAAGAAACTGGTTGAGGGGGTTTGATGTGTTGAAGTGATTATCTTATTGTTCCTTTTGTCATCAGGAAACAAACATGAGACGACAAGAAAGAGCAAGACTTGACTTGCCTGACAGTGTGGCAAAAACAGTTGATAATTTTTGCTTTTAGTTTGATGAAAGAGTGTTTCATTATGCATCCTTATACTAAAAGATGAGGAAAAGAAGAACTCATTTGTAGCATTTGTTTTAATTATTTTTAAATGAAATGCTGTAATGAACAAGGCAGTCAGCTTGGCTAATTGTCATATACGCAGTGATTTTGATTCAGAGCAAATCTGAATTATTATTTTTGAACAGATTTCTTGCCTCCAGTAAATCAGAATACATAATTTGGGGATGAGGATCATATGAGCCAATAATCCAGACTAATTTACATTTTCCAGAAATCCACAATGTGGCAAAATACATATGGTAGGTTGTTGTGTAAGGTAAAAAGAGGTAGGGAGTAGTGCAGTTTATTAGATGTTAAGTTAGCATTGAGTCAGAGACAGTTTGGCCAGGATGCAGGCTCACCACTCTGCTCTGCTGGCCCCTCCACTGGAGTATCAATGCAGCAGCAGTGGGAACTCTTCCAAAACTGCAATAAGGGGAAAAAAATGCTTTTTGCTGCAGAAAGACAGAGTGCTGCAGCAGACCCGGCCAAACAGCTGCAGCATCTTGGTGGGGATGTCTGTTTGCACACAGATACAAGCAGACGAGCTACATCGTGTACAGATCCTATGTTCATGTGTTCCTCATCATAATTCAGTGGTGCCAGGAAGACGCATCCTCAGCTTTAAAAAGAACATAGGCACCTCTGGGATTACTGCAGCAAGATGTGTGCTGCCTGCAGCATGAGGCAAGGACACACATATCAGGTGTTATTGTGCAGTAATGACGTCAAGTAAAAAAAAAAAAAAAAAAAAAAAAAAGCAACTTAGCTGCTTATAGGGCCTGTAGAAAAATAAAAAAGCCAGTAGCCAGATATGAAAAACTAAACAATTAGAAATACTAGTTTGTTTTTTGTTTTTTTTTTCAAAAACAAATTTTTATATTTCAGTGTAAATGTCTAGTTTTTTCTTACAGCTCTCCGGTGATTCCATACTGTATTTTTGCAAGATGAGGTGATCCAGGACTGACCCCTCCATATTCTGACTGACTGTTCACAACATTATCCTTTGTTTATTTGTCTTTGAGAGGAAAGACAAAAAACTATGCATTGTTTTAAACAGAAAAGCAAAAAATAAAACAACTTTTAAATATTACTATTACACACTAATTAATATGAACAACATAATTTAGTTTTTCAGATTTTAGAAACACCTTCAATTGAGTCTCTGCTGCCATAGAAAAGTTTGTTGTCAAGACACACAGCTCCACCCAACAGGGAGTGCTCGCAACCAAAACAACTGGAAAAACTGACTCCACTGCTCAAAAGGGTATTTCTTTAATCAAATGTTGCGAAAGTACAAATACACAATTGACATTTCAGGACTTTGATGAAAAAACAAAAACAAAAAAACATTCACCTTATCAATACATACAAAACTATAAACACCACTGCTTTGGTAAAAAACCACATGTCATTTAACTGTAAAGCTAATTCAATGTGACTTTTTTGAGAAACTTTGTTTTTTTTTAATCAACATACAAAAAAAAAACATTTACATCACTCATCTAAGAGTGAGAATTTAAGAATATTAAATGTTGGGAGTTGCAGCAGCAGAAATATAGCAACACTGTTAAGGATTTGCTAGGATGGAGTCAAACTAAAAAGGTGATGTCCTTAAAAAATGTATAATAAAACCTAATTTGTTCTGCAATACAATTCATGTCCCTGCAAACAAGATCATTAATAAGAGAAAGAAACACAATTTTAAACACTTTTTTTAAAAAACGTTAGAGTATTAGTGTATAGTATATTTGAAAAAAGCGACAGGAGCTCTGTTGTTCTTGAAGAAGTTGTCTGCAATAGCAATGCACCAATCAAAGTTTTGTGTTCTCTGATTTGAGCTAAAATTTTGTAAAGCTGCAAATGCCAATTTTGGCTGATTCTAATTCTTTTGAATTTTTTCAACTGTGATAAAAGAATTTAAAATATTTTTCAAACTCAGTGGTCTGTAATTATGATCTGGGGTGTAGGAGGTTTTACACCATCAATTTAAGAAGACAGCCAGCATTTTTGAAAACAACAAAATGATTATGGAGTTCAGCAATTAGCATAGTCAGCATTACTAACAGTAAACAAGAGTCAATGTGTTTAAAATGATGATCCTAAACAAACCACAAACAACTCTGGTGGAAACTACACTTCCTCTTAAAAACTTGCCATCGTTCAGCTCAAAGAAACTGAAAATAGCCAAGATTGAGTCTTCTTCCTTCATTAACAACTTCCACACTGAAAAGTGTTGCTAGCATGACCTGGTATTGCTCAGGGAGATCAAGGAGCGTTCACTGTCTGAAAAGGATTTGACATTCCAGTTTCTCAGCAGACAAGTCCAAACCTGTCAAGCTGCCGTGTTTGTTTGGTCATTGATGCCTGGTTCAAAAAAACGTTGGAGGAGGATGCAGTCTAAAAGAAGCAAAATTCGCTTGAGGCCAGCGGCACTCCAGCTGAAGTAAAGCTGGCTCACCAAAACTAAGTGTTTCCACAGAAAAAAAAAAGAAAAACATTTAACAAGACAGTATCTCTGGTTCTGTTGTACGCTTTTTCAATGCTTCTTCAAAGATGACGTAAACTACCAACAGTGAATTGTGCAACACAAATATTTGAAGTTCTTCTACCAAAACAGGAATTTATCTAATCATCATCATCACCACCAAGATCGTCATCGTCTTCGTCATCATCATCATCATCCTCATCCTCAAGACCTTCTTCCTCCTCATCCTCCCCGCTGCTTGGCTCAGACTCCTCATCATCTGAACTAACAGCTTCCTTCTTCGTTTTCAGAGCTGTCAGGTGAACTGGCGTAACCGCAGCCAAACATATTCAGTCGCAAATTTAAAAAAAGCAAACAAACACAAGCAGCTGGTGAGATGGGACGATCAGTGGATGATGCGGTAAATGAACACATGGGACATGTTCCCCCTCAGAGAGTATATCCATCGCCAACGTAACAAAAAAGGAGAAATACCAAAAGTGGTTACCTTGAGGTGAGGCAAGTCCAGAGAAGGAATGCAGTCCTATTCATTGTTCCCATGAGTGTGGATTTGGGAAATGCCTCACCTCAACTCAAAGAATGGAACAAATTGTGGAGCAAAGGTCATCAGCGTACCGGCCACATGCGGCAATGTCCTTAGCGCATGAGGCTAAAGCCGTTAGCCTCATGCGCTAAGGGTATTAGCACAAAAAAAAGAAAAGGAATTTGCCCCCCAAAAATTGAACGTCATCTTGTAAGTGTGAAAAAATAAAAAATACCTTTGCTTCTCAGTAAAAAACAATAACAAAGATAGTAAGCCTTAATTCACAGCAGCTGGATCTCTTTTATATTCCTGTTAAAGGAATATGAAATGTAAAAGGCATCCAGGTCGAAGGTATAAAGGTATAAATATTTTTTTTAAGTTCAAAAAACTAAAAAGGCCCATTTGTATGTCAGCACAGCTGTTGTGAATAAAGGTTAAAGTGAAGATCCACCCTGAGGACATGTGTCCATATTTACATCCTCTAAAATGTTTAAGAAAAACTTTTAAACGTTTTAAATCAAAAGAAACTTTTTGTGAAGTAGATAAAAATGTCCAGATTTTCATCTAAGCAACATATTACACAGCACATTATATCCCCAACACTACAGTGGCCTCAGGAACCTGAAGCAATATCTGACCCTGGAGGAGCAAACATGGCAGAAAAAAAAGGCCTTTCGTTAATTTCTTTCAGGAAAATGAAACCAAGCCCTCAGACTGACTCCATAGCAGTCCAGAGAAGAGGAGGCTGACAAGAGCTGTGGGTCTCTGGGGCCTCACCACATAGTTGACTGCTTGTTTCTGTACTCCTCCACCCGCATCTCAATGTCCTTTTCCTTATTACGCTTCTTGTACATCCTCACAGCAACGAAGACGCCAAGAAAGACCAGGATGACGACGCAGGAGCCTCCGACAATGGCCCCCAGCAAGCTGATCTCAGAGAGAGTTACTAGAAGCAAAACCACAGAGGCCTTAAGTCACAGTGCCTTGCAAAAGCATTTGCAACACTTTAACAATTTGTCACATTACAACTACTAACCTAAAGGTATTTTGTTGAGATATTTTGTCATAGGCGAAGGGAGCCAACCAACTTCAGTCCTCGAGAAGCGGTTTCCCGGATGTGTTAGCCGTTACCCTGCTTTGACACACCTTGATTAAATGCTTGACTCTTTACTAGGCAGCTGCAGAGCTTCTTGTAACATTGAGCGGGGAAAAAGCCCATTAACTTGTGTTGAAGCAGGGACACAACTAGGACATACAGGAAACATGAACTAGAGGCCTGGAGTTGGTCACAACCGTAGCAGACCAACACAAATCAATAAATAATTGTGAAACAGAAAGAAAAGAGTAATCAAGACGCATGCATAGCGTGGCCTCACCTTTGTCGACTACTCTTAGGACGGTTTCGCCAATATTGGCGTGGACATCTGGAGGGTTGGTCACCTGACAGAAGTAGGTGCCGTTAAACGCAGGGCGAACGTTATTCAAGGTGATTGAGGCGTCTTTTCTCTTTATGTCTCCGGACCACTGCACATGCCCGTTGAAGAGCCCTTCTTCGATGGGATATGGAACTTCCTGATAGTAAAGTATCTGCCAAAGACACACAAATGGTTAAAAACAAGTGCAAGAATCCAAAAAGAAAAAACAAACATAGAAAGTAAAACTATGTAATTTTGACACAGAGAACACAAATATTCAAACCCCTAAGACTTAGTGTCTTAATGACTTGGTTCCAATGACAAATTGCCTTATAGAGAATAAAACGTTTATGAGGGTGCGTATTTATCTGTTGCAGAGAAGAAGCAGCTTTTTGTCTAAAGAGTGCATATTTAGTAAAAGGACTAGAATTCTTCATAGTGAACTAGAGGAGCCCAACTATATTTAATGTAGGTTTATTCCACACATTTGTCCAAAATTAAAGAAAAAAAAGTCACATTTCTTCTCAAGGATGTGAGATGATGTGACGACGTGGGACTGTTTGTCTTCCAAAGGCCCTTTGAACCCTTCTAAACCTGAAAGTAAGCAATCATTTTGTCTTTCAGATTAAGAAACAAAACTTTTTCACTTGGTTACAAGAAATTACATGACTACACACAAATGTTGAGCCTTTAAAAAACCTTTTCCGTGTAATGTGTAGCAACGTGAAACCGTGGTATTTTTCATGCCGTCCTGTTCTGTAATTTACAACCCTGACAGTTAATAAGGTCAGAATAAGGTTTACTAGTACTTATGTCAGTAAAATCAACTTTTTGGGGAAAAAAGAAGAAGAAGCTTACTACTTACACGTTCATATATATCTGCAGTGATGGACCGGAAGTCCCATATTACTGAAGCTGTCTGAAGCGACACCGGTTCCGTGGAGCTGAAGGTACACGTGAGCTTCACACTCGTTCCATTGACGGCTTCCACCTCGCTTTTAGTGAAAATTTCTATTCCCCAAACATGCTGCACCCCTGAAAAAAAGACATCAAAAAGTTAGAAGATTCTGCAAATCATTCATCATAACGTTGCGGTCCGAAAAAAGGTGAAAAATGTTAAAAAGGCTTCATATTGATGGGCATTTGTGTGCAAGCTGCCACAAGTCCAACACAGAGATAAGCACCTGCGTCAAAGTCATTTAGGTACAGAAATGTGCTGACCCTGAGCCACAACTCAACATGTCGCTAAAAGGTAATTTTTCCTTTTCCACTGTTGCCAACATGCATGATCGTTATCAAAGATTCCTCCAAAAACAACGGCACAATTCAAGCAAGTGTCACCACATTCTCATCAAGGTGGAGTAAATCAGTGACTCATTGTAATTTGCTTGATTGAGTTAGAAAGAAAACCTTTAACCAATTTGTAATTTAATTGAAACTGACTGCACTGTTTGAAATCTAGGATAAATTTGGCATGCAGATACTTGACTTTGAATCTACTTGTAGGAATGGATTGACTTTATTTTGCAAAGTGTGTTGACATAGCATGTGTTGCTTCTTCTCTACATGAACAAGGTGAACTGAACTGAATTAAAACCAGTACCACGTATAGTTATGAAAACTCAGTAGATTTGAACTGCAGTATAATAAATAACACGCTACTTTCCATTGGAGTTACATGGCCTATATTAGTATTGTTATTTTGTCTGATTTAATTCAGTCACTATAGGCTCTCAGGATGCTGCATCATCTGTTTTTTGTCCTAAAACAGCAACAAATATTATTTTTTTCTCAACAGGAGTTTCAACAAATACACGTCTTGATACATTTCACTACGGTCAGCTGAATGTTTTAGTGTGGCGCAGTTTGCTGAAGTGCTAAGCTAAAGCTACTATGTTTAATCTCAGTTTTGATATGACTTGTTGTTAATTCGGCTTGCAACATATTTCAGGGCAGTTCCCTGTGGGTCTGGATAAAGAGCTCCAACTTTTGGAATCGGAGCAGGACATCTCTAATCGAAACTTCCTATAAAATAAGATACTATTGTGAAGAAAATGGTAGAAGTAAACAGATTTTTTTTTCTTCATGATGCAGAAAGTTAAAGGTGATGGATGACATACGCTTGAGATTTTTTGAAAGGATCGAGACAAATGTTGAAGGAGTGGATTTTTTTTTACAAACATGGAGACTGCAAAGAGACAGCACAGACAGACAGTGGTCTGGCAGCAGATTAGATAAGCAAAGTAACTACACTGTCGTTATTGCAGGAGACAGTTCAGAAGATACAATTTGACATTCTCAGCTTGAGAATGTATGAAAAATGCAAATTTTTTAAAAAAAATCAGATACCACTATTTTTTAAAATGCCATTTTATTTTACTTTGGAGATTGAATTACAAAAAACTCATATAACAAATTTTGAGAATAATGTTGAAATGGTGGCAGCTTAAAGTTGATAAGAACGGCCCTAATTTATAGAGAAAAAGTTTTTTAACTTTCACACAATACAACAGCATTGTTGTTTTCTGGGACAAAATACTACCTGAAGCAATTTATTTTCTTGGTCTTCAGGATGTTAAAAACATTTTTATGTTTGATTAAGCCAAGCAAACAAAAGCTGGAGATTAAACTTCACTGTTACGCACCACTTTCCAATCCTTCTATTGCGACAAATCTCATTGCAATTAAACCCACATGCTTAAAATGTGACGGCATTTTCTTGACAACACAGCTAAACACAGACGCCCCTTCTGCCTGAATAACCTGATTTTCCACTTTTAGGTATCTGTCCTCTTTTTGTTTGAAAAACGGTTATTTATTTTAGTGTCACTTGGCAAGAGTTTACCTACTTCACACAAATGTAATATTAAAGCTGAATCTGGACACTGCAGCAATACTGAGGAGGTTTTAGACAGCTAAAAAGCCCTCAAATTTTCAAATAAATGAAAGATTTATTTAATGCATCAAAATTAACAAAATTAACCTGCTATTAACCAATAGCAGGTTCTCTGATGTGTATGTGAGTGTAATTTAAAGGATAATTATTAGAGACCTGCTTCAATGCATAAATAGGGATAATGTTGTAATTCTTTCATTTTCTGTTCAATTAAAAATTGCTTATTCTGCTGTATAATTTTTTTATTTCGTAAGTTTTTTTCTATAAAAAAGTGTAAAGAAAAAGTGAAATGCAGAAATCTATATTTACTAAGAAAATCGTGATTGGTGCGTCTCTAATGTACAGCAGTTTGGACAAATGTTATAGCACAAATGTCTCTTCTCTTTAATCTAACTTTTGTTAGATGAAGACCTTTATATGTTTTTTAATCAAATAAAAATTTGTCAAGAAGCCATGACCAATGTGCAGAACATCTACAGATCCTACCTTTTTTATCCACTTTATGCGTGTCATTTTTGTATTATGAATATCACAAAACTATTATTCCTTGGTTCCATTCTACAGTAATTCTGGTCATTTCGATTCCTGCGGTGTAGCAGCAGAGATTTGTTACAAAACAAACGCTGTGTTAGTCTCACAAAAGAGGAACTACATTGCATAAATGTATAACATCTTGCTTAGCAAAGCAGCAATAAATGAAGTCGACGAATAAGCAGAATCAGAAATAGAAATGAAAACTATAAAAGCATTCCCCGAAGCCAGTAAAACATTTGACTAAAACAAAGTGACCTCTGCGTCCAAGGCTTTAAAGTGCTATAACGCTGACAAGCGAGTGCAGTAGATTTTTAGATTCTTAAAACTACAGACTTCAAACACTGCAGCAGGTCTTACTACTGGGTTAGAGATGCAGCTTTTCAGAAAATAAATTCAGTCATAAAGAAAAATAAAACACTAAATTTATCCAGTCGACTGCAGAAACTCATTCCTGCAGAGACTGGTCTGCAAGTCCCAATCATACAACTTGACAAAGAACAGCTAATCAAAGGCTTCTTTTATTTAAGAGGGATTGCTTTTAAAGGCTAAAACTACCCACACACAGGTTTCTCTAAAGAAACTAAAACTGTGCAGCACAATTTTGGCCACAGCTGTGGCTGAATATACTTTCACTCCATTATCAAAGCACAAAAACCATCAAACTCCCAACACAAGAGAACAATGCAGACAAGTGTCGTCTTGTCTGCTGGTTTCCATTACTTCCCTTTTTCCTTTTCACTAACATCATTTGATCAAAATTATTTCAGAACATAAAGTAATATCTGAATGGAACGAACACTAATGTGACCTTTAGGTATATGGAGAGCTGAAAAAAAAGAAAATCATACAGCAACACTTTCTCACCGTGAATTACTTTGTTAAAAAATAAAACATACTCAAAAAAAAAAAAGAAAAATCAGAACATCATGCAACATCAAGAAAATGACCAATCCAAACTTCAAAGATGCCAGCGGTCAGGCTGAGAGTCGCACTAACGTAGCCGTTATCACGTCTGTAGGATGAAAAGCATTCCTTTCATGTAGAGGATGACCTTCTAATTAAAGCCACACTAAGATGCAAGTTTTCACAAAGTTTTCATAAAAGTATAAAGCAGCAAAACTTTTAAGATCAAAAAAAGTTTCTTCAACCGGCCTAGTTTTTTCTTCTTTTTTATGCCAGCGATGGAGATTCTGATGGCTCAACCAAAACATATAGCAACAGTGTGGATTTCTGACCAAAAACACCCTCTGACATAAAATGCATGCATACTGTATAATATTAGTTATTAAAGGTGTAATACCCACCTACACACCAAGCGGAGGTCAACATTGGAGAACTGTGTTAAATCATTAAACAAAGTTTTGGTTATCTGTGGATACCAGAAGCAGCTGGCTCGATAAAAACAAGGACAACGCTGGCTGTGCGATTAGCATGTTCAGGTTTATGAATGTTGCAATGATTTAATCCACAGTGAACAAGCATTACTTGTTTGGAGTGGCTGCCTTTACGCTTCATATAAAAATAAAAATACCACAGTGGTGTTACCTAGACTTGTAAATCTTCATTTAAACAGACCAAAGTGGAGACGTTTAGCTCTAAAACTAACACCCAGCATGGTGGTGAAGAGACGATGTTTTTTTCCTTGTTATTTCAACCACAGGGGACCTTGCAGTCACTGACGGAGAAGATAAGGCATTCTAGACTCAAATGTGAAGTGTGATATCTAACACAAGCAATGGCGAGTCACCTTACAGAGTAAAAAAGAACGGGTAAAATTTCCAGTGCTGCCGTTTCTCATCTTAATAAAACACAAGAGAAAGAGTTTAAGTGTTCAGAACTTCCTTTTACTTGGAGCATAAAGTAACATAAAAGTGCCTTCTGGCTCCTGCTGCTGAGCATTGCCAAACAGCTGGCTGAAAGAGGGACGTACTTTTCAGTTGCTTGCACCAAAGATCAATTACCCCCAACTTGGTCAGGTAATAAAACAAAGATCAACGTGAATATGCAACTGATTGTGAACCTCAAGAAGACCTCACACTCACAGTTTACCTTATTTAATATTTGATGAATACCATAGGATTTTATTTTGTCCTGGGAGGTTTAACAATAAAATGAAATAAGAAGAATGCTACACTAAAAGCATGAATTTATGCACCTCTCTCTTTAAATTATGCCATAGCACTGGCTTTAAGAAAGTCTTATCAACATGTTATGACAGAAACTCTTCACATTTACTGAATATTAGGTCACATGGAGGAAAAAGTTTGCGACTACTCAAAATGACTCTGAATTAGTTGAAACTTTAGCATTACACAAGTAAATTAGAAAATGATTAAACGCGTTTTCCACAGGTTTTGAAAGGATTTTGAAACCCGGTGTAATAAATAAGTACAATTGCAAAGACCTTGTGTTATGCATTTTCAATGGGAGTCAATGGTATAAACACATTCTGAAGTCACATTCAATGCTCTATTCGGTTTAATTAATTTTTATTATTATTATTATTATTTTTCATTTCATGCCACTTGCACAAACACAGACGCATTTATGCCAATAAACAAATTTAACAAATAAAAATTGGCCCAGAGGAGGAGCTGGTCTAAAGGTTAGCGATTCACATGATAATGAAAGGTCGGTACAGATCTCCAAACAACCTTTCCCCCTTTCAAAATTACAACTTAAATCTATGAAACTCGCAAAGAAACACTCTTATTAATAACTGGCTAGCCAGTTATTGAAGCCCATGGGAACATAAGGGAGCGTTCCCTTTGACACAGAGGAAAAGAAACACAGCGACCAACGTCCAGGAAGTTGCTCAAACTCACCTTGTATCACGAATCCTCCCAGAAAAACAAGGAGCCATAACCGATCCATGAGATAAAGTATGTATATTCCCTCAGATCCTGCTGTAATGGTCCTCTATCGGATGTATGGCGAAGGAAGACATGTATTCTAACGACCTCTCTCTGGGAGCTCAAATCGCAAGAGAATAAAAGTGACTCATGCGCACACACCTGAGGGGCGTAACCTGTTGCGTAAGCACGCCTGCACAAACTGCCACCTTTAAAAACAGCCTGGATATAAAGAACATTTGATTTGCGTCAAACTAAGGAACTCAAATAATTTAGCGTATGCCATCTAGTGGTCACTAACTAATAAAACGTTTGTTTATTAAATGCTGGCTTGTTTGAGGAAAATTTGATGCTAATCCAGATGTGTCTTATGATTCATCAACAATTTTAGCTCCTGTATCCCTTTGACAATATTCAGACCCTTTGCAAGTTTTCATATAATGTCAAGGTAAAACCACAAACCTCCCTGATTAATACTTTTCAGAACCTGGGACGTCCAAGTTTAGGATTTAGTAGTGGGATGCTCGTTCCCTTTTATGTAACATCCAAAGCTTATGGTATTGTTTTATAACGCAATCCTGCTTTAAATTTCTCCACGACTTTAATCCAGACCTGTCTGTTGTGCTGTTTGGACTGCATGGTGCGGTTTGCTTACTGATAACTCCAACAAACAGGTTGGAGTTGAAATAAACTAATTCATAATTAGGAAAGGGACTATTTATTAATCAGACGACAGTCCATGTGAGCATCCTCCTCCTGCTGCAGCGGATGTTATTGTCTCAGATGGATAGAAACTCCTTCCAGTGCTTTTTCCAGCTGCCTTTACCATAGACATAATATAAGAGTAGACCCCGGCTTTGGCTGTTCGGGGCAGGAAATACGGCGGCCATCTTGGAGCGGTATACCCTCCTACTTTGCTCAATCAAAACAGCGGAAGATGCCTCAGAACTGAGGGATATTGTTGTTCTGATCGATGGATTATTGATGTGAGGGCTCCACAGACAACAATTCACAAGTAAGATGGACATATTATTGTGTATATATTGTGATTAGAATATTACTTTACTGTATTTATGTCCACCGGCGAGATACCAGCTAATATTAGCTACAGTGCTTGGTGTAATACGGGTTCAGCCCCGCTATGAAGGCTAACCGAGATTCCGTAAATCTAAAAAAAATTATTATTCTCTAACATTGACTTAGATTATCTGACACAAGAGCCTATATAAGAAATGAAACAATATAACACATATTATAAAACTGATATTATGTGTTATAACATTCACCAGCAAAGTTTACACAGGTGGTAAAGACTATTATTATGTAATTTATTCACTAGTAAGATACATCCTAAATCGTCCGTTTTTGTTTTGAAAGTTTCCTAAAGACACGATGTGAGGAAGAAGAGGGAGATATCTATAAAGAGAGACGGATTCACTGCAGCACGGATGAATCTCACATCGGATTTTGGACTCAATCTCAGCTAATTCCAGTTTCCAATAGCTAAAGGGCGATTCCACTTAATTTTTCACTACTTTCCGCATCTTTAATCAACTCTTGTTTAAAAACTACTACACCTAGACACTTGAAACTTGAACTGGATTATTCTCTTCTTCAAGCTGAATATTTAAAACCTTGTTTGTGATTTGTGAAACCTTTTCCTGATTTGTGAAAACTCAATAAAGTTAGATTTTCACAATTTTTGGCACCTCTTTCATACTAGAACTGCTCTAATTAAAAAACTACAACTCCTAGACACTTCAAACCTGAACTAGATTATTTTGCTCTAATAGCAGAATATTTAAAACCAAGTTTGTGATTTGTGAAACATTTTCCTGATTTGTGAAACTTCAAAAAAGGGCGATTTCACCACTTTTTTCTTTATCTTGGTCACACAAGAACTGCTCTATTTCCAAAACTACGACACCTAGACTCTCCAAACCTCGACTGGATTATTCTCAATGTAACCCGGATAGAATTTAAACTTAAGAGAGGGTAAAGTTGATAAATAGTAGGAATAAGTTCATTTGTTCTATTTCTGTTTTAAATTAACATTTTAAGGTTCTATTAGAGTTAGTAAAATAGGTTAGTACTGTTGAGAATAAATTATGTTGTGCAATTGTCAGAGAACATGGTAGTGTCCTACAGGAGTGCGGTCAGTGAAGGGAGCACAGGTGTGTAGAGAGAGAGAGAGGGAGCGGTAAGCGAAAAAAGAGGATTGTTGAGTCAGAGGGACTTCTTAACATCTTAACAGGCCTGCACCGTAGATAGTATTTTCTGCCGGCATTAGCTTAGTTTATAATATTGAGTTATATAACTAGTGTGTAATCTGTATGTGTGAATTTGCTGTTCTGTGGAATGTTTTATTTTTCTGGTTTGTTTAAACACTAAACTTGCCATTACTTTATTTTATTATTATTTCACCTTATTAAAGGAAGGTTTTTATAATCTATTCTGCTTGGTGTGTAGCATAACTTGCTTTAATAGAGTTCAAGGTTTATTGACCCAAAATATTATAGAGAGGGAAACAAAGAACCCAAACCCCACTTATTTCGTAATAGTTAAGTGAGGGCTACATCAACTAAAAACATAATATTTNGATTGTTGAGTCAGAGGGACTTCTTAACATCTTAACAGGCCTGCACCGTAGATAGTATTTTCTGCCGGCATTAGCTTAGTTTATAATATTGAGTTATATAACTAGTGTGTAATCTGTATGTGTGAATTTGCTGTTCTGTGGAATGTTTTATTTTTCTGGTTTGTTTAAACACTAAACTTGCCGTTACTTTATTTTATTATTATTTCACCTTATTAAAGGAAGGTTTTTATAATCTATTCTGCTTGGTGTGTAGCATAACTTGCTTTAATAGAGTTCAAGGTTTATTGACCCAAAATATTATAGAGAGGGAAACAAAGAACCCAAACCCCACTTATTTCGTAATAGTTAAGTGAGGGCTACATCAACTAAAAACATAATATTTATAACCATGTTTGGAATTTGTGAAACCTTTTTCTGATTTGTGAAAACTCAATGAAGTTCAATTTTCACCATTTTCTTTTCCATCTGGCTCATCTGCTCTAATTAAAAAAACTACTGCAGCTAGACACTTCAAATCTGGACTAGATTATTCTTATCTAATAGCAGAATATTTAGAACCATGTTTGGGATTTGTAAAACTTTTTTCTGATTTGTAAAACTTCAAAAAAGGGAAATTTTGCCCTATTTTTCGCTTTTGATCACACAGGAGCTGCTCTAATTCCAAAACTACAAGACCTAGACTCTTCAAACTTGAACTAAATTATTCTGCTCTAATAGTAGAATATTTAGAATCATGTTTGTGATTTGTGAAACTTTTATCCGATTTGTAAAACTTCAACAAATGTTAATTTTACCACTTTTTTTGGATCTGGATCACACGTGAATCGGTCTAATTCCAAATCTACAACACCTAGACTCTTCAAACCTGGATCAGATTATTTTCAATTTCAATGAAGCTTTTTTCTGATTTGTGAAACTTCCTTTTGGAAGTTTCACAAATCAGTGAAAAACGGTGAAAAACTGGAGATATAAATGATATAAAGTTCAATTTTCACAATTTTTGGGCATCTGGATCACCATAGATCTGCTCTAATTAAAAAAACGAAAACTCCTAGACACTTCAAACCTGCACTGGATTTTTCTGCTCTAATAGAAGAATATTTGAAACCATGACTGTGATTTGTGAAACCTTTTTCTGATTTGTGAAACTTCAATAAAGGTAGATTTTCACAATTTTTTGCATCTGGATCACACTAGAACTGCTCCAGTTCCTAAAATACAACTCATAGACTCTTAAACCTTGGACTAGATTATTGTGTTCTAACAGCAGAATATTTAGAACCATGTTTGGGAT
Organism: Poecilia formosa; assembly: GCF_000485575.1. NCBI lineage: Eukaryota > Metazoa > Chordata > Actinopteri > Cyprinodontiformes > Poeciliidae > Poecilia > Poecilia formosa. The sequence goes on along the minus strand of NW_006799953.1, from coordinate 4,431,667 downwards.
TTGTGAAGCTCTTTTCTGATTTGTGAAACTTCACTTCACTTAACAGACCCCTGCAAAGGTTCTTTCCTTCCAACAGCCAGCGTGATCGACAATAACTCGTTGAAGAATTAATGAGTTACAACAACATTTAATTTCCCCACTGGTTAAAGTGGTTAAAGTGGTTCATTAAAGTGGTTTTGAATTATAATTGAATTTGAAAAAAACATGCATGGAACATGTATGAATAGTAATCTGATCTTTAGTGAAGTTTCACAAATCACATAAAGGTTTCACAAATCCCAAACCTGGATTAAAATATTCTACTATTGGAGCAGAATAATATAGTCCAGGTTTGAAGACTCTAGGTGTTGTAGTTTTAGAGCTGGAGTAGCTCTCATGTGACCAAGATCCAGAAAACGTCTGAAATCAACATTTATTGAAGTTTCACAAATCAGAAAAAGGTTTCACAAATCACAATCATGGTTGTAAATATTCTGGTGTTAGAGCAGAATAATTTAGTACAAGTTTCAAGTGTCTAGGTGTTGTTTTTTTAATTAGAGCAGTTCTAGTATGAAAGAGATGCAAAAAATGGTGATAATCAAACTTTATTGAAGTTTCACAAATCAGAAAAGGGTTTCACAAATCCCAAACATGGTATTCATTCAGCTTGAAGCGGAGAATAATCCAGTCCAAGTTTCAAGTCTCTAGGTGTAGTAGTTTTTAAACTAGAGTCGATTAAAGATACTGAAGGCAGTGAAAAATTAAGTGGAATCGCCCTTTAGCTATTGGAAGCTAGAAATGGAAACCAACTTCAGCTTTGTCAGCTGCTGAATCACTCTGAAGCTAGAACTCGTCAGGTGAAAAACATATATTGGATACATGTTTATATGTATATATATTTATATATACATAAACATATACATGTTTATGTATATATAAACATGTATCCAATATATATTATTCAGTATTAATCATTATTTATTTATTTGTGTTTGTATAGTTATATAAATATGTATTGATATTACTAAATAATTTATTAAATAAATTATGAATGGCTGTGTGCTTTGTAATATGCTCACCATACATCAGTATCAGAATATTCCATTCCTATTCTGTTGTTATAGCCACTAAGCATATTTAAATATGCTGAACAATGTATTAAAAACATACTTAAGTAATACAATTGTTTATAAATGTTGCTTTGATAGATGTTTGAATATGGTTTCCAGTAACAAAAAAGCGTGTTATGATCAATTAAATGCGCTGATACGTCATTGTGCCTGCTCAACACATAACGCTGAGTGGAGTGGAGTACCGCTCCAAGATGGCCGCCCTAAATCTCGTCAGCGACAATAGGCGAGAGCGGTCCATGAGGCGTCTATCCATAGACATCAATACGTATTAATGTCTATGCGTCTATCCTTATATTATGTCTATGGCCTTTACCACCTAATGGTTGTTTAAGTCCCAGCAGTGCCACCTTGTGGAGTTAATGAAGAACTGCTCCTGGACACATTCTGGTGAGAGGTCACACATTGATGCTGATGGTTTTCTTGAGCTTAATGTCATGGACTGATGAGGAAAAATTCTCCTTTGGGATTTTCTGATGGAGAGCAGAAATTTGGGAATTTAAAGGAACATCTTTTTTTAATCTGTTTTTTAAACATCAAATTAAACATGAGCTCTGCATCATTAAATGTGTTTGCCATGCTGATTCAGTTCCTTCCCCCAACAATTTATTTGTTACTTTATTGGTTTTTTGCTACATTAATGCAACTGATATTGTTTTATACATATACAGTATATTATGGTCAAATATACTGATACATATTTATTTTAATAATGATTGATGGGAATGATTTAACTTGTGTGTTTAGCTGTTTATATTAAGTCTTATTATAGTGATTTTGTAAGTTTTTCTGTAATCTAAAACATATATGTAATTTAAATTTCATATTGCATTTTATATAAACAAGTAGATACAATATTGTAATAGAATATTTTATATTTTAGGTGCTGTAAGTAAGAACCCAAGATCATCACAAAAAAAATCATGTGTTGGAATACATGTGAGCTTCTTGAAACAACTCCCACAACTTTTACATTATTAGATGTAAAGGTTGTGTGTTATGTTTATGGAAGCTAATGAACTTCACAATAGCCTTTATTTGGAAAATAAACTAATTAAAAAACTTATGAAGGAAAACATGCGACTCAAACAAAAACAGGTCTTAACAACTAGTTCTCATTTAATTATTATTATTATTATTATTATTATTATTATTATTATTATTATTATTATTATAGTAGTAGTAGTAGTAGTAGTATTTGTAATAGTAGTGGAAGAATGAGAGGGAGGAATAGGAATATCATTAGTATCAATAGTGTTACCCGTCGCTGGTGTTACCCTCCAATGCTCTTTATAAAAAAGTTAGGTTTTTATGAACTGAAACTAAAAATGCACAATTTCTTGACGTCATTAATCGGCTCTGACTGTGGGTGCGCCCCATTTATCACCTGCTGAGGGAATGGATGTACGGGGTGGGCGATGTTTGCATGCTTCCAAGGAGATCCTGAAGTGTACCGACTAGAGAGGCGGGCACCCACTTCCATCATCTGACTGGTATAAACAGAGTTACTTAAAAAATAAAAATAAAGTCGATAAAATTACACAACTGATCAATAGAAATATTTCGTGTGCGTGAAATACTCGCAGTGCTTAATTTTTATTAGTCCAAATTTACATTGGACTAATGTTACAGCGGTTGATAACATGACCAAGTCACTATGACATATCGTCTATCTATGCCCTCGCTCCGCCGGGTAAAAGGTTTAGTCTCCGTTAAAGAGGTAATCTCCTCCCACACCGTCTGTTCCCTGGTGATCCGCCGGCTGACGTTAATGAATGCGCCCGTTGAGCTGAGGTGAGATGGCAGGAAATACTTTTAGGATTTCATGACTAAACCAAACACGCTGTTTGGCGTCAGCTAAAAACTAGCGTGATGTGTGGATAAATCCTAACGATGTTAACCCTCGCGGATTTTCCTGGGCTGGGCTAGCTAACTGTAGTGATTTATTCCCTTTTTCTTGCCTTTCAGGCGAATGCGACGCGGTCTCAAACCTCGACGATTACTGCAAGGTAAATGTATGGTTGCTAGGCTACCATCTATATATTTGCTTATTGCGATGAAAAGACTTTGACCTGCTGATGTGGTTTCCTGTAAAGCTCTGCTCGGGGAATAATTATATCAGCTCCATGTTGTTTTTTTAGACCGTTGCAGGTGCAGAGAGGAGCCGAGTTCCCCCGTAAAGATGTTTTCTACCAGCTAAAGCCATGCGCTTCTATAATGTGTTTTACGGCAACGGGATGTGAACTCGAGTAGTGATCTTTTATTTTTTTATTTTTACTAACAGGTGTTGACGAAATAATAATTATATTCTTTTGACCAAATTCTTTATGGATAAATGTCGTTTTTTGTTTGTTTTTTAAAGATCTATTTATTTTTAAAGGAAATATTTATCTTTAAATGTTAATGCTTAGCTTTACAAAAATGTAAATATGCATAATATTCGTATCACGTGCCTCGTTTAGCTTTCAAATAAATAAATAAATAAATAAATAATGCTTGGAAAGCGCCAATATAAACTTTTGTGAGTGCGGGGGCGGGGGGGTTAAAAGCGGCCGTAAAATAGTGTATAGAAGCGCAAACGGCAAGGAGGCATCTCAAAGGGAAACCAGACTCGACACTACACCGCCGGAGTTCTCCTGCCACGGCAGAGTTTACCTTATTGACACACCTACTGTTTGTCAGTTTAATCACTAAATAACCTCTCTAACCGGTAACAACAGCACAGAGCTCGAGCTAAGCCGTGGCTGAAGAACCACGGGTCTGACAGGAGAGGTATCACACCCTGTCAGCGTCAGGTGGTGTTTCGCATACATTTTACCATGATTTTTGACGTGTTCTGTTTAATGGCGTGTCCGTCACGCTGTCGTGTGTAATTAGCTTCGTAGCAGCTAACACGCTAACGTCAGATAAACTGTAACCCAACAGAGTTAATGCGATCTACTGTGTGATCTCTAAATACCCGCCTTCATCCGAGGGAAAGTGGCCTACATCCGTCTTATTATGCTAGTCTGTCTGCTCCGCTGCTGAGAGCTGCATCATACTAATGTTTACTAGAGCTATTTAATCAAATTGAACCCACAATCTTGTCTTCCAGCGTTAACCACGGACTGGTATAGAGTTTAACCTATTAACCTGCGGCGGGGTCTCCTCCTGCATGATGAGTGGTGATGATCTGAACCCAGCTGCAGTGCCTCAGCCAGTTGAGGATCGGCAGGGTGATGGACGGTGGATGTCACAGGTATGTTCTGCACTCATAATTGTGTGCTAAATGCTTTAAGGCGTGGTGTTAAACTTGTTCATGTGTTTATGTTCAAATTATCATAAGATGGCAATTAATCTGTCCTCTGATCCTGTAAATCCTGATGAGTCTGCTTTTCCACTGTTAAGACCTGTGTGTTTTCAGTGCAACAGTCAATCCAGCTTGTTTAGTGGCGCCTTTCTGGCAGGTCTTTGCGAGGTTAATCCTCTGAAGCTTGTACAACTAAGACAACCTGCTTTGCTTCAAGCCCTCAATCAGACGGCCAACCTGACGGGTCCTGGCTGTGATCAGCTTGTAGGATTTGGCCTAACTCGAATAGATCACTCTCATCTCCCTGCTGCTCAAAAATGATGTCACAGGATGTTTATCCTCAACTTCAGTTATAGTGAATCTCCCAAAATTATTTGTACCACTTATACTGTATTTTTGCATTGTTAGTTTTCTGCCACGGATGTTTTTTTTTTTTGTTTTTTTTGTTTTTTTTTCCCACTTTATCTAAGCAGAACATCATTTTCCATGTTTGCTGTGTCTCCTACATAACTTGTGTCAAACTTAACATCTTTCTTCCATAAAGGCAGGCCTGCATAATGCCAAGAAAACTGAACAGTGTCGTGTAATTGCTACACTATATACAGTGAATACTGCGAAAGGTATATCCGTTACGATTCACCCATTTTTTCCTTCATCACAGTATCCGGGTAGAACAGTGTATACAAGCAGTTTTGGGAAACACTTTACATTTTTGTGTGAACAGATTTTGATGCCATTTCATAATCTAAACTTCTTCACAACTTTGTGTGTTCCTTGGTGTTCATGGCCAATGCTGGATTGGTTCGCAAAGCAACCAATCCAGGAGCGGCATTCAGTTTTCTTGCCATTGACTGGTTGTAAATCCAAAAGCTAAGATGAGGAAAACCATATATCTTAGCTTCTGCACTAATGCCAAGAAGATTTCCACTGTGCAAATCAATGCATGTTAAGGTCTATATGATGTGTGAATTATTAAAATAGTAAGTGTTTTTAGAAAGGGTCTGAAGTATTCATGGATTAAAGCTATTCGGGAGCCCCTGCTGTCCCTAAAACCTGTGAACACCGGGGAAATACTTTATACTAAAATTAAATACTGAAAGCAAGTACTTGCTTCCAGCCTGCTTGCTATTTTTTTATTTAGAGGTGTCAGAGTAAAGGGAGTTAAGAAATAAACTTAGACAGTTTCAAGGTATAGAAGCGATATGAAGGCTTTTGAAAAGCATTGTTCATAACATGAAGAAGGTGGATGTGGTCTGTTACATGCCAGCAGTAACCAACCTTTATGTGTGTGTGCATGTGCGTGCGTGTGTGTGTGTGTGTGGTCAGCATACAAGATTTGTGCAGGAGTGCAAAGATGGCGAACCAGAGGTTCTTTTTGTAGGGGACTCAATGGTGCAACTAATGGAGCAGTATGAGGTGAGGCAAACTGTGTGCATTGTTTTCATTGGATATTTGACTTACTTTACCAGTTTTGCTAAACATACACATTCTTCCAAGTTAACATGTTTCCAAAATTTGCATGTGTGGTAAGAATAGTTCAAAAGTGCTTTCCTTCATGCAATTTATGTTTTATAATCACACTGTGCTGTCATATATGATTGCTGCAATAAAGTTAAGCTACTTATGTTTCGTTAAATTAATAGGAAGCAGCATGTTGTGCAGAGGCTGTTTGTGCTACCAATGTGATAAAATGACTCGCAGACATGTTCCTGTTTTATTTTTATTTTCTTGCAGTGATTTCGTGTAAAATTGAGATTTCTTTTGCTCCGTAGATCTGGAAGGAGATGTTCTCTCCTCTTCATGCACTTAATTTTGGTCTAGCCGGTGACACCACCTGCAATGTGCTGTGGAGGCTGCAGAACGGCGAGCTGCAGAACATCCGCCCAAAGGTGGGAAAGCAAAACTGAAGCTCATTTTGCTTATATACTGGTATTCAGGAAACCCCCTGGAGAGACTGTTTTCAGTTGTTCTGCCCGATTTCTTTTGTGAAAAGTAATAAACGGACTCTCTGTGCTCTTGCTAAGGTGGTGGTTTTGTGGGTGGGAACCAACAATCACGACCACACAGCAGAGCAGGTTGCAGGAGGAATTGTTGCCATCGCACAACTACTCACTAACCGCCTCCCCAAAGCTAAGATTGTTGTCCTGGTGAGTTTATAAATCAGTGTTGATGCTCTTAGTTTATATATAAACTTGTTACTGCTTTTGATGGGCTAGCTAACTGGAGTGATTTATTCCTAAGTCTCCGCTCTTGATGAAATGGCACACAACTCTTACTATGTTCATGGAAATTACTATAATAAAAAAAATTGTTCATACTTCTATTGCTTCCAAAAGAACAAAGACAAAATCTCCACAAAGTTTGATTTTTTTCGATGTGCTGAACTGTAACAAGGAAACAGAAAAGCGATGCGTTCTTTCTTCACTTCTAAAACAAATTTGCTTTAAAACACCTAAACATTGATTTAACCTTCACAACCACCCCAGTTAATCAGTCACCACTGAACCTCTGGTTAGCAGAGGGCCAATGGTACTTGAACTACTCTGACATGTTCATTAAAAAAACAAAAAAAAAACACTGTTAACAGAATTTGTATCTTAAAAACTTAGAGAAAAATTGTTAAACGTTAACAAGGATCCCTGTGTCTTTGCCGACATGTTTCTTGCTCAGAATAGAATAAAAATAATCTGGCTTATACCAGATGTTCAAATTATTTAAATCTAATCCCAAGTGTAAAAAAAAAAAAAAAAAATTACACAACAAATTTGACGACTAGTCCTTCATATCTAGCTAATAGGGTAAATTCAAGCATGAAAATCTAAGCATACCCAACGATTTGTTGCTTCTACATCCCCCGTCAGCAGCAATAACCGTCAGCAGTCGTTTTCTGTACCACTCTATCAGGCCGTCTAATTGTTGAAGAAGACATTTTTGGATCCATTTTCAGTTCACTGAAAATTACAGACACCAATTTCTGCTCTAATCTCCAAAGGTCCAAACACATTATTTCAGTCAGATTGAGATCTGGACTCATCTGTGGCAGTAAAACATTCTGGTGTAGATTTGCTGCAGTGTTTTCGGATCGTTGCCCTTATCTTTACACAAAGTCCATTATTTCACAGCATTCCTGCTTTTGTAGACGTGGTCACACTTGATGATGATCAGTTAATCAAATACATTTGACTGAAGCGCCTCAAGTCGTGACTGTGTGGAACCTGTTGTGTGTTTTTTGTACACATGGGATGGAAATGCATTTAGATGCTGGATTAAAAACTCAGTGGTTTTATTATGTCTTGGAAAGTGAAACCCTAAATTACAGGAGGAGTTACTTTTTTCTTTCTGACAACTTCATGGATATTCCAACCCCCTCTGCCAATGTAAAAAAAAATAAAATAAAATCAAGCTGTGCTTACAAGCTTCATGCAGACTAAAAATAGGATTCATTTGATAGAAGTAAGAATGAATGTCAGATTTGAGAAATGGTAGCGCATCATTTGATGCCTGTGAATGCCCGGGTTTGAGCGACTCCATGGAAGTCCTCTAAAGTTTGACATGTCTTTGTGCCGTTGAGGGTTTGTTACCCCGCGGAGAGCAGCCCAACCCGCTGAGGGAGAAGAACGCCGCAGTCAACAGGCTCCTGCGCTCCTGGCTGCCACGGCTGGGCCAGGCTCTGTTCTTGGACGTGAGCAACGAATTCATCCACTCCGACGGGACCATCAGCTCCCAGGACATGTTTGACTACCTCCACCTGACGCCAGCAGGCTACAACACCCTGGCCAAGCCTCTCAGCGACCTGCTGCTTCACATACTGGAGGAGACGCCCGAGGAGAGAAGGGGATCGCTGGTTTAAGGGCTGAAATGTCTGACAGAGTAGGAGAAGGGGGATCTAGAGCAGGAAGACGCCATGCCCGACATAGACACCGATTGCACTAGGAAGCTGTAAGTTCAATTCACTGCAGCCACAGATGGAATAAAACCACTTTACAATGTCTGACATTGAGCCGTAGTTCTGAATGTAAATCTAAATTTGGAAAAATGAAGAAAAAATATATTTTAATTTTTCATTGCCTCACTTTTGACTGTTTTGATGAGCAAACTGAGCGATCCAAAGTAAAGCCTATCCAGTCACTTGGAAAGCTGCAGACCTTCTTTCAGGTTTACGTTCTGTTGTAAATTTCTTGGTGTCTAAAAACGGATCAAAAACATCACTAACCCGTACAGTTGCAATAAAAAACGTATGTATATATTTGAAACTGTGGTGTATGTGTTAAAAGGAGACAATCCGCATAAAGCAAAAGCACCAATTTTTCTATTTTTTTTTTTTTTTTTTTTTGCCTTTTAAAGCTCACAGTAGTTGTGTGTTTTATCATTTGACCCTGGAGAAAGAAGTGTTCAAACGCAGCACTAGCAATCCAAAACTAAATCACACCGATACCGACGACGAGCGTTTATAAGCTCCTGTAAATAATTGGGTGAAAAAGCTGCATTTGGACTTTCATCAGAATGTCTCACTGCTTTACTCCTGGTCAGACGGGATGCTAGCGCAGCAGCATGTGTGCTAAAGCGAACCTCGACTGGGTCGTTAGAAATTAAACACACACAGCCAACTAGTATCCTAGTATCCCATATTAGTGACACGATGGCATTCAGTCTTCCAAACACCGTCTGTGAAATGTGAATCTTCTTTCCCATCCAGCACAGTGATTTACATCGTATTCACAAAGTTAAATAGCAAGTTAACATCTTTGTTAGTGCGTTTAAAATCAGTATGGGCACAGATCTAAATGTACTGCTTACCAAAAACAAAACAAACAAAAAACAGTATATATGTAGTCGTTGCTACTGTTGTTGTCCTCCTGTTGTGTGTTTCTTCCTCCTGTGTGCAGTTTGTTTGACATATAGACATGTGCTGGTTTCATAATTCTGAGTGAAACTATTTCATAGTTCCACAAAGAAGAAGAGAAAAATGGAAAGAAAATAATTGTCCACACAAAATGACCAATTATTACAACTATACTACGTTTTTGTTGTTCTGATGCATAAAAATGTAGACTACCTACTAAATTTTGTTGTTTTTCAAAATACTACATCTTTTCACTTTCTGCACTTTGAAGAGTAAATTAAGAATAATAAACTGATATTGGGTGATTAGTATGGCTATCTACTCCACCACAGCCTCCAGTCAGCTGCTCAGCGTCCTCTTAGTGCAAATGTTTCCCAAATTAGTTTTTCTTTATCCTAATGGTTGACTAAGTCTTTCAGCCAGCTGACCAGCAGTGGGACAAGCTTGTACCACAATATAGTCCATAAAGCACATTCTCTGGAGCCTCTTTAGAAAGACTTTCAACCACAGGATTGGTTAGATGGAATTAGTCGTTTGGATAGGTTTTTAAAATCCTAGTGCACCTAGACGTTGTTATCCGGCCCAAGGCATGGGCCGTTGATATCAACATATTTTCAACATATTTTACTAATACACACAAATATTTGTCTTTCTCTTTGTTTTTTTCCCCAGTCAGATTTCTTCAGTGTTGATTTGTTTGTTCCTGACCCACATGTAACTGACCTCCTGTGACCTGCTCATTGTGTTGTGCTAACAAGTGATTTTTAGGCAAAAGTTTGAACTATATTCGATAAGATCACTCTAAATGCTAAAAACAATCACAAGTAAAAAAAAAACAAAACATACAGAATAATTTGTCTGTGAGCTAATGCTGCGGCTCCTGTTGCACATCGAGTTTTCTGGCATTACTGCTATCTTACGCACTTGCACATGTGTGTGTCTGTGTGTGTGTGTGTTGCATGCAAATACTCTGTGTGTGTGCCTTAAATATGTACAGTGAGTCTGGTGCTGGTTTGTGTGTGTAGAAAGGAGCCTTGTTGTGTTTAAGGGATCGAAAGTGATCGGCAGATTGTGTCTGTATGATGGGATATTTGCTCTCTTATGGCTTGTTGTCATGTTACTGAATTAAAATATTCCAATAAAGACGAATCCAACCTTGTGTTTTCTGCTCCTGATTGGAAAAATCATGATATCTCGCATGACTGGGTAATTTGATTTTAATAATAATAAAAAAAAAAAAAAAAAAAAGGTCCAGGTTTATTGTGTGCAGCGCAGCGTGAATGAGTTGCAGTCGCCACCAGAATGAACCGTTTTGTCAGAGAAGCAAATTGGCAGAGACACTAATAAGGCCCTCTGCTTGTTCCCTGTCTCTTCTCTTTTAGTCAGAGTTCCTCATTACTGGATTAATTTGCTTTCACCCAGTTTATCTGTCGTACGCCGTAATGACTCTGCAGCACTCGGAGGCGGTGTCGATTCATCTTTAATTGGCCTCATTAAACAGTTAGGCATGCAGGGCCCGATCACGATGGCTGCCTCGTTGTAAAACACAGAGATAATAAACCATTTTCCTCATGTTCGATGTGTCTTCCACTAATTGGAAGTGCGGCCCGCAGCCTTCCCCGTGGGACGTGGTCTGTCCCGTTTCGAGGCCTCTGGTGCATGACCAGCTAAATCTGTCAACACGTGTGCAAATCGTAACGGCTCGTGCATGCTGGGTTCGCAGAAAGATCGTGTTTCAGACGGCAGGGAATAATCAGTTAGAGCTTCTGTTGTTTTAGACTTTAAAAAGCCCGAACTAAAGAAAAGTAAATACAGGAAGCCCAATGTCCACGGTCCCTCAGTGTTAAAACAGACTACAATAAATATTTAAGCATTCCCTTCCGTCAACACATAGGAAATGAAAACTTTGTAATCTCAACAGAAAAGCCTGCCTCCTAAGCGTTGCCAAATAACAAATTTTATTTTATTTACTCAGTGTGAAGTGAATTTCCTTTCAATATTTGGAAAAAGTTGTGACATGGCATGCTTACAGTCCAGCATCACCTCCCTTTGAAGCAACTTTGATTCTAAAACCTAATATATTTATTTAACTTTTTGACGTTGGTACTGCAGGCACCTAGAATCAAAGTGTCTTTGGGTGCAAAAACATGAAAAAAACAACTGAACTATCTGTATGTTATAATGGATGAACAAACGCAGAGAATAAATCAGCATATTTACTCAAATCTTTACAGGACTTGTTTGAATGTCTTTGAAAATGTTTGTTTCAAATTAAAGGTTGACTTCAAAATTTCCCCACCTCTACACTGAAGGAGAAAAACAAATCATTGAATATAATGTAAGAGTAAGAAAATTCGGTCTCTTTCCCCAAGCAATAGTATTTGATGGCTGTTATCAGATTTTGCATTAACTCTTGTAAAGTGATTCCTTGATCAAAACTTAAAACCAAAATTGAATCGGGTCGTAACTCCACAACCTGAATATATAATTTATGAGGAAATAAAAAAAATATACAAGCAGATAAAAGAACTCATAAAGAGTTTTTGTTTAATGTTTTACTATCAGAGAATGATTAACCCTTGAGATCTGAAGGTTTGCTGTGAATTGTCATGACCTACATCAGCCACATGAGGGCTCTCTCGAGCTCCATCTGCATCGCATCAGTTTCACCTGTGATGTAGACGGTGAAACCTCATCACGTTTACCAGCCAACAAAATACGCAAAACCCGTATTTTAATCTTTAATCTCTCCAAAAACGTGGCAGTTTCGTGACTGAACAAAAGTGGAGAGGAACAGTTTAGGGTTTGAGGAAATTCAGCAACCATTTTGTGAACACGCCTCTGTGCAGCAGCTCTGCAATACGATTGTTCTTTCCTGCGTTACTGCTGCATTCACAGAAGACTACATGCAGGAACGTAACCTCATAATGTCACAGAGTCACCTCCGGGAAACCCCTTTTTTGCCCCACTATCACAAAAATAAACAGACTGAGTTTGGCCTTTAACTGGAACAGCAAGTTTTTCTGAGCTGATACTAAGTATGACATTTCTAACAACATGCACACCAGCAGGAAGGTCAAACACGGGGTGGATTTGTGGAAAAGCACCCCAGACTCACTGTTAAATGTGATCTAGTCCCAAATGTCCACAACCCACCCCTGAAAATCAGCTGAAAATCAACTGTTCAGCTAAACTGGATCTTATCTGCGGCTTGGAGTGCAGATAGGCGAGTATAAACGATTGTAGACGAAGACCCAAACTTATTTTAGCACCATGCATGCAAAAACTAATAAAGGAAATAAAAACAACTCCAAATGGCCAACAAGTCTCCAAAGCAGCCTTTATGGTTTCACTGATGCCATCATTCAGTACCTGCCATGTCAGGAAAAGGTATTTTCAATTTTACCTAAATAAACAAAAGAGTGACCAGTTTATTACACTTTGCTGGGCACTGGAAAAACCTATTTTCTTTCCAGTGCAAAAATATATCCGAATTTGATATAACATACAGTATTGTTTATTTTTTTTAAAAAGCTTGTTTAACTTTTTAATGTTATATAAGGGCCATATTGTGGCCTATAGAATCACAGGGAGGACTGCTGACCTGACAGATGGCTAGAAGACGGTCAGTGATATCCTCCATATGGAGAGAAAGTGATAAAAGGTCTAAAGAAGCTGGTTGTTCAGAGTGTTGCATTCAAGCACATTCATAGAAAGTTACGTGGAAGGAAAAAGTTATAAAGACTTGGAAAAAATGCAGAGTACCCCTCACACAGATCTCGTTTGGTTTTAAAAACACCCTGGCTCTGCTCCAGGACTTGCTGTGACGCTGTTTGTTCACTAACAATCCTTTGAGCTTTTTGCAAAACAACTGGATTACACTGTGGTTAAATTACTGTAATTACAGTAGTTGATTGACTTTTATTTAAAGTTTTTTTGGAGTATGGGGCTCTAATTACCAATTCACACCACCACCTTTTAAATTTCTACGTGCTTTGCTCTAAAGACTTTGGTGTATTATAGAAAATTCTATTAAAATACATTCATGTATTTGTAAGGTGACAAAATATGACAAAGGTGAGGTGCTTTAATTTTTGCAATGCACTGTATTGTTTATTATGTGTTTATCAAAAATGTACCTCCTGTCCTTCAAACAGATCCCTCAAGCAACATCACATCTTTTAGATTAGCTTAATCACTAGAAGGATTGCAGAAGGCATTTCTACTCTGATACATCTGTTGACAATATTCTCATGTTACTGACTTTCCTTTAACATTTTACCCCAGCTGACCGTCTCCTGACTCCAGCCTGTTGAGCTGCTGCTTGGTGACCTTTGATGAACATCCCCATCTGCTGCACATAGTCATAAAAAGCCCAGAACTACACTTGCTGTCAGTTAATGGTAATGTCCTCATTTATGACACTCATATGTGGCCTTTAAATACATATTTCCTTTGTTGTGCTTATTTTATTATCCTGATTTCATTTCCCCTTTTCTTTCTGACTGCAACTCGTCAATATTATGACTTGGTGTTGCTATGAAGGCTTAGCCAGTCAACTGACTGCGATCTTCCAAATGTTAATTCTTGTCTAATTCTTGTACATTTTCTGTAATTGTGCGCCTCAGAAGCAGGTATGACAGACACAGACTGCGTGAGAGCAGCCAGTAGGAGGCGCTAAAGCAGCAAATAGGACGCTGTCCGCTCTCATGCTTCAGCCAGACAGTCAAGGGTTGAGGCCAGAGATCTGCTGTGATGTGTGACAGTTTTTCCACTGCGTCACTTAGAGTCCTAATGTTTTGACGTTACTAAGTGTGGCATTAGTTTCAGTCCAAGAGCCACACTGAAATCACTGAGAAACGTCTTTGTATGGAAGTTTTTTTTTTGCAGAAGTCGCATACAGATGGTTTCTTATCTTCCCTCCCGCGCACCGTTCTGTAACCTTCCGCTTCTGACACGGGTGAAAAACAAATGTTGAAACCACATGAGTTGGATCAATCTGAAACCCCTGAGTGACCTCATCAGAGTGGAAGATCTGTCTCCTGTTGGTACAGCAGGAGCGGTGGACTTTAGCAGCTTTGTGCCCAGTACGTGCTGAAGGATTAAAAAGGTTTTAACGCGGCCACCTCGTTTCATTTTCCCAGCAAGTTTTAGGATTCAAACTGGGATCTCTAAAGTCAAAAACGTCTCCTCCTTCTCTGACCCAAGTGCCAATTTTATGGCCTCCGACATGCCAGCGAATGGCAGCAGAGTGCATTCCTCTGCAGGCTGACGATGTGTTCGTGTTTTCACGGCTTTATTAAAAGCTTTGGCAAAGTGAAAAATAACTCGGCAGCACAGACCTGCTGCCAAGCAGATGATGAGAATTGTGCAAAATTGTGAACTGGATGCTTGTTTAAAATTGTTTTACACGTAAAAATCTGAAAAGTGGTTCCAATTTCTACCCGGCCTGATTTGACCTGGCACTCCTGAATGGTAAAGTCCTGTTTGAGGCGCAGAGGATTGGTTAGATTCAACCGAAACTGCAGTTTCTAAAAGTAAATAATAATAAATTGTTTGCTTGTGTTACCAGATAAAATCTCACAAAAACACATGAAAGTTTGTTGCGAAATGTGAACAAGTGGTCAAAAACCTTTGTGAGGGACTAAATGTCACACATTTCTTTTTATAATGTCATATTTACAGGTTTTCTGAAATGACATTTTGTCATCATGGACCAAACAGGTGTGGCTATAAGTAAAAAAGATGAACAGTTGTGTTTTTTTTCATTTGATGTCTGAAACCCAGCTGAAATAAATTTAGGTAAATCAAACTTTGTGAATCCGATGAATTACTTTTTCATTAATATTAAGTCGGGTACTTCCTGTTTGTTTTTTTGTTTTGCCTTCCTTTAAGGTTACTTTTGAATCATCTTTTCATCTTTGGATAATCTGTTTCCCCTTTTGTGGCCTCTATGTGTTGCATTTGCAGTCTGCCATGTCGTAAATGTGCATGGTGCACCACTCACTGCGCAGTGGTGCAGTTCTCCTGCTTGTCGTGTTTTCAGTGCATCTTGGTACATGCTGCAGGTTTGCTCTTGTTGTACGTTAAAGGGCTAATTTTCTGAAAGTTTCTCCCCCAGAAAGATTTTTATTTGACTCTGACTGCAAACAAACATGTTGGTTTTGCCCTTTATGAAAGTCTTTATAAATGACTTTCATAGAAGTCTTTATAAATGGGAGATATTTTGCTAATAAAACTTGGATTAACTTTACTTAAGTACATGCCCGTGTAGACCTGAAGTTGTCACGAAATAACTCGCACCGCGATCAGGTAAAGATGTTTTTTTTTCTTTTCTCTCCACTACTAAATCTACTCCCATTACTTTCAAAAATCACCTCCTTTGTTTTGGGAGCATTTAAGATGGGTTGATTGTTCATCGCTGATGTCACAGAGAAAGCCATGAATGACCAACCCGGCAGCTGCGGAGCCGATCTGAACACTTTGCCAAACGACAGCGCCCCGACTTCTGTTTACTTTAAGTCTGAGGTGGTTGAATTGGAATGTCAGCTTCTATAAACCAGGTGGCTCTGAAGGCATCAGTCTCTGTGTTCTCATGAAGTTCTGGCCAAATCATGTTAGATCAGAGTGGGCTTGCTGCAGCTTGTGCAGATTACATCTTCTAGCGCAGGCTTAGATAAAAAATAAAGAGTCACAGCTTCTTTTTCTACCTTCTCTTCTATTTGAGGCAGCCTCTGATAAGTTAGTTTGAGCCCTTTTGTTGCGATGTGTAACCGGGGCAACAAGGTCTTGTTTTCACAACTGGGTGTAGCATCTCAAACGATACCTGAACTATGACCTCAAATCGTGGAGGTTTCGTGGAGGCAGAGCAGGACCGAAGAGAAGCAGGAAGATCAACCCATCTCTCCCATTGGTCACAACACGCAAAGATTTTGTCCCCAACTCCAACATCTCTCTGCCTGGCTTTCTGACTGTACAACCAGACAGAGATTTAAGGGAGCAGCAAAAGCAAATGAGATGGATTAGCCGTGCCTGGCAGCCACTGATGATTTTATCCAGTTGACTATTGTCTATTTCAGCTTTTAAATGTTGGCTTTACTTAGTAACAGAAGAAAAAAAATCTAAAGTAATGTGAAAAAGTAATCGCTCCTTTTTGAAATCAGTTTCACTGTCACACTAATTAGAACAGACTGACAACCTGAAGTAGGTGGGTTAAAAAAAAAGCACAATCAGATGAAATTTCTACAGGGACAAATCCCTCAAGTGTGTTTTAGAAAATGCCTCCTATAATCTTTGATCACTATTCCCTCTTTCTAATTATTTCGTCTTTGAGATCCGACTTTCTCACAGTTCTTTTGGTCACAGGTTTCCACTAACCATTGCTTGTGCAAGCGAAAAAGAGAAGCACCAGAATGTAGTTTGCTTTTCCTAATGAAAGAAAGACTGATGAGCTATGAGTACAAAGTTCAACGTTTTATTTTCTCTAGCGGAGCAGATGACAAATGCTACCGGACCGAGAGAAGGGAGAGGAGGGGGGTTAAAATCACCAAGGATATCAATGAATGTTGTTGTCTGTAACCTAGGAAAGCTGGCTGGTTGTCGTCACAGAGACGGCTATGAGGCAATCGGGTAGATCAAAATGGACACCTCTCAGAGTAACTCAGGATGATACAGAGGAAATGTTCTCTCTCATAGTTCAGAGTCCAAGGCATGAAGAAACTTGTTCGCAGTGATAAGACTTGGTTACATAATCACAACTCCTCTTAAAAAAGCTTTTAATCTTTTCTCTCTGTTTGGCATCTCCTTGCCATTACATAATAATAACAAACAGCCTGCTTCATATGTGCTCTTGCCGCCACGTCATGGCGAAATATTACAGGAGTCTAATTTCACACTGATGACAATTGCAGGAAGAAGAGGTTTGAACTTCCTGTTTAAAGAGGGGAGGCTTTGTCCTGCTGTTGCTCCACGTCCGCTGTGCCTCCTGCTGAACTTGGCTGGGATTCGATGGATCAGTTAGGCTTTGTAAAGCTACACTAGTCAGGTTAGTTTGAGCACCCATCATCACAGATGGGTAGTGCCACAAGTTAGTTAGCAAACGCTAACGCAACAGATACTCCAAAACATCCATTTGTACCTACTTATCTTTGTGAGGTCATGGTGGACCTGGTGCTTAAATCCAGTAGTGATTGGGCGAGAGGCGCCTGTTCAACACATGGCAGACTCTGTTAAAACCCGTTTTGTGGGAGCTTACATCAAAAGTAAACAACACTGCCAAATTTTGGTGAGATTTTGCAGAACTTTGCTGACCCATTCATACCTCTTACATGTTGTGTTAATGTTGCACCACGAACCGTAACAAGTTTTACGTTGGTTTTTATGCAACACGCCGACACAAAGCGGCAGTTTGTGTTAATGTAGAAGGATAATGATTCAAGGTTGGTGACCTATTGTGTCTTCCATTTGTATTTAGAGCTGCCTTTAACTATTTTGTGGTTTCTCTCTATCTGGAGTGTGAAATGATGTTCCTGAGTATGTAGGGTTTTCTGCCACGGTACTCGTGTCTCCTCCCACAGCCCACAAGTCCTCAGTGGAGTTTGCTGGATGGAAATGCAGACAAATTAAATGAGCATGAATATTTTACAGGGCACTGTAAAATAGTGCTGCCTTCTTCTGTGGATGTGGTTTCAGGTTTTCAGATGGCTCCTCTCAGATTTTTCTCCCTTTTGGCTATCTTCATGCATAGCAAACACCCATTGAGTAATACAACTTTTGAGTCTACAGTTGATTTACCACAGCTGTGGATTCTGCTGCAGAAGGAAGAAATTATGAAAAAAATGTGTCACCCAAGGAAGTGCATGGACTTATTCCTTTGTGTGTAGGTGCTCACATTGTATCCTGTTCAGTGTGGGGGTCAGGAAGGTACATCTTTTTTTAACCCCCTCCATGCAACAATGACTCCTTTTTTGGAAATTGCCTCTGCTTTCTGAAATCCTTCTTAGTCTTACCCCATCCCATGTCTGACCTCAACCCCTGTACTCTCCCCTAACTCCATCTGGATGTTTCTATTTCTGAAATAACACTTTGTTGCTTTAGAATATCTTTTCTTATCAAATGTTGCTTTGTCCTATTTTTTTTTTTGTGCTTTCCTCCCAGTTTTCCTTTTGTCTTTGTCCCTTCTCTGAGCTGGTTCAGGTTGAACTTTGCTTGAACAGATCTAAAAGTGAAAACAATGTAAACAGAACCTTGGCAGGAGAATCGGTATTCCTCCTCTGAATCCCCCTCTGCTTTTTCATCTTGTTTCATCCAATCAGGCAAAGTCCATCATAACACCCTCCTGCTTGCTCTCTCCTCCAGGCTGTTGGGGAAGTTGTTTTCTTTTTGTCAGATCTCATCACATCTGCTGTTCTGTGGTAGAGATCCGGTTCAAGTTTAAAGCGGTTGTCACGGACTCGTTGCTTCACCCGTTGCTACCACTTGATCATGTTGTCCACGGTCTACCAGCCAGAGAAGATTGTGTCCGTTTCCTTAAAGCTTTGTGACAAAAAGCACCACGCTTTTTAAAGAAACATATTTAGAAATTAGGCTTGGTTGCAGAAATATATGAGCTCTAGTTTTAGGTGCAATGATGTGTTTTGTCAAAGATCTACAGCAGCCTGTTATGAGTCAAAACACTTAGATGTGCATTTTTCATCGCTAAAAGTTCACTAATAGTGTTTCAAAGTGGGCAAACTGTAACATCAATCGATTCTCAATAGGCGAGAGTTCAGACCCTTTGCATGAAGCAAAACGTAGAACAAGGGACAGGAAGTGCATAATCTTGTATTTCATCAAGTCTTCCATTGCTAAATAATGGAGACTTCACATGATCTGCTTTTGGAGGACTGCAATTTCCTTTTCTTCATTTCTGCTCTGATGTGCACCTTCAGCTGTGAAACCCTTCATAGATAAGTTTGTTCAATCAGCTGAATTAACCACAGATTCAAATCAAGTAAAAAAAATCAGAAGCGCGATCAGTGGAAACCTGAACACATCTGTGCTTAGTTTCTAACTAATAAAGAATGTGAATACTCGTTTTCATTTTTAACATTTGATAACTCAAAAATATGTTTTCAAAGGCATCACAGGTTTTGCTGTGTAAAGCTTTTTGATAAGAAAAAACATGTAGAAGTTGGATTTTAGCACTTATTGGAACAAAATAAGTAAAGGGTGTGAATATTTTTGGGTGTCACAGATCAATTTTTTAAATCTTCAGCCAAGTTCCAGCACAGACTCAAAATTGCTCCTGGGCAAGTAATGGGTCACATATCCTGCAATTTACTTTGTTTGCTCTCTTGCTTACATTTTTCTCCATGCTGAATTATAATATGATGACCTTTGTTTTGTCTCAAAGTACTTTCACAACTCAGACATCCAAAAACACTTATCACTGCCAGAAAGTCAACACTGGAAGTATGCAGATGGTAACATGGTGTCTAATAACTCAAACTGTAGCTTCTTGCGTTGCAAACGTATTACTCAGACATTGGCATGTCTTTGAATGCACCACCCGGTGAAGTTTTATTGTTTTTTTTTTAAAAAGAGCTGCGTCCTGGTTACAACAGAGAAACATCAGAGAGAACAGAGAATTGATTGTTGCTTGACATTTTTTCCAGCCACACTGAAAGATACAATCGTAAATGTTTGCATTCACAGAACTTTCATTCGATTTTCTGTGGAGAGGTTGTGAACCGTCAATATCTTACCAGTAGGAATTATTTCTCTGCAATTTCTCAGTGGATAGCCTTTCCTGTAGCTAACAGTTAATCCA
This sequence comes from Poecilia formosa, assembly GCF_000485575.1. Lineage (NCBI taxonomy): Eukaryota > Metazoa > Chordata > Actinopteri > Cyprinodontiformes > Poeciliidae > Poecilia > Poecilia formosa. The sequence goes on along the minus strand of NW_006799953.1, from coordinate 4,411,616 downwards.
GATGGGGCCAAAATCAAAGTGGATTGATGCCGTCTTCAAATAACTCCAGTCTCACCAGGTAATGCAAAAGCCATTTTGGAAACATTTAAACCACCATCATGTTTGCATTAGACTTAATCTACATGGAAGCTTATGGTTCTGAAACCATTGCCATGTGAAATGCAAAGTGGTTTTACCAAGTTATACTTATTACACAATAATTTTGTAAATGACAGGATAAATCTGTTATTGTAACAGACCACCAACTCATTGTTAAAAAAAACTCTGTAAATTAATCTAATGCAAATTTGATTCTAGTTTGAAGATTTACAAAATAGCATTTGCATAAAAAGTAGATTTGAAATTAGAGCCACTTTAAGATGGCAGCTCTCCATTAATATTGGGCCCACTCTGACTAGCAGTTAGCATTAGCCTCCATGGAAACTAATCAGATGAAAACTTTAAGTGCATTACCCATTACAGGCAAGATAGTATTTGTTCACAACTTTCCCACAGAAACCCAATTTCAGAAGTTTAACATACTCCCTCTCGGGTTGTGAATGAAACTTAATCGATTTAAAAATGTAATTCACAAGAGACAGGCAGCTATAAATCTACAATGTACCAAGCTTTAGGAATCAGCTTAAGGTCTATGTAATATGTGCTCAGGTTCTCTTTGGTCCCTAATTTGGTCCAGTTTTTCCTGACCGGTAAGGTCAGTTTTCTCCTCACGGCCAAAGTCAGAGTCACAGCTTCTCTGTCCCTCCTGGTAGAACCTCTGAGGGCCGTATGAGACCTGCCCTGCTTCAGGGGTTGGGGTTGATGATCTGCCTCGGCCGTCCGTAGCCCGTCATACCAGCTTGAGACGCTCCTCGATTTGTGCCCATCTGCAGGCCGATGACGTTCCTGCCTTCGTTCAGCTGGTCCTCTGAAAAATCTCTCTTGTTTTCCTGCGACTTCCTGCACACAGACGAGCACAACTCTCAGCACCTCAGGCTTTTTTGTCTGGATTTAGTCACAAGGATAATAAAAGTGTTAAACTCACTTGGGGAACCAGTTAGGATCTCCTTTGTAATTGCCATCATTCTTGGTGACAGCCAAACTTCCCAGGGCCAGCAGGGTCCTCTGAACAGCAGCCAGGTCTTTGCCTGCAAATATGCAACAGTCCCATTTGAACACATTCAAGAGGAAGAACATTTATACTATAATAATTCTGCTAAAACACTTCAGGTGTCTGCTGATTCTTACTTTCATAAAGATCTACAGTCTGGAACATGTCCGTTTTGATGACTCCATAGCTTTCTGCGGCTTTAAGGAACATGGAAATTTGCTCCATCTGCTTGAAGGCCATACTGGAGGTTTTAATGGCCTTAATTGGTTTGTTGGCTCCATGCAGGCTGTTTATGAGCTCACACAGTACCTAAACACAGAAGGAAACAGATCCCTCTCATTAACGCTGCCACCAGTGTGATTTACTAAGTCCTATTTAGATAATTACATTCCTGCAGACTAAACACTCACACATCCATCCTTGAGCCACTGTTGGAAGCCAGTCTTGTCTTTCTCGGGCTCTTTAACGCCGGGGCCACACTGGGCAATAATCCACTTCACCAGCCTCTCCTCCAGTTCCGGGTCGTACTTCTTGTCAATCTTGCTCTGAACCTCACGGCTCAGGCCGTACGATGGACCCCTGTTAGCCATATTGGTCCTGTTGGGTGTCAATGAGAGAGTTAGATAAGCTGGTAGTTCATTAACCTTAAGTCTGTGCAGGATGGCGTGTCCATGTTATTGCAGCATTTGCAACCAAATGTTTGCACTGTGCACACCCAAAGCCCAAGATTTCTATGCTATTTGGGATTGCATAACTTTCTTTTGTAGTTAGCATTAGACAAGTTTCTTTCAGATATGCAATACCTTGCAGAAGTATTTTGTTCTCACTCCCCCCCCCACCCCACCCACCATTTTGGAATGTCTGTACCTTTAGCATACACTTTTTTTTTAATCTTTGAAGACATTAGAAAAATCTGTTAAATGTTTGCAATAAGCCATATAAAACATGTGGAGTGTTTTATAAATGAACACTGCAAATCACTGAACACATCATCCTCTTGGAGTGACATGGTGGTGGCTGCATCATGCTGTGGGATGCTTTAGCTTAGCAGTTTCGGGAAAACTGATCAGTGCATGGTTTGATTCTGTAAGAAACTAGAGATTGGTTCACTTTCCAGCAGCACAGTGACCGAAAGCAAACAGCTCCATCTACCAAAGGTTTAGATCAAATACTTATGAGTTGGAATGGCCCAGTCAAAGTCCAGATCTAAATCCAATTGAAACCATGTAGCAATATACTAAAATTACTCAAGTGCACTGCTCATCAAATCTGAGATTGAACTACTGTTTGACTAAGATTCACACTGTCAGATTTAAACAACTTGTGAATTCAGATTTTTTTTTTTTAGATTAGAGTTTTACAGAACGCAGTTTGCGGTCAGAATGCACCAGAAGTGTACATGCGCTTTTGAAAGCCACTTTAAGCGCATATATTAAACTATAAAGATAAAACCAGTTGCTCTCTCAATAAAAAAGGGAAGAATGAGGAACAATGAATCCTCTGGAAACTTTATAGGAATACAGTCTGCGTCCTCTTCTACAATACAAAAACACATTTAACTTTTGACTGCAAATCATGGCCAAGACAATGAGTGGTGGTGTTTTCATTATCCAGGCCATGGCAGTGTAATTATCCAACAAACACGAGAAAATTAAAGTGATGGATGTCTTGCGGATTACAACCCGGTTGCTCTCTGCAAGCAATTGTGGCTGGCCTGTCTCACTTATTAATGCTGTATGAACTTCCTGTCGAACCGCCCTGCTCCCTGCATCCTGTTTGCTCACTCTGCTGTCACTTCCTTCCCCCCTTCCTGACAAAAGTAGCTATGTGTACGGAGGGATCTAAACAAAACACTATGGTCGTCACTATGGGAACAGGCTTCAAAATGACAAACGCTGCATTCAGCCCGCTAAATTGTAACAATACTCAGCCTGTGGGGAAGCAGGTCAAGGATGCAAAACCCTGCAATTTCTGGTTTTTCATGACCGACACCAGATAACATTATGCACATGATTTGAAGTGATGGGAAAGTCTTCCTGTTTTTTTTTGTTAGTTAAATCGTGCACAGATGAAAAGTGATGTTTTGTAAGTAAATATCAATGCAAACATGCGCTCGTGGGTTTTTACAGGAGGATTGGCTTTAAAATTAGGTTCTCTGGTACAGAAAGACATACCCATTTTGTCCATTGCAACACAAAACACTCAGACTTGCACAATAAGTGATGATAGCTTGACGTATCATCCTCACAGAAACAGCTAAACATCACTTGCACAGTCTTTTTTTTTTCTGGTTTCAGTGGTTACACCACCAGATGGATCTCTTCCTGTCCTCTAAATTATTCCACTAGTTTGTTGCAACAAGTGTAAAAAAAATAAATAAAAAAAATCCCAAAGCCATCTAAAGTGTGTTTCTCAATCGGAGGCGTTTCATCAGAGATGTTCTGGCATGCCCGGGTTAACAAGCTGCAGCTGCAAACATCAGGACTTATTCTCAGTGAGAAATTGAGGATGACAAAGTCAATGTAAACTCTCAGATTACAAGGCACTTTTTGAGCAAATTGCATTGTTTCCAAGCCAGTTGTGTGTTTAAGTGTCAGACTGGGGGATTTAGAAATGTTTCATGAGGATCTTTGCTCCTTAAAAAACGGGGAGCAGCTGCTGGGAACATCTTGTAATCAGTGACAGTCATACCAACTCTGCTGCCAAGGTCACCGAGGACATCTATACATTTTTAATTGTTTAATCGTGTTCAAGTTTAGTGTGGCTTTATTTTAAAGCGTGAGCAAACAAAATGTGTAGACAAGGAACAATGAGATTTTTGAAGAAGCAAATTTAGTGCAGTTTTATCGTTTCAGCATCAAGTGCTGAAAGAAAAATGTACAGGATTTTTTTTCTTAAAAAAAAAAGCACCAAAAGTGTCAAAACCAACATTATAGATGTTGAATCCATGAGAGAAAATATTAGAGCTTATTTAGATTTAAAACCCACAACGTGTTGAGTTTCTTTTTATCCATCATTACACTTTTAGTGTAAAAAAAAATAGTCAAACTTTCTGCTGAAGTTCATTTAAGAGAGCTCTTAGTTTTTGTTTCATAGTTAAACTATCATTCTTATAAGGAGAAGTCTTTCAGGCAGCTATATTCAGCAACAGGTGGGAGAGGGGCTATGCCATTATTCTATGTTGATTACACCCAAATGAAAAAACAATCTGAAATTTTAGACATATTGTACAGAAGAGGATTATGACTAATCTCAGTCTTGTTTATGCACCACCAAGTTAATTTAGTCTTAAAACTCAAAGGGACACGCTTTCAGGGTGGATAAAGTCCGCTTTTGCAAATCCTATAACAAAAGAAATAGTTATGCAATTATTTTTACATGGCAATATAAGTGACACACCCAAGAATGTTATTTGGATTATGAGACAATCAGAATCCAGATTATGTTTTTTTTGTGGCACTAATCGTCTCCCGTATCGCTGTTAGTACGTCAAAATGTAGAAGCGGTGCAAATCCATTTCTGTAAACTGGTTCTGAAACCATAACCGTTTATACTTATGGTTTCAAATCACGAGTTATGAGTTTACTGAAAGTTCTCTATAATTGATCAATATGCAACAGAGCTGCATCAAGTCATTATCGAAAGTTAAATCTCGCCTGCTTTTCTATCAAATAAAATGACAAATTCATGTGTACACATTTGTTCCTGGTGTTAAACACATTTCCACCAACGTTTGTCTAAAGATACTTCTTTATACCTGAAACTCAGAAGACCCTGTAGCGGTCTTGCATCTGCGAGACCGTTGCTTTCATTTCCACCAGTGCTCCCATTCTCGTGTCATAACTTGCAATCTTCTGTCAAACGAAACGTTTCACAACTGACTTGTTGTTGCAACAGAGTTTAAGATCACATAACAGAGCCAAGTAAAGGGGCCGATATCAGCTTTTGTTTAATTTCTGCCAGACCTGATTTCTCACACTCGCAATAAGAAAAAACACCTCATGCTTGACATGAGGCACATGATGGATAATGTTCTGCATGTACTTCCTGAATTGGACGCTTGCGATTCAGTGTGTGAAGCGAACAATGGTTAAAATAGACAATTCCAACTTGAAGAGGTTGAACCTGAAGGAATACATGAACATTTTCTCCAAACCTGTGCATAATTCAACAGTGAAGGAAAGAAGGAATGAGCGCAAGAAAGAGGGTGGGGTGCTTGAATTATTGAACTCTTTTCATTCTCCCTGTATGGAATAACCCACAGCAAACAAAAAGGAATCTGAACTACCAGAAAGATCTCGGATTGAAAAGGAAAACCAAGTGATTTTACTCACGTTGTGTTGTAGCTTTCAGGTGGATAGAAGTGAACTTGGCCTTGTGCTGCTGTGTTTTCCTGTTCCCTCCACGGCTCGGTGCAAAGTGTACTGCCAGCAGAAATACAGCAACACCTCCTCCTGCCTGTGACAAAAGAGAGAGAGAGAGAGAGAGAGCAAACAGTTACGCCTTCAGACCCTCTCATTTCACTCCATGACCCGCCCAGAAGGCTCCAACTTTGTTTCCTCACTAAAATTGAAATTCCTTATTTAGGAAAAGGACAGGAAGGGGGGGGATTAAAAGCAGAACATGTGACTTGAGAGCGTGGTGTGGTCGCTGAAAAGAATTCTCCAAATTTCCCACTCAACCACAGGAGAACAAGATGGGATTAAGCAGGGGAGGCGAGGCAGGGGCGATAACATCCTCCAGACGGGAGAAGCTTAAGGAGCAGAGAGAAGGGAGTTGCTGTAATTAAAGAGCGATGAAGCACATGTGGGAGATTATGCACCGCTTTAATTGAAGCCGGTGGTGTTTGTGGTTCTTAAAAAGCTCGTCTGAAACTAAAACAGAGAACCGGNAACGAATTAAAAGCAAAACTAAGACAATATCTAATGTTAATGTTTGCTCATTTTATTATTATTGTTACTATTAATTACAAATACATTTATTTAAAGTTGGTGCTGAAAGTTATTCAGCACTAAGTTTGTGTTAAGTTTTACTTCTAAATTAAATTATATGTGTCATTTTATTTCATTAAGTGCTATATTTATTGTTAGGAACATAAAATTACTCTGAACATTTGAAATTGCTGGCTAATTACAAGTTATTTGCAGTGGAGACAGCTATAAGATTGAATCCAGTCATTCTTAAAGTTTGATTTGTGATTTTCTTTTCTAATAGATTTTGTAATTTTACATCCAGGATCTTCAGAATTAAGCGAAACCCAAACTCATTGTTCTCAACAAAGACCTTCTCTGTGGCCAAGAACATGAGTCTGCTCCCTTAAGGTATTGAAGCTCAGAAGAAATGTTCTCTAAAATGTTTTCATGCTTTCTAGTTACTGCAACATTTTAACACTAACTTATGTTTGATACAGAAGGTGATGTAGTCCTGCAGCTGCTGCCAGTACCCCTTCCTGCTCCACCTTACTAATTTGGGAGAAGTTTCAGATCCATCAACCTGGAAATTCAGATGTTTTCATTGATATCCAGCCTGTAAGTCAACCTTCATCTCTGAATAATGCTCAAATTGTTTAAATAAGTGCATCACATTCAATAGTGAGGTTTTGTGTTAAACTAGAATCAGTCAGAAATTAGTTTTTGAGAATGTAGCCCTTTACCTTTAAATTCACTAACGGCCCGTTTTTGTGTCTTCTCTCTCTTGTTCTCAACGAAGATCTTTTGTATGGCCAAGAAGAGAAAGGAGCGGCCATCTTCTCAACAACATGAATTTTCTCCCTTAAGGTATTGAAGCTCAAGAGGTGTTTTATAAACTGTTTTTAAGATTTAACATTTTAACACAAGCTTATGTTTGGCAGACAGACAAGATGATGTAGCCCTGCAGCTGCTGCCAGTACTCCTCCCTACTTACACATTTGGGAGAAGAGTTTCAGATCCATCAACCTGGAAGTTCAGAAGGTTTCATTGATATCCAGCCTGTAAGTCAACATTCATCTCTGAATCATGCTCAAATTGTTTGCTGTTTATATAAGTNCCCCCGTCAGGACGAACAAGAGGAATAGGTCATGAAACAAAAATTCAGACTGGCTCTTCATTTTAGTAAACAAGCAGATACGCATGTTTTGCCCTCTGGAGCATTCCAGCCTTCTCATCTCTTGATGGCAGCAGCAAGTGTGAACCTGTCAAAGATATGGGATTGTTCCTGATACGATTACGCTCCAAGAAACACGCAGTGTCGAAGCTCGTCACAAATCAACTCCTGTGATCCTTTAAAACCCATACAGGACACAATTTGTCTCACCAACAGGCAGGTTGCGATTTAGAATCACGTTTCATTCCTTCTGCACATGATGAAAAGTTCACAGCCAGTTCGCCTTGGCTTTCACTAGAGTACCTTCAAGATGTTGCAGGGAACTTTTCAATTCAACATCTGAAAGTGGGAAGCGTGCGACCACCAAGAGCTGCCTGGGTTAGGAAACTGAGGCAGCCAAGAGGCCAGCGGCAGCTCTGGAGGAGCTGCAGCTACCCACCAAAACTAGATTATCGATTGGCCTCTCCTCAGAATTGAGAGGAGAAAACAGGTGGAAGAAGTGTGGGCTGCGTGCAAAAGAGTGTGGCGGAAAACTAGCCAGCACACCTAGAATGGTGTTCATCAAAGTGGGAGGCCTCAGCAAGTTTGAGGGAAGATCAGGAAAAAAATAAATAAAAAAAAAGAAAAATCTAATGTTTCAGTCATTCTAAAATATAAAACTTGATTTAGTGAAATGCCATTTGCCATGCTCGCCTTTCCGATTAGCTGCCAGTCAAATTTAGCACCAATGGTAACAAGTTTCTGACCTGAGAAAGAAAATCATCCAGCAGCCCTGCTAAAGACGACACTGGCAAACTAAACAACTGTAATACCTTTTTTAAAATAAGACACTCTGAAACCTTTCACATTTTGTAGCATTGAATGTTTCTTTAAAGCCGTTCTGTAGCTGTGCAAGGCTGTTGGAAACACTCTAGATCAGGGGTGCCCAAAGTCGGTCCTGGAGGTCCGGCATCCTGCATGTTTTAGTTCTCTCCCTGGTTTAATGCACCTGCATCAAATGATGGCTCGTTAGAAGGCCCAAGAGGAACATTGACATGCTGAAAAGGTTGTCACTACCACCAAGGAGAGAACTAAAATGTGCAGGATGCCGGCCCTCGAGGACCGACTTTGGACACCCCCGTTTTAGATGATGTGCTGCTGAAATTGCAGCAAAGGCCTTTTTAAAACGCAAAGATTCATGGGGGTAGATCGCACATTTACACTTCCTGAAATTGTCCTTTGTGGTGGTCCATGTTAATAAAATAAATGTCAACACTGTGAAATTATATAGTAGACAGAGATGGGAAATTCAACATGTAGGAGGGTGAATATGAAGTGAAAGCAAAAATCCTTTACGCCACACCGTTTCCTCTCCTCCTCCCCCGACACAGTTCAACCAATAACCTTTGTGTGACATTGGTTTTTGAACATTTCGTTTCACTTTCCATCCTGAATGCCCTCATGTTGAAACCTTACTTTGTTTTCACCAGTCCTTCTCTGAAATGATGCACATGTAAAAATGATCAGATTGTCTTTGCTGCGTTTTCATCCTCGACACTAAGCTGCTTGTTCCTGCTCGTTAGCAACATCTGGTGGACAAAGGTGGCAATAGCAGTCAGGATCCTTGTTTGCCTCCCCATAATTGCTAAAGTCAGAGCAACTTGTGCTCATTTTTGCCTCTACTGTGTCGTGTCAAGATAACAGACTCAAAAGCAGGCAGATTCTAGTTTTCAGAGACTTTGAAAATTAAACAGCAATTAAAGGAAAGAGAAACTAGTCAAACCTCAGGCAGCACAGCAGCTCAAGATGAACAGACAGGAAACAAAGGAGATAAAACACACAGAAAACCAGGAAGTATAAATAGTGGAGAGGGTGATTACTGATTGAGGACAGCTGTGCTGATCACATAAGAAACAACTTTGAAGAAGAATCATATTACAAAACAAACAGGAACTTAAATATTATAGCTAACATCAAGGTAGTGTTAGTAGTTAGCTATTTAAATACTGCAGATTTCTCTTCCTGAAGATAAATGGAGTAAAATGCATGCAAAGCAAAACAGATAGACAATTATTGGCTTCCTTGGTAATGAGATACAGGAAGTCTTAAGATAAAAAAAAAACATTTTTATTGCAGCAATATATTTGCTCATTGGATAAATTACACAAAAATAAAAATAAAACGCGCACTTTGTGTGCAATTATTTAGTGGGAAGAAAGGTAAAAAAAATAAAAAATACATAGTATTATATTTTTACTAAATCACCATTTCCACACCTACTGATACCCCCTACAATTCAAAATAAATATAACTGAATGTAAATTTGTACTTTTTTTTTAGATTGATTATAATATTTAGGGAATTTTATTTAGCAGTACATGGCTTCCTGTTTTTAATGGGATCGAGACGTGGCATGACATGGAGGCCTACTTCTTGTTCTTCAACAGGAGAAAAACAAGAGGTCATATCAGTCGATGTGCTTTAATCAACATGCTACACAAAATTACTCATTTAAACCTTATATGTAGTGCACACGGTGGTAAGAAGCTTAGAAGATGAGAAAGAGTTCAGCGTCGTTCGTTCAGCCGTCTCATTCTTCATTCTAACACTAGGACTCCTTTTAAAACATAAATATGACAGGTTTAGAAAACATGCAGCCCCAGAACATACAGATGAGCTAACGCAGGTCATTTTATTAAACTAAACTCAGACAGACACACCGCTGGGTGATAATGATCAAACCGAAAGCTGCTAATTGAAAAAGAGCCAGCCGGTGGTCAGAGCGCTGTGGGGTCATCAGGGTGTAAAATTTGAGCCCGCTAGACACAAAGGAACCGCACAGGCTGAGATGATGAATTGCAGCTCAGGGGACGCTTAGAGAAAAGCAGTTAAGTGTTTTGTTGCTTTCAACCTTGGAGGCGAATGATTTAAGTCCGCTCCTGTTTTTTTTTGTTTTTTTTTTGTTTTGTTTTGTTTTGTTTTGTTTTTGGCTCACATCCAGGAACGCATCATGTAGTCCTGTACGATCCGCTTGAGTGATTTCTTGAGTTTCAGAATGGTGGAAACACTTGGAGTGAGGTGGGCTTTCTTTGGTCCGAAACAGCTGGACACATAAACAATAACTGAGAGTCTGCACGACACGGAGCAGTGCTGCAGTGCTGCTGCTGCTGCTGCTCTCTCCTGCAGGTCTATTGATCTCCATTACCATGTACATTAAGTTTTACTGCCTTCCATCAGCAGATAATCAGGTGTTTGTTTCAAAAATATATGCATTATTCTACAGCCAAATTCTAGTGAAACCAAAAAAAGAAGCTAACTTTATGATGTGCTTAGGGCCCAGAGTCTCTCTCACTGAGATCAGTGTCTCATTTTATAAAGGCAAATTACTGCTTCAAATTTGGAAAATAAACAATTAAATCGACATAGTTGGAGGAAAAACAGGAGCGCCTTACGAAAATATTTACTCCCGCTGAACTGTTTCACATTTTTTAACTTTACAGCCACAAGATTTATTGTATTTTGATGGGATTTTATGTAATAGACCTACACAAAGTACCACACAGCTGCAAAGTGGAAGGGAATAGATACATCATTTTTAAATATTTTTCGTAAAAAATAAAACATTTAATAAAGCGCTTGGTGCATTTTTCTCCAGTCCCTGTTGCTCTGATACCCTTTAATTAAATCGATTGCAACAAATTTTCTTAAGAATTTTCATAGTTGGCAAACAACTCTCACTTGTGTGTAATTTAATAAAACCAAACATTCTGTTGCTTATTGGACATCGATCAACAAACAGCATCTTGAAAAACAAGGAATGCAGCAGACAGGTCATTATCCAATTCTTAATAATCTCTTCTCTGTGTTAGTCCCAATAGCTGAAATTTATGCTTGAAAAGTGACAAAGTGTGAAGAAAAGCTCAAGAAGTATGGATACGTTTGCAAGTATTCACTGACATAAATGATGCGTGCTAGAGACGCTAAAAGCAGGAAAATCATCTTTTACGTTTGATGATTCAAACTATAATTATGATGATAAAAAAAAAGCTAAGTGAGTAAAAGTAATCCATTTTCTTCTCTCGATTCTTTGCGTAGTTTTGTAATCGCTCTAATGGCCAAACTGCCACCAAAATAATGAATGCCAACATGATGTTGAACTGCTAGAAATAGGTTTTTGCCTACCGAGCAGAAAAGGACCCCCTATTTCTTGCAGCTCTTTAAAAAATAAAATTAGAACCCTTCATGCATACTAAATGTCATTCTGAGCTCCAGATGGCCAACGATAAATTATGTTTTATCCAGTCCTCCGCTCACAACCATAAGGATAACGACGCAGTGGCAAAACTAAACTAAGGAAGTGTCTGGTATTAATACTTTCCTGCACATATTTTAGAGCAGGCCGGTTTGCAAAGATATGTGCGGTGATTCGATAAGACGTCGACGGAAACATTCAGAGTCGAGTTCGCTGCAGCAGGTATGACTGCTGTCTGCACAATGCGATCTCAGATGTTCCGCAGAAACTTGTTTATCGATGACATAACAGGAGCGCTTCTGCAATTCGTCGAGCTGAAGTGTGCAGTAATCAGACAATTGCTGACAATTATTCTCCCCGTGCTCTCAGCTGACCCCTGGACGTCCATGTAAATCTCATCCTCCCCACCTCCTCACTGTAACCGTCGCTCCGAGGCAGGAGCCAGTTGAGCAGAAAATACCCATTTGCCCTGCGGTAACTGTTTGGTCGCGTTCCAAATTAGGTGATCCTGCCCTGTTCTTTTGTTTTAAAGCAGAGCTCTGGCTGCAGCAGCGATGACGCCCGTATTCTAACCAAATGTATCGACTGACCCATGCTGATGGACGGCAGCAACATGCTGTTTATTGTAGCTGTAAGTGAAGATCGGATGTAATTTGTATGACCTCTGTGTATTGTTCTGATAGAGGAGCATAGATGGGGGGTGGGTGTGAAAAGGGAACCTGAGATTATAGAGTGTAAGGATTGTTCTGACTTTCCTTAAGAGTTAAAAGAGAAATGTGTGTATTTTTTTAAGTGCTTTTCTTCTGTAGAGCAGTCACTATCCCACCTGCAGTTCAGACAAACATGGTAGTTTCTTCTTTGTCATGTAGCATCGGACTAAAAGAGTCAGCTGAATGGGGCTCAGGATTTTTCCAAAATCTAGAGATTGCATGTGCTTTTATAAACTCCTGTAATGTCATCTCTTTGGTTTCCAAAGACAGAGCTCTACGGTTGCTTTCCTGCTTTCGTTCTTTTCCAGGATCAACACAACTAAATCAAATCCAGTCGAATCATGGTTTGTTACCAAATGTTCTGCAAAACCTAACTAAAAAGAACCAGGAAGAGACCAAATCTGGTAAAGGCAGAAAGGAAAGGCAGCTTATAAATGTGTCAATTTATACTAATCTGAATTACTGTGGATTTTGTTTTCATTTTTATTTCTACCATACATTATTTCTCATCTGCTGCCGCGGCCGTACTGTCTTCTGTTACAACAAACCTTTTGCCAGAACAGCTGTATTTAAATTGAGAATAAACTGAAAACAACAGGAAGCCTATTTCAGATTTGAACATA
>NW_006799953.1:4353147-4398786 GCF_000485575.1 Poecilia formosa | reverse complement strand
ACACTTACATTACAAAGGAAGCATTTGTAGAAAAGTTCATAGTGTTTGCATCAACCATCATACAGGGTTAACAGCTGATGTAAAATAAAATAAATCTAAACGTGAGTTGGAGAAAAGTCTCTGTTTATCCAAACTGATAGCATTCAAAGAAGTAGATACTGACTGCTTGTAACCTCTCAACAGAATCCCAGCTGACGAGTCTCAGTTGTAGCATTTTTTTAGCCTTATCTGGCTTTCCATATAGGTTTGATTAACAAAATTAAATAATAAAACGCACCAAAGCCTTCTGAATCCAGCAAGGGAGCAAAGACATGCTGATGCTGAAAAGAACAACACAAAACCAGAACTGATTGTTATTATTTTTTTGTTTCTCTGAGTAGGTTAAATTAATGCGATTATGTGTTTCATACACTTTACTTATCTAAATATTTTTGGAGAGAAGTGTGACGTCAGAGCAGCAAAACAAAACAAAAAAGAATAAAATAAAACAGCTCAGATTCCTTGGTAAAGCTGTCTCAACCAATACAGAAACAGGGACATCCCAGGTCTCTCTAGCTGAGATTCAGCAGCTTTGACAGTTATAAACAAGAAGGAAGAAAAACCGAGGAGGGAGGAGAGATAACTGGGATTAATGTCGATCCAAGCGGAAATCCAGGTGGACGAGCCGGAGCGGGTCTGGATGAGCGAGGTCGGAGAAGGTCAGAGGATGGCAGGAGGGCAGGATAAAAATGTAGAGGTGGAGGAAGCGGCGGGGAAGAAACGAGGGCAGGACCAGATGGAGGCAGAGAGAAAGGAGGAGCAGAGAGAGACTGAGCCCACGGAAGGAGTCAGAGTCACTTGCAGAGAGCGAAATAGAGACTGACATAAACCGATGGACGGAGCCATTAGGAGAGTGGAAGTGGAGCTGGCTCCAGAGAGGAATAAGCCAAGTCCAATTTCATCTTTATGAGTGAGGGAAGTGGCAGAGAGGGAAATATTGAAGGAACGCAGGAGAGGAATAATGAAATGATTCCCCTCCGCGTGCTGTGTTATTGTTGGCATATTAATAAATCAGCTTAAAAGAGCGGGTCACAGAGCAGAGAGAGATTTAATGAGGAGGCCCGGGCAAGTTCCTGTAACAAGCCGGCTGCTTATTATCAGTCTTATTACTTCCTACAGTATCATGAAAACGTATTTGTCCCCTAAGGAGGCATCCTCTTTTTTTGTGACACTTAAATGTTTCCGATCATAAAGAAATGTTAAAATTAAAGATAAGTTGAGAAAAAACAAAAGCAATTTGGAAATGATGATTGAAAAAAGCTTTCTAAGCCAACTTGATCCTATTAAGAATAAATGGCCTCTGAAAAGTGCACAACACCGTAAACAGGATAATTGTCCTAAACCTTGTGAAATAAATTAAGAATCTGACGTTAACATATTTTAGTTGGTTTCCAAAAACGAATTACCAAGCATTTCAGTCTCTTGATGTGCGATAATATTGACTGGAGTTCAAAAATGTGAAAGTAGAGAAATGAAGCTTCATTTGCAACACCCACTTGTGGCCACTTTCATCTTTGACCTGCATTGCTGCCTGTGTCCACTATGCTGCAACATTTGCATGCAGCTCTTCTCTGAAGCATCACTGCATTGTGATCTTTTAATGTACGAAACAGAATGCATCTCTAAACCTCTTAGCAGTGTCATCTAAATGACTTTGACCAGAGGCTTCGTTTGACAATTAATCCAAAAAAGCCCCGTAGGATTGGCTTCAGCTAGCTTACTTCTATTAAACAGCACTTCACCTCTTCACCGTCTAAAACTTTTGGCTTGCACTTGCTGTAGAGTTTGCCTCATATTTCATCCATTCTGTCTCATAAATATCCCCAGATTTGGTTTCCCCTCAGTTCTCCAAACACTTCAAATAGCAAAGGCAATCTGTAATCTGTAAGATTTTATCAATTTATTAATATTTCTACATGTAATTTGTGTCTATGATAGCTTTGTATGGAAAACTGTTGTTCTCATCATCATTCCTGTGCTGTTGACCAGCTATTTCCACACTTTAAGGCATGAGTAGGCGGCTGGGATGTACTCAGTTATGCATTGCTCTATTCAGTGGCCTCTGCTGAGGACAAAAATATGCTTGGACAAAATCAGGAGCTAATCTAATTCTGATTAGAGAATGGAAGCAGTTTTGGATTCATTTGTCAATGAAAGAGTTTTTTTGTTTTTTTTGTAATACTTTGTTCTTTTACACAGGAGGCAGCACAGTTTAGCCCTTTAAATCAAAATTTTTCAGGGAGACAGTTCAAAACAAAGACTGAGGATGCATATATGAAATGTGTTCAATAGCACAAAAAAAATCTCTAATATCCACATTGGTGAGTAAAGCAGAGAGATTTTCTATCCAATCCAGCTCAATACAGGAAGACTGATAGGTATTTTTCTCGAACCGTCATAAAAGAACCACAGGCAACGTATATGAATTTTATGGCCAAGCTTTTGCAAAAGGAGAAAACTCGGCAAACTGCTCCTCCGAGTCGTTCACAGAGCGTTCTGCCCTCTCTCTGCTAGAGCAGGCCTTTTATTTGGGAAAACAAAAGTGAGATAGGATAAACAATAAAACAGATGGCAAGCTCTATCTAACACATCAAGCTCTTTCCCTTCAGAGTGGAATCTGGAGGGAACAATCAGTTTTCAGATTCAACACAGCAATCAAAAACGTTTTAGTACAGCACGTCATTACTGATTAATATTAGACTGAATGTTGATTAACTATCGATTAACAGACTGAATATGAATAAAATGATAACACAAAAAATCTCTAACAAAGACAGTGGAGTGACATGTTCATGTTTTCTTTATTTCATTAGGATACAAGTCAAACTGTTCTGTATTTATTGATGCTTCTTGGAAAAGTGGACCGCATTAACATATTCTTGAGGAGTTTAAATGGTGGACTGGTGTTTTCTTGCATCAGGTAAAGAAAGCAATAGTCAGAAGTTTCATGTGTGTTTGTAAATTGAGCTTAGTGTCGTGGGTTAGTTCTGTTCCTTGTCCAACTTTTTCTGCCATACGTTTTCCGTCCACTAAACTTTTTTTTTTAATGTGCTTGGATGCCTCCCTCTGTGAACGGCCAGATTTTCTAACAATAACATGTTGCAAATGGTCGTTTTGTGGCTCACACTCCTTGCAGAAACCTGCAGTTTCTCAAACCTTTTGAGAAACTGAATTTTGAGTTCTCGCAAACTGTAAAAATACATTTGGAAAACCTGAATTCTGTGTCGTGGATCTGTATAGTAAATTAATATTCTGTTTGTGTTATGCCCTGTGTTGTTTTTGGGTTTGCTTATTCTGTATTCTTTTGTTTCTTTTCATTAGATCATCCTTGTTTCTGTTTTACTTTATTTCAGTGCTTTGTTAGTGATTCTAGTTTGTTTATTTCTTGCCTAGTTATTTTTTTATGTTAGACTTAATTTCCTAGTCCCCACCTCTGTCACTGTCTCTCCTCTGCATGCTGGCTGCTCTTTCCACCCACACCTGTTAATCAGTTATCCTGCTCCATTGTTCCAGCATTCACACTCCTGGTATTTATTCACTTCTCTCTATTTCCTCCCTTCTGGTTCCTCTTCGTTTGTTTAATCCCATTACATCCCCATCAGTATCCTGACATTCTCATTTTTTTCCCATTGGATTTATGATTTTTGTTCTACTCTGGCTCCCTGGGTCCTCTGTGATTTTTTTATTTTTTTTTTGGTCCATTATTTTTTCACTAAATCTTCTAGACTACTCGCCACCTCATCTTGCTGCATTTTAGTCCGCTAACAAACTCATCATGACAGTTTGGCACGGAATTAAAGAGAGAAACTTTTTGAGAGAAGCATTTGTGGGTATGTTTTTATCAGCCTGTCGAAAAGCAAGTAGTGTCTCAGAAAACTGCTGCAACAGTGGAAAATAGGATTTAGCCACTCCTTAATGTTCACATCATAAGTGCGTCTTCAGGAACTAACTACTCAGAGCTGCACTTGCTCTGTAGCTGCAGAGCTGCAGCAGAGAACCCAGCCCAGCTCACCATGTGTCAAACTTTCAGCACAAATCAATGTGGACTTTAATGTTCTCTGTGTGGCACCAGGGAGCGACAGGAGATATAGTCCAGGGCTGCTTCTGCTCTTCACTGGTGTAGTCTCTTGGCTGCTTAACATCATTACTGCCCTCCTGTCGCCACAGCAACCGGCCTGGTCACATCCTCAGCAAAGCGTCAGCATTTGAGCTCAGTTTGTTTGCAAGTGTGTGAGCTTTAAATTGTGGAGGCTGGGCTTCATGTACCAAACGGAGTCAGTCAGGGGTTTCTGTGTGTCAGTATATGTGGCTTGTAGGCAGGGGTGAAAGTAAGGGGGTACGGTCGGGTACTGCACACCCCTAAAAGATTTAGCGGGGGTACGCAGTACCTGCAAGAGAGGGGAGCGGCTGCCAGCTGTAAAGATTCAATGGGCTTACTGTGCAGCCGTGACTGATTAGTTTTTCCAAGAACAATCTAAAACACAACTTCATCAGTTAATAAATAGCTTTTTTCCCCATTTCATATTGTTTCTGAACTCTTTGTGCTTTGCTAGATCAGGGCTGCAACACATCGATCGTAGAAGGTTTTGAGTCGATCTCGGCATCAGGTGACAAACTGAACGCCGCCAGGAGGCTGAGACCAGCACGTCCTCCTCTGACTGGCTTATCAAAACGTTTGTAACTTTATTATAGAACAACAAAAAATCAACAAAACGTGCTCAAATTAATGACCCAACAACAATAATAATCTCAGTGATTATTGTTTCAACAAATTGTTGCGTAATTCTGAGCGTTTCGGTTCCATTATCAAAATAACAAGCAGAGCAGGAGTTTAAAATTAACTAATCAACCACCGCTGTGTGGTTCATGAGAGGCTTATTAATGATCGCAAAATAAATATCAAGCCTGCAAACCTGATATGTAACGGACTGAATGTTTTTAACATAATCTCTGGTCGGCTTGCGGAGCGCAGGCGGTTGCCATGGCAACGTGTGTGCTTTAAGAGAGAGAGAGAGAAAGAGAGAGAGAGTAAAAAGGTGCGAGAGGTTTAGAGTTGATCACCTGTTCGTGTTGTTTTACCTTTGTTTACCTTTGCCTTGGCTCATCACAGCTGCTGTAATTGCTGAACGTTCAATAAACGACAAACTTGGACTAATTACCTCGTTCTTTGTGAGTATACGTCAACAAACATCAAACACAGTAAATATGTTTCATTAAGTATTTAACAAACAAATGACTTCTACCGGGATAATTATGTAAAATTAAATTGTCTGATATTTAAAAATAAAGTTTGGTGCACTCTGCCATCTTGCTTTGAGCTCAGAGTCAGAGAGGTTTTTCCTGTAAACAATTTTTTTGCCTCTTATTTAGTGAAAATATTGATGTTGATGAGACTTTCTCCAACATAATAACCTTTTTCAACCTTTGTAGCTCCACTGTTGAAAATGAGGCTCTGACATTCACAGATGACATTGAAATAAAATCCAGTCCAACATCTGGTTTGAAGTGATTCCTTTGGAACCTGTTGGAGGAAAAATATCCCAACTTCAGAAGATGAGCTTTAACCTAACAGAGCTTTGTGGTTCCTCCTGTCAGTGTGAGACTCAGGGTGAAGAGGCGCCATGTTAGAAAGATGAAGTGGAAGCTGCAGGATCTTCAGAACAAACAGGTCATGATGCTGGGCTACTGATTATCCCTCTGTCTTGACACAGGATCAATAGAACCAGTTTAAAAGCTAAAATGAATGGTTATATGCCAGACATGGAAAACTGGGATGCACTCCATGCCATGATGCTCAGAATTTAGGTCTCATGGCATCTCAAGGTGTCAGCATTGCAGTCAGTGGGCTGAGGGAGGAAATACAGTTTTATTTTGCTAGAGCTACCCAGCTTTTATTGCTTTGCGAAAATTTAATCAGCACAGAAACTCCGAAGCACACAAAGAAGCAGTTTTTATCCATCCATCCATCCATCCATCCATCCATCCATCCATCCATCCATCCATCCATCCATCCATCCATCCATCGTTTGTACACCCTTGTCCCTTCGGGAGGTGCTGGTGCCTCTCCAGCTAATGTTCCAGGCGAGAGGCAAGGTCACCCTGGACAGGTCACCAGTCTGTCGCAGGGCAACACAGAGAGACAGGACAAATAACCATGCACACACACACCTAGGGAGAATTTAGAGAATCCAATTAACCTGACAGTCATGTTTTTTCCTGTGGGAGGAAACCGGAGAACCAGAGAGAACCCACCATGCACAGGGAGAACATGCAAACTCCATGCAGAAAGATCCCAGGCCGGGAATCAAACCAAACCCAGAACCTTCTTGCTGCAAGGCAACAGCTATATATATATATATACACACACGTCCATTTTTGTCATAGTACCCCCAAGAATTTAAAACTACTTTCACCCCTGCTTGTAGGGAATAAATAAAAACCGCTTTCATTACTTTACATAATATCCGACACTCCATTTTATTAACACTCCTCCACATCACCTTTGTTCCTCTTGCTCTGGTCCCTCGCCGCCGCCGGAGCGTCCCCAGGATGTGACCACGCGCCTCGTGCGCCGACTGAAGGTTTAATAACGCTAAAAGGTTCGCCGCCCCCACACCTTTGTGTTCGCTCCCTCAGTAACCTCGCTCATTACTGGAATTATCAGCTCCCATCTAGTAACTCACCTGCCTGCCGAATGAGTCAGACTCTAGGAAACGGTGGTGGGCGTCAGACGGGGATATTTATACTGCTCAAACGCATGGAAGCTTTGGTGGCGGAAAAGCACAAAGAAAAAGTTTTTGCGTTGGGTTTATGGGGAGAACAAAAAAAAAAGTTTACCCAAGAGTGTAATATCCTGATATGAACAGATTAGAAATCAATAATTCATCAGGAGAAGCACTAAGAGTGTGTTCATGTTTCTCTAAGAGATGTATCATCTCTTTGAGTTAAATAATAAATGGTAAAGTAGAGGTCTGAGCGTCTCCCTGTTGCGGACTTTTGCAAACCCCTTTAAACTTGTTCACATTCTGCCACACTACAACCACAACCTTTACTGTGTTTTACTGGGAATTTGCACAAATCCCAGTAAAGGGGGGTGAAGGATATACTTATTTGAAAAAATGCTTCAAAAATAAAAATCTGAGTAGTGTGAAATGCGTTTGACGCAAATTTTTCTCCGGTGCTGCAAAATAAAAACATGGCCGACCGACATGCCATTTATTTAGTAATATGGATGTTTTTGTTTTATTACCTTTTGTCCCATTTACTATCAGATGTAGAGTTCTTTGCTAAATATAAATATGTTTTTCAGCTAAAAATGTGTGTTGAGCACTGTGAGAATATTCACGTATGCTCTCCATTCAATCTGACAAACCCTGAATTAATATCTAAAGTAATATTTGGCAGACATATCAGTAGACAAGCATTTGACGGTAGACAAGCATCTACTGTTAAAACGGTAGATGCTTGTCCCAAAATGTAATTTATTTTATTCTTTTAACAGTAGGAATTTCAAAAGGTATTTGTCACTTACATTTATGCACTACTGTCTGTTGGTCAATCACATAAAATCCCATTAAATCAGATTAAAAATCTGGCTGTGATCTGATGAAATGTGTAACACCTTACAAGGTACAAAACGTTTTAAATGTGCTTACTACCACCCAAGTGCATGCTAGATCTACTCAGTGCAATTAATTATGATTTAATACCACAGGGTCTGAGTTCTCCGTGCATTAAATTCGTGCTTTTGATGCTCCGTGTTCATTCTGCTGATGTGTGTGGTTTGCTCAGTCCGGTATGTCTGCTCTGACCTTTCCAACACGTCAACTGAAAACGGAGGCAATGCGACTGGGACCGTAAAACACAATTCAACCAGAATCGCTGCATAATCATTTATTCACATATTTCTTTTCACATGTTATAGTCTATTATTGCTGCAGTTGAGGCGCCTTTCCGATTTTCTGCTTTCGGTATTCCCTCGTCGTGTCTCTTTATATTTTTCATCTTCATGCATGCTGAATATTACATTTCACAGGAGCAGGATGCAAATAAATAAAACAGTCTCTTTTTAAGTTACATGTCATATTCTATTCCATTCTATTAATGCTTCTGTAACATGCCTTTTTCAAAGTCCGAAGAAGGAAGGAAGGAAGAAAGAAAGAAAGAAATAAAAGACTTTGTGGGACATTGTGTCCATTAGAGGTGGGGGTTGAAGGCATAGCAAAGAGCACATTAATGCTAAATATTGTTAAAGCTGCAATCTATGGTTAATTTTCAGAAGCACCCAAAGCCCCTGCTCCCCGTCCACATGTAGCCTATCCATATGTGACAGGGGAAAAGGCTAAGTGAAATTACTACATTTCCTCTATGTACAGTAGCTTTGAAATATGGCACCAAATGTGCTTGTGAAAAAGGTCTGAGGTTGCGCATTAAAATATTCGTGACTACGTTATTTTCCATTTTCCCTCCTTTTAACTCAAAAAAGGCCTGCGTGTAATTACTCCATCACAAGCCCTCGGCAGCGAGAGCATTTTACAAGCTGACGTAAGGATACTGGCGTGGTTTTTCGGTTCTGAGCGTAAACGGCGTATCTCAGAGGCACCGGGAGCAACGAAGAGCACCGACACAGTGTTGGAAATAAAACTCATTGTCAGTCCGTGTTCTTTGTGGCATCTGATCCATCAAAGCACATGACGAAGTGTGACGTTTTTTTTTTTCTTTTTTCCCCCCCCAAAACAAAAATCCTGCAGCGACAACAACAATACAACACAAATACTGTGTTCCAGTTCACACGGGTCATTCTAGTGCTCGTAGATTATGGTCGTATAAGAAAAAAGGTGCTTATTTATCCATCAAGTGACTATTCTCCAACAATGAGAAATAACTATCTTACTTTCAGTAATTCAGAATAATTTAGCATTCAGCTTCACACACACACACACACACACACACACACTCTCTCTCCTGCGTATGCATGCATGCACGCACTCGCGTAAGCTCTTGCATATGCACATATGGAAAAAATTACATCATCTTTTTTTTCTGACCTACAGCAAAGGCAACTAAGAAAGAACTGTAGATTTTTCAACCTCAGACTATCTTTACAGTATCTTAGTGTTATTTGTAAATGCTCAGTTTCAGTGTTAGTTTCTCTGAAAGCACCTAGTGTCACCCAGGGAGAGGTCAGAGGTCAGAAAACTGGACATACAAGTTTTCACGGGTGGTTCTTTTTGTCTTCAAGTGTCAAAAACTCTTTTGGGTGACATGTCGTGTTGTGACTGCACAGTCTGTGCGCTTGACCAGTCAGGGTTCAGTGGCCAGTCTTGTGTCCTACTGAGCAGGCCGGGGAAAAGCTCTCGTCCAAAGTTTCAAAGGTCCTCGAGCTCCCAGGCGGAGAAGCCTCTGTCAGACATACGCTGACTCACTGGACTGGGTCCTGCCCAGGTTCGGGGCCTGGGACAGGTGTGAGACGTCCTTCTTGCGTACTTCGCAGATGGACTTCCTTCGGGCCTGCACACCCCGGATGGCCGTCTTTATCTTCCTCCATCCAAGGTGGTTGAGCTCGGCCAGGTTGAGCAGCACACATATGCCGCTCACAGCGAACATAAAGACCAGGAAGACAGTTTTTTCCGTCGGACGAGACACGTAGCACTCCACCTCCTTCACACAGGGGTAGCGGTCACACTCGAACATCCCCGGGACGTTAAAGCCGTACAGGAAGTACTGGCCGGCCAAGAAGCCGATCTCCAAGGCGTTGCGGAACACCACCTGGATGACGTAGAAGCGGGAGATGCCTTCCTGCCGCCGCACCTTGGAGCTTTTGTGCGTGGGAAGGGCCCCTCGGGGTCCGTTGGGGATCTCCTTGACGTCCATGTCGTGGTCGTCCTTGCTTTCGGGGTGCACCAGGATGCCGTTGATGTTGCGGGAGTGCAGTTTGCGAACGTGGTGGTCGTGGTGGCGACCGTGGTGACCGTGTCCGTGGTGGTCCATGTGCGAGTGGAGCAGGGAGTAGCTGCGGTCACGCGCTTTGGCGGACTGGTGGACGGAGTACGTGATGAAGCACAGGCTCGGCGTGCACACCAGGATGATCTGAAAGACCCAGTAGCGGATGTGCGAGATGGGGAACGCCTTGTCGTAGCAAGCCTGGTTGCAGCCGGGCTGCATGGTGTTGCAGATAAACATGATTTGCTCGTCTTCATACACCTTCTCGCCCACTATCCCGACTATGAGGATACGGAAGATCACCACCACTGTCAGCAGGATCCTGCAGAGACACAAAAGAAGAAGGAACAGGCAGGCAGGGGAGCGGAGAAAGACGACATCAGTTAATGAGGAGCAGATGTGCCAATCTGCTGGGAAACCTGTCTGTGTGAGTGAGACTGTTCAGTTTAGATGCTGAAATTCTTGTTCACTATATTCTAAATTATTTTTTCCTTTTGCTCGTGACTTTTACTTTTTCTAAGCTGAAGCTATAAACATAATTTTATAGGTCACTAATCACTTGAAAACTCAGCAAGAAAGTAAGTTTTAGACTACTTGTGTTTGTGTTCAATCCTGCGACTATTCAGATGCTGAAACAAACTATGCAGTAAAACTGTGTTCATGTTAGACCACTGATCAAGAGAGAGTAAAACAGAAGAGGTTGACACTTTCTCTTAATGTATGTAATCTTTACATATAACAGTTAAAATGGCTTTTTCCTGTAGCAAGTAGCTTTAACCTTCGAAATGGGACAAAAAAGAAGCAAAAATATTAAAACTCCCTTATATTATATTCAACACATCAATCAAGCAGAAACTTTGCAGAAAACACAGAAACAAATAAATGCATGACTCGATGTGAAACAAATAGGATGTGAAGTTAAACAGAACTAAACTGAACTGAATTGATTTTTTTTAAATAGCTTAAAGTGACCTAACACTATTAATTGAATTTCATTCAACATTCAATCAAAGTGAAAATAAACTGAACTGTAATAAATAGAACAAAAGTTGTTGCTGTTGACCTAAATTCAGATAAGCTGAACTGAACTGAGTTGGGTTTAAATTAACTGCTGTTAGTTAATTTGCAATGAACTGAAATAAACTAAACTTTACTCAATTCTGTTCACTTGGACATTACAATGAGCATTCTTGAAATAAGCATAGTTGAGATTAATTTAGTTTAAACAAACTTAAAAGACTGAGTTCTGGAGAAATTAGCTGAACAATTTATTTTATGTATTTGTGCTTAAAACACCTAATTAAAAACAAAATTAATCAGATTGATTTTATTTTCTTTAAAGTGACGAGGCATGCACTGATTCTGCCTCCATTAAATTGAATCTAATTGGGCTGAAGTGAATTTAATTGAGCTTCATTGACAGTAACTGGTTGTGTCCTGGTGCAATAAGAAAACTCACCAAACTGAATTCAACTGATCTTAGCTGAGTTGAGTAGCAATATATTCTATTGAAAGGAACTGAACCGTACAGTGTTGAATTGATTAACTACACTCAGAGGAGCTGATTGCACTGACTGAAGTTCTAAATTATCTGAAATTAAAATTTAGTAACCAAATCCAAGTTAGTTGAATTACATGGATTTTATGTAAATGAAATTGTTTCTGGTTTGACATGATTTGTGCTGCAGGAAGAGATTGGCTTGATCCAAACTGAATCAAATGTAGTTCTCCTCTTTAAAGTGGGCTGACACGTGACTTGAGTGTTGGCGCTGTAAGCGGTTTTCTGTTAAATCGAGTTGAATTGACCTGAATTAATGTGAACGAATCCCCTGGAGACGACACGTAAATGGTAAATTCATGGTAAAACCTTCTGGGTTTTAACATTTAAACGAACGGACCTTCAGATGTTCACTTTTTATGTTAATGTTTTTTAAGTGTAAAAACCCCACAAATCTTAGATTCCACCACCTTGTTATTTATTAAACAAGGAGGAAGCAAAATCCTTCATCATGCACAAATAAACCGCTAAACTTATTGATGGTGTCTTCTCTTTTTACCGCAACTGCAACAATGATCGCAATTAACTTCTCTGTTACACTGAAGGGTTTTCTACATGCTGCTGCACTTTGACCCTCATGGCCACCAGGAAAGGTTTAATCTACGTCTAAGCATCACAGTTTAAGCGCTTTTGGCAACGCATCGCTTTTAAATTCTTTGTACTTGTTAAAACAAAGACTCTCCTTCAAGACTCACGTCGTCAAACTATTGTCAGCTTTTTCTCCCCGACGCATAAATGCTGAGCTGTCAAGGGTGGCTGTTCTAAAACCTGTCAGGACCTCCCATTGAGCATTATTAGAGCGCTGCTGCAGTTATAGAAAGCCGTGTCCGGGGAGCAGCAGAGCTACAGAGTGGTGCAGCTGCTTTTTAAGGCCTCTGAGAGACTGATGTGCTGCACTGTTACATTCTGGTGTCGATCCAGCTTGGGCACTGCGGAGGAGGACTGGGGCTTTAGGGCTGCACACTCAGCTCTTTTTAATGAGCAAGGAAAGCCTGCGCATCACGGGGGCTCCCCGATACTCACGCCACAATGCAGAGGATGTGCCTGTAGCCCTCCTGCATGGAGGAGGTAATCACTTTTAAAACACTTGCTCCTGCGCACAACAGGGACACTCACTGTGCAAGTTAGGGGACAGAGAAAATAGGTTAGAAAACCCCTGGAAGATGGCATTCACTAAGGATCCGTGCTTCTAGGGAGGGTTAAAGTGAAGCGGTATTGATGTCTCTTTTACGAACAAGTGGATTGCCACACTTTCTACCTGCACTAGGGGGAAAATTCTGGAAGGAGGAAAGAACAAAGTTAGGGGGAAAAAAGCACTGCAAAGATTGATAAAAGCGAAGGGAAAGTGTCTGAATCCAGGTTTCCTAGGGGAGGGAAATAATAAACGTCTCTGAAGAGCGTGACTGGGGTGACAGCTTGTTAAAGCAAAGTGAAAGACAGGTGAAGATAAGAGCAGAGAGGGGCATGTGTTGACATAAAGCAGACTTAAAATAGAGCAGTGTTGCATTACGGCTGTTTCTGCCCCACCTGTGTTTATCAGCTTGTGTGTGATACTTTTTTTTTTTTTTTAAAGACAGACTTGGGGATGCAGAAACAAAGAGAAAGACTCAGCCATGTGTGCAAAAATGGTGAACACATCCAGCAGCCTGTGCTCAAAGCAGCTGTGAGTGCCTATGCTACGCTGACTCTGAGTGTGCTTGATAACCCGACTGAGCGCAGCTTCCCTGCATGTTTTGAATTTAAGATCTTGCATGTAATTTACATGAAGCGTCGTGGCTCTGTTCGCTCAGCCTCGGTAGGATCAGGGGGTTCGGCAGCGAAGCGTTTGAGTGGAAACTGATGCACCTTTGGCCGTTTCTTGCGTAAAGCTCTGAATAATTTTGAACAGTTCCCCTTTAGTTTTGTTTTCGGAAATGGAAACTGTGTTTGAAAACTGTGCTTGCAATGTGCCCCAACATGGGGGCAACTATTTTCCATTTAGTGGAAATGCAAACACATGCAGGAACACTCAGTCGGGCAGCGTTTTCTTTATGGTGCTGAACAGTGTAACGCTCATACATACGATAACACTCTGGGTGGAGAGCCATTTCCCTCGTATCAAAAACCTCCACTCGGTATTTGATGCAAGCAGACATGAACGTTTTTGGTTGCATATATTTAACTGTAATATTTGTTCACATTCTGTTTTAATCGACAAAAGTTACATTGCGTTTCAGTTAAAAATCAACCTTTTTCCCCTTGTCAATAAAGACTACACACATACTGCGTGGTAAAACTAATTCAGTCCCCTACCTCCAACGCTAACATGGTGAAGAACTCAAAGACGAGGCGGTTTTCTGACGCGGAAACGATTTTGTTGTGTTGCTTCTGTTTCTGTCTGATCTATTACAGAAGCTGTTTCGCAACAGATGGCTTGTTTCACCAATAATCAACAACGTATACGATCCCTGCAACGTAATTTAGCATATAACCACTTAGCAGTCAACTGGAAATATGAAAGATGTTCGGTGCAAACCAGTGGCCTGCTCATTAAACACTCCTCTCATCCAGCTTACTGAGGCTTATATCCGAGGTTTAATTAGTGGTGGTCTGAACTCTCAAGAGTCATTTCTGTGCGCATTCATTTGTGGCTTCGTTCCTTTTATAAACACTCTCACCTCACATATACTGCGATCCTTTTGTTAGTACTTTAAAGTAAACTAACCGGCATGCTGTTCATTTTAATTAAAGCTGCTGCGATCTGTTACACAATCTACAACCTTTACACAGATGGTGCAAGACAATTCAAGTCCCTGACATGATGACATATGTTTTTATAGAATTGTTTTTTTCACACCGTGTGATCATCGGGTGATTTATCTTCTTAGATTATAAAATTAAGTGAAATAGAATCAGATAGGAATCGGAGGTTTAACCGTAAACTACAAGCGTGTGACGATCTGAACTCATGGAGGCTTGAACGCCTTTCAGTTCCTGAAAATAAAACAGAAACATCTGCAGTATTCAGAGATATTTCAAGAGTATGACTCATACTGTATCAAAACGGTCAAAAAAGATTTTTTTCTTTCTTTATGTGTTTTACTTATTTATGTTAAGAATAGCAGTTACCACATCCTACGTGAGGGAGCAGCAGCTCTGTAATCTGTTGCTGAAATTGTGAAGAGGTTTGTTAAGCTCTTTACCTCCATGTCAGGTTTGAACATGTGCTCGTGCTGAATAAAAGTCTCTTTTGGGTTTAAAATGTATGATTGATCATAAATTCCCCATTTTACCTGAAGTGACTAATAATAAAAAAGATTTTAGGTTGATATTTCTCTAACTTTGATTCACGAGGGTAACTCTTTTTATGCTTTTCTTGTATATCCTTCTTTTATGCGTATTGAAAGCGGAAAGCGGCTGCATAAATACCAAGTAGATTTTTTAATTAAATAAGCTACTTGCAGTGCTTTGCAGAAATACTCTTCTGTGTTGTACTTTTTTTTCTTTTTTTTTGACAATTTGATCAGTTGCAACCACACACGTCAGTGTGTGTTACTGGGATTTTGAATCTAAGACCAACAGAAAGTAACCCATAATTTATTTTATTTTATTTTTTTAATGGTTTTAAAGGTCTGACTGCTTGTTTTGGATCATTGCTTTCCATCTACCCGCCCATAAACTGTGGCAAGCTTCTCTTCTCCAAAGCATCA
The DNA here is from genome assembly GCF_000485575.1 of Poecilia formosa. Lineage (NCBI taxonomy): Eukaryota > Metazoa > Chordata > Actinopteri > Cyprinodontiformes > Poeciliidae > Poecilia > Poecilia formosa. Next base: position 4,383,558 of record NW_006799953.1, on the reverse strand, counting down.
TACTGCCACCACCTTATCTTACTGTAAGTTCAGTCTGGATCTCATCTGAGCAGAACGCCTTCTTCAACATGTTGCTATACGGCTTTTTTTTTCCAACATTGCTTTATGTTCTTGGTACTCTTCCATAATTATTCTGTTTCATGTACATGTATCCTTTATATACCAAGGAAGTAATTTTTCCAAAACAGTTAATCATATTAGATTTTATTGAGGGGTGTTAAGGTAAGAAAGGCTGAATACAAATGGCACCACACTTTTCATATTTTGTCCTGTGTAAAATATTTGTATTTATGCACTTCTTCTTTCACTTTATAACTCTGATCTAATTAACTTACATCTGTTTCTTAAAACAATAATAGAATATTTTGAAGTGAGAAAACTGATGTGTCTAATTGATTGGATCTTTTGCAATATTATTGAGGACAAATGCGGGTAAACCTTTTGTTTGACGTCGCAGTGCCGGCAGCCGTTTCTGGCTGCGGTTTTCTCACTGCAGCTTTGTTCACCTCAGTGGTTACTTTGCAGATTTAACCTGTGGATGTTCAATACTGCAGCTACGGTCATTCAGTCTGTGCTGAAGCAATTTTTGTCATTTAAAAAAAAAAAAAAGAAAAAATCCCAAGACATTGCATGTATTGAACGCTTTGTGTGTTTTCAAGAGTTTGAAAACACACAAAGTGTGTGTGTGTGTGTGTGTGTGTGTGTGTGTGTGCGCACCAGCGCTGGGTAACAGGATAATCAGCATGAGGCGGATTGCTGCATTAGCAGAACGCAGTGCACTGAGGTTATCTGCAAACATCAGTGTTTTAAGTCCCGCAGAATAACAAGCCAATACTGTTAGCTGGAGCAGATCAGGACAGTAAAGCCCAGAGGCCTGAACCTGCAGAATATTCAATAACCCCCCTTTTTTTCCCCATTTAATTAATGAAAAAAAAGGGGGGTTCAGAATCTTAAGTGTTCTTACGCCCCAAGGGAATGCTCTAAAAATAAACTCACTTGCTGAGCAAAATTGCTTAAGACAACATGAAAAAGATTCAGGCGTTTCAACAAATGGATCCCTCAGCAAAAGGTTCTTTAAGTGATGGGTTAAAAAAAAAAAAAGATCACCCACATCAGTCTCCTTCTCATCACCTCATTTAGCTGCCTTCCTCCCAGAGGACTGCCTCTTAGTTGAGACTAATGATTATAATTTCAGAGGCCTCTGAAATCCCCCATCGCTGTCCAATAGACGTTTCAGGATTTGAAGAAAACTGATGTGTCTCCCATTCTCCCCCCGCCCCACGTGGCTTCACATTCAGAGCTTCTCATTTTTATCTATTTGTGCCGCAGAGACGACAGTTGGCATTTTCCTAAAACTTCAAAGACCGACAGCGGCTTGTGGGCAAGCAGAAGTAAAGGTCTGGAGGGACGACAAGTGGAGGAAGCGGAGATTCGGGCGTTGCGCTTCGCTTCGAGAAACCCTTCGAACGAGTCTGCTGACTGACCTGCGTGATTTGTGTTTCACTTTATGCTTGCTGCTCTTCAGCTGGTGTGTTGGCTGGACATGCAAGCCCTGTCTTTCCCAGAGGCTTTCACGCACACACACACACACACACACACACACACACACACACACACACACAAACAAAAAAACTTCATTCATACAACAGCTGCTGCCGAAGGCCTTCAGGGAGAACAGAGCCCCCCTATGGCACAAGAGCAGATGCATCAGCAAACACACTGCTTTTCCCTCTCGCATAAAATAGTTGCTTGCTTTAAAACATGTAAAACATTCTGTGCATGCAGAATCAGAGAATCGGTCCTGAAGCATTCACCCCGCCCCAAAATTAGGTGATTCAATTACTAAAAGTTACCAGAAATATGAAGATTTTAACTCCACTGATCTTCCCATCTCTTCTAACCAGCTTCCATGTGTCAGGAAGCGTACCCACAGTATGATACTGCCACCACCATATTTTGCAGTGGGGTTTGTGCTTTCGTGGAGATGTGAAGTATTTGTTTACAGCTATAAAAAAAAAAAAGCAAGAATGTCTCTAACTTTTAGTAAATTCTCAAAGACATCAACTTAAATTTTCTTAATCTAAAAAATAGATCAAGTTCAACGAGCCTTGATTCGTCACCACAGAATTACAAGGATCTTTTTAAAAAATATATCATTTTGCTCCACAATAACTTTTTCCCTAACCTTTTTTCTGTGTTTCTTGGTTTTCTTGATGCTGTCAGGTCACTAATGCTCAAAACCAAACCTTAACTCAAGAGAGCGTTCATATTGAGAATAATTTACATAGCAGAAAACTAACTTACTGCACCTTTAGCAACAAAACTTAAGGTGTAAATTATTACAAAAGTTTCTGGAAGGGTGTTCGCGATTAGAGTTGGTAAAAATATCCCTCCCGCCCATAAGCTCTCAATAATAAGCTCCACTGATTACTGATGGCACCGTGTAATGAATAAAGACCTTACCAGGCCTCAAAATTAGGCAGCTTAATTATCAGAGTGCAGACATTTCTTTTCTCCCATCCCTCATTTCCTCATCCGCACTCCCCTCTTAAACTGTTAATAGTTTCAGGCTTTGCCCACGTATCAGGCAGTGAAGCGGGCAGCCAGGGGTGCCGCTGAAAGTGGGCCCAACAATTACTTTTAATACGGGCTAAATTTGTGTTCCCTCAGCTGAGGCGCTTCAATTAACAGATTTGTAAGAGATTCTGTTGTTTCCTTATGATTTTAGAATTAAAATCTCTAGGTTTTGTTCGTATAACAAGAATTAATAGTCACAGAGAAGTATTTCACTACTTCATTCAGCATCTCTGAGGGAATTGAACTCCAGCTGTTTAACAGGAATAAAGAACGCGAAAAAGGAGGAAAAATAAAGATTGAGGCGCCCAACAGGTATGAGGTAAAAAAAAAAAAAGAAATAGCTAAAGGATTGTGATTAAACACAGCTTTTCTGTCATTTCCACAGCCTAACCATGCATGACTGCGGCGCACACCAGGTCCGGCTTTTCCACATCTCATTTGTCTTTATGTCACCTGAAACTACCCTTTCATTTCTATTCAAGCGAAGAACGCCAATGCCTGTGCGTACAGAACATCTGAAATAAAGCTTCAAATGAATCACACCAGCATTTCCATTTGAGTCCAAACCAGCACTTTATGCTGATTGGATCAAAATGAGTGCTTTTAAAAAATATTCCATAAATCATTTATTTGCTCGTCAGAATTTCTGAGACAAACATGTCAGGAATACGATTTTAACTCAGAGCAAAACATTTATTTTTGGAGATTAGTCTTTGATTGCTTTACTTTACCCCTCCCCCTTTGTTTTAAGGAAACATTCAATCCACCATTAAAATCATTTGCTAAATTAAATGTCACCTTTCTGCAGCCATTTATGTAGAAAATATTCCAATAATATATATATTTTTTCCTTAAACATGTTAGTTTGAATTAAACAAAAATACGTTATCTGTTATTTGTTGTACTCTGAACAAAGCTGAAGCAGATGACACGGACATGTTTTCCTCTTCCGTCATATTGGACCCTGACTCGACCGGCTTGGCTCAGCCCCACTTGGGCATCTTGTGCAGGAGAAAGCGAAGATGTGGACGGGTCTCCGAGGATGTGGAAGAAAATCTGATCTGACATTAACACTGAAATGTCCATGAATAATTTTGTTCAAAATTAAAGCTTTGCAGGGAAAATTAAAAAAAAAAAAACTTCACCAAAGTAAATCACAGGGAGTTCAAGCTGTCAGGCAACTCACTCGCTACAGTTTTCGTAGCTTGAAACAAGTTCAGCTGTGAATTTTTCAACGCAGAGATTTTGCCTGTGTGACCCTAAAAAACAAGTTGCTGTTGATGTAGGATCTGTCAGTCCCTGCTGTTTTGTCTACCTTTGGTTATACTACGTAATGTTGTGATGAAAAATGTCATTCAAATAATTTAACACAAAATGGAATGTCAAAATGTCTGCCCCTCTCATTAAGCAATATAAAAATGTTGATTGGGATTACAGCCATTGTTACAATCGACTTTTTCAATGCTTTTCCTGTTACTTTGACCATTTATGATGGTTTACTCCAAGTCGCAGCAGGTGGAAAACCCTAATCTTTATTTTACAGTCATCGCCCTGCTGCAAAATATAAATCAGACATAACAAACAGCTCTGTAGAAACGGGTTCAACCTCGTTCTGATTTTGTGCACATGATAGCATTAGCAGAAAGCAGAAAGGAAAGCAACAATCGAAAGCTCATTTAAATATTTCTCCCTCGCTTTTTCCTCCATGTTATTTAGAAACTCAGCTCACACTTGAAAGCTTCGAATTAGATCTACAACGTCAAAACCGACTGTGGTGTACGGCCACATATTTTTTTACATATTTGATCTACTGTGCATGACCGAGAGGAACACCCACGAGCCATTGACAGGAAATGCAAATACCCACTAAGATCCTTATTGAATTATTTTTTTTATTTTGAGCGTGTATACCCCTCAAATTAATCTTGCTTTATCAATGGGAATAATTTTACATACATTTTCAGTTTGAACCCAGCTATAATGCTGTATTTAAAAATGCTACAGTTTGCAGAACTTTATAACAGAATATGCATATTATTTTGCTGATTCAGCCCAACAAGCTGCGCGATATCCTTGACAGTGACATTCACTTCCTGTTTGTCTGTGCCATGCAGCCTCTCCTGTGTTGCCCTTGGCTGAAACATTAGTCATTAAATTTTATCAACGTTTAAAGGGAAGCATAAAATCTTTCATTTGTCTACAGGTGACCTCCTCAAACTTTATTGAAATATCTGACAGGCCAAAATATCAACAAGTCATACCAAAACAGAGAGAATAAATTCTACCACTAGCCTAGCACTTAGCCCTATGAAAACATCGTCAGCAGGAGAAAACGTGAGTTTAATAAAAACTGTATGTACTGATAAAATAGCTGTTGCTCTCCAGAAAACTGGATTCTGCAACATCATTGGTGAGTCTGTTAAGTGGGAAGCAGCGGTAATGAAGTGTTATTTTACTGTACTGGACTGTGCATGGGTCGTGAAATTTAACCTGAAATTGGCTAATCACCGCTGTTTTTTTTTTGGTAATTTATGATTTTTGAAATCTGCAAGAAAGTAAATATCTGTTTTTACGTATATGGAGCTCAACATTAGTGCAGGGAAAAAACTAATCTCCTGCTTTTTCCCCGATGGATGGAGGGTTACGTACAGTTACAGATTCTTTAGTTCTCGCAGTTTGAAAGGTTGGTTTGTTTTACAGGCAGTTTCATTGATTTGGTTAGACTCCTATTGTTAGTCTTTGCCAGGTAATCTCTAAAGACTCAGTTCAATCAGCTTACAGTCCAATAGAACAAGCAGTAATGTACTGACATGGATGCTTGGGAGTTGTAAATGCCTCCTTACATGTGCCAAGTTATGGAAATATGAATCATGCATGTGATTCATAGAGTTCACATACGTAGCGCCTTATAAAATCTGCACAAATAACACACATTGCTGATTGGTTGCTAAAACGAATAACAGCCGGTGCTGAACTAAAGCCGAACTCTGCTTATCTGCAAAAATCGCCCCGTCGAATAGAATAATCAATGATATTCAGCATCAGCTATTACTGCACAAATAAAGCAATGGCGACTCTGGACGCATGCAGAAACACTTCATTTCAAATCACAGCAGCAGTGGATGATGGATTACGATTTCTAACCCGTCGCTTGAATATTGGTGACAATGTTCCCCTTTGCATCAAAATCCCTCTCTGCGGCAGAACGGGTCTTTCTCAGAGTAAGGCTTTTGAAAGTTACATGAAATGTGTCCCGTCTTCGTGTTTCTGATATGGTGATGCCCTCAATTCTAGCAGAGCATTCTTGTGTCTTGGATTATTTTAGGAGAACTAGAGTGCCCTCCTTAATGCAGGGTACTTCCGTCTTGTGGATATCCTGACCCATATAGGGGAAAAGTGAAGAGAATGTGTCCTTTAAAACCCACAAGAGTGAAAAGCGGCAGACACTGTGTGCTTTCTGCTCTTAAATTCAGCAAACAAGGATTTCCAAGTGTCATCCAGCATTGCGCGGCTCTCCTTTCCCTTTTTTTCCGAGCTTTCGCGGCAGCGAGGCGTTTCGTTTGCCACTTTGTTCTCCGCATAAAAAGGCCGGTCAGTTCTGCATCCATTTTTAATGAATGACTTGACACGTGTTGCAACTCGAAACAGGCAGCGCACAACATTTATTAAGAATTTATGACTTCTAATGCTGAAGTGAGAAGTGATAGATTATAAATAATAGATTGAGTTTGTTATGCTTGTATAGGATATGAAGTGGGGGGGACTGATTTGGACATTTACACCAACTTTATTTTACACAAAAATGCCTCTTATATATGCTGAGTAAGAAATTAGCATACCAAAAAGTTTTTTGTTTTTTTTTAGCTAAACTCCTAAATTCATGTTACACATAATCTGCCTCTTTTTCTCTTTATTTCAGCACCGGCTCCAAAAGGAAGCAGCTCTGACACAGATTCCCTGGACCGAGCCTCTGCGGAGAGAAAACTTTTTCTGCTTCCTCTGCGTCCTACTCTCCCTAAATGCAGTTTTTTTTTTCTTTTTGTTGTTCTATCTCCACAACTTCTCCTTTTTATCCATTGGCAGGCTTTATCATTTGATCTTTCCTTAGATCCTTCTATGCTTCCATTTATTGCTGCCTCGTGTGCTTTCTTACTCCTCTATTAGTCTTTGGCGCTGGCGTGACTACAGCATTGCAGTCTTGTTGAAGATGCATCGACACTCTTCCTTTCTTTCCTTCCTCCCTTTCCTTTTTTTCCCCCTACCTGCAAGACATCAAATCCTATTACATTAAGGAGCATCCGCTGGGTAACCCTTGGTTAACCTGTGCATTATGTATTATGTAAATACTTTTTTTTTTCTCAAGTACGCTGTGTGTTAGAGCTAATGGCTTAGGTTTTTTATTGTCAGTATTGTGTTACTGTTCTGTATAGCTGACATCACACAGGGGGATGAAAAAAAAAAAATCGAACAAAAGCAGATGGTGGGAGATGCTAGACTCCAGCCGTCCACATTTAGTTATCCTTTTGGCAGATCAGTGCAGTTAATAAGCATTTGTTTTCCCTGCAGGAACAAGCACTGTATTTGCATTATGTACAAATTGTAATATGTGTGTATAAAAAAAAATCACTTGTATGGTGCAAGAACTATTAATAGACTATTCCTTGGACTTTTAACACTTTGTCACATTACAACCACTAACTTAAATGCATTTTATGGGATATCTTTTTTGTGATAGACCAACACTGAGTAGTGTGTGATTGTGAAGTGAAAGGAAAATAATACACGGTTTTGAAATTTTTTCACAAATACCAGCATGAAAATGTGGGTCTACATTTGTTTTTTGTTTTTTTTTCTATTGAAATTAACTAGTTGTGCACCCTGCAAAATATGCTTTAATGGAAAATTGGTATAGCAATGCTGTGAGAGACGCTTCTCTCCAAGAATAACAGAAGAGATGGTCGACGTCATGAGAAAATGGTTGGAGCTAGAGCGGGCAATCCAGGAAAAGAACCAGTTTGAGGTTGCAAAACACTTGGCACTGGGTTTAGCAGGACATGAGCCCTAAATACAAAACCAAAGCAACAATGGAATGGATTAGATCAAAGCATATCCATGTCTAGATGGCCTAGTCAAAGTCCAGACCATCGAGAAGCTGTAGCAAGACTTGGAAGGTGTTATTGCATTCCATCAACTCTAGTTGTCTCCAGTTGTGCAAAGCTTTCCAAAACCCCTAGCTGCAGCTGTATTTTCATCTGAATGAGGTTTTAGAAACCATCAACTCAGAAGTACACACCACACTTTTCAGATCTAACTATGTGTCCTATCTTTCATAATTATGTGTTGGTCTGTTAGATAAAATTTCAATCAAAAACTTTAAAGCCATGATTGTAATATGACAAAAAGAAATCCTGAATCTTAAGGGTTATTTTTGAAAAGAAAAAAAAAATTCAAGACCTTTTATGAACAAATCAGGATTTGTACATTTTTCACAGAGGTGGAAACAGAGAAGATTCATCAATAAATTATGTATAAACCCATGAGACACAAAACAACCACCAACATTATCAAGGCTGCCAAATCAATTTAAGACAGCTGTGCCCTCAGTATAAAATCTGTTATTCATTTTTGTGACAGTTATGCATTTAGAGATCCACACAAGGCACAGCACAGGCAGCACGGTGCTGACTAATGCCACCTAAGTACTTTCCATTATGAATCCTAATCAAATAGGCTGGAATATCTCTGTAAGCATGTATATTAATTAAATACATAGAGTGCACAAATAGCTCTGGCTCTGTCCTCTTAGGAAGCTCCCTCTGCCCATTACAACCAAAAATGTCATTAATTCCCCAAACTGACAGAGCAGCTGAGACAGGCTGCGGCTTATTTTCAACATATTTAATGCTTCAAAGTCCCACATCGTTGTAACTTTAAGCACAAGGTTCTGATCTGCAAACAGGGTTATTGCAGCCTTGACAATGCTTCCTTTATCTGCGTAGTCATGATTACAGACTTAGGTTATCCATGCACACACTGTACACAGACCAGTCAGATCGCAATACATAACATCACTCTCTGAATGAGTCACCCATACGCACAGCACCTGTGGTTAGTCAGAGGCACAGAAGCAATTCTCAGTTGTCATTCTCCTTCCAAGACCGTAATTAAGCTAACCTATGCCGTGCCATGAAGATGGTCCGATTCTATTTCTGTATTCCTGGGCTAATTACCTGTCCTATGCCTGGGCATAGGTTAGCTTAAAACCTACAATTAAGAATCAGCTTAATTGTAGCTTCATCAGACAGTCTAGTCATTCGAACAGAGGAGCTACATTTGTTGATTGGCGCTCCAAAAAAGATGACAGGCATGCAACCGTGTTTGCAGGGTGATGCGGGGAAGACTTTTCAGTCAAAGGGAAACATCTTCTATTTCTACTCGGGGAAACACACAGTGTTTGTGCTGCAGGCACACACATGCAGAACTGTTGAAAACAAAAAAAGGAAAAACGACACACACAGGCTGGACGCTCCTAAGTCGTGATGCGGTCTTTCCGACAGTGGCCGCATGCTCTGGCCACACCCTGTGAAGTGTTAGGCTTCACAATGCACAACGGTGCCACAGTACATCACAGTTGTTTATGTTCACAAGTGCAATGGAGCACACCTGACCACCCCCAACTAAACCGCTTGGGGTGGTCAGTGGTGCAGTAGACTTGAACCTTTCAACCCATAGAGGTCAGTGCGTAAATTTGTATGTAATTTGGTGTGGAGTGGCTCAGTAACAATCTAAGAGGCACCTCCACAGCACAAAACCGTGCCAGTGGTGAACAATTCTCCAATTTGCTGGTACGTCCATAGACATCAGTGTCATAATTTAATGTGGAAGGTGTCAGTAATGTTCTGACCATGCAGACACATGCTTAGGATTTGGAATCAAATTGTTATCTTCAGTAGATTTGTTAAAACTGCAAAAATAAATAAATAAATAAATAAATAAATAATTGCCTCTCTATAGGTAGAAAGCCCAGATCCAGACCATCGATTCATGATAAGCTGCAATAATCTAGTTAAATACTTATAATATGGAAATTACTGTACGCTTCACTATTTTTAATTAGGGTTTCCTGCAGACAGGCTAGATATCAAAAACACATGAAAAAAAAAAAAAAAATTCAGGGATCTATGACCAAAAATGATGTACAACGTGAATACAAAAGACAATATAGCTTGTCTCCTATTTCCTAGTCAAAGTGAATCGAAGACAGACTGGGAAGCTCCTAATGTAACAATTAATACCCTGAGATCAACTAGAAAGAGCCATGTAGGACAAACACAGTCTGAGGGAGGCCAAATACAGAGGGATTATTTACAAAGCATCTCAGCGTAATCAGCACTGTATCGCATAGCTGTGGTTGCTGTAAAACTACTCCCTATGGAGGGGAGGGGAGTGCTGTTTTCTCTAGCTCATGGGATCGTTTAGATAGCTAAATTTATGTCATATAGAAAGCTTTCTGTATGATAGTTCTCAACACTGAAAGACAAAAAAAAGGCATGGAGAATTGATCTGCACCAATTAGAAAAGCACTGCTTCCTTAACTGTGGTACTTTATTTTTTTTTAAATGAGTTAACCTTTTATAATGTTCACATGCCTGAAGGTTACAGGAAAGCATTACATCTTCAGAGTGTTCATTATGATTTTTGAGAGAAGTAGCAGACAAATTGAGAGTTGCTTCTGTGCCTCTGTAAGACTGTAGGTGGCTTGAATTATCCAGAGATTGATTTTCAGCCTTCATTTATTCAGGACAGGATTTCAAAGCTGCTTTAAGTCTCTTTTTTTTCTCTTTATTTTGACCACTAGGGGGCGGAAAGACTCCAAAACATGTTCACAACAGTTAGCATCTAGCTTATGAAGTTGTTATGGCTGACATATTAGCAAACAGTTGCCTACTCACATATCCAGCAGAAACAGAGCAACACGGACATCCCTTTGGTCTCCTTTGTCTGGCCACCTGTTGAATGTAATTCCAATATTCACTGTCGCTTTAGCCTTTGTTTGCTCCTCTGGCTCAGGAGAAAAATATGAGTACCATTTTGTTTTCCTAAAGGGCCGACTTCCTTCACCAGCTCTCCAAGTTTGGTGAAAATGTCACGAAGGTGGGCTAGCTCGTCGTAGCTCCTGCTCAACAGCCAACTCTGCTTTGGCTGATGCTCAGAGGAGTTAGAAAAATGTCTGGGTAGCGATTCAGGCCTAGAAGTAGCTTGCTGAGAATTGGCAACGAAACCAAGAGTGGAAAGGAAACTTGTGATTTATATGAACCAAGATATTGCTTAATTCACCTCTAAATCAAGCTGGTTTGCAGGTTTTCATCCCACCAAAACATTAGACCATCCATAGGTCATTCCTCTTTCAGTAAACAAATAGGAACTGGCTGAAATCTCTTGGTTGGAAGGGAACTCCCTACCACAGGGAATGCCTCAGTCCAGATCACTCATTCCTCACTGGCTGGTGTCCCGCATGTAGGCGTCTCCCACACACCGGACACACATGCAGAGATAATTCAATTATTTGAATCTGGTGTTGGATCAGGGGCACATCTAAAGCTGACAGGACACATGTCCCAAAATATTCCACCCCTGTCTCAGAGACCTACATCATCTGTGCTGCTTTGACGCAGTCGCGGTATCATAAATTTGGCAGATTATTTATAATGTACGTATAGAGCCTTACAAAAGTTTTCACATATTATAGTTTTTCACATTTGATCACTTATAACCACAAACTGCAATGTATTTCATTTGGATGTTATATGACAGACCTACACAAAGTGCCAAACAACTGTAGAGTAAAAAAATATATATAAACATGACTTAATACTGCTTTTATTGACTTTTACTGATGTTGTTGTTATATAATAAATATTTTAAAAATCATATGAAAAATGTGGTACGCAGTTATAGCCACCATTCTGACCAACTGTACCTTCTTTCAACTCTACCAATCATCCCCACAGCATGACGCCGCCACCACCATGTTTCACACTGGGAATGGTGTTTTCAGAGTAATTCGAAATGTTACTTTTCCATCCACGGTGTTTTGCATGTAGCAAAAAAAAAAAGTCTGGTCTCAGATGATTAGGGCACTTTCTTCTTCATGGTTGCTGTGTCCCCTGCATGACTTGATGTAAAAATACAACGGCTTTCTTCTTGCTCTTTATCTTCCATCTTTAGGCCAGATTTGTTGAGTGCACAAGTAATATTGCATCCGCCCACCTGAACTGTCGATCTCTGCAGTTCCTTCAAAGTTACAATGCACCTCTTGCCTGCTTTTATGGAAGCTTTAGAGGGACAAAAGTATCTGGTGGAGTTGTTACTGAGACACACAGTTTAGGTGGCATCTTTAGATACCTGATAGCACTAGATTGTATTTATGGGTATCACGGTTAAGGGGATAAAATAAATCTGCATGGTACATTTCTTAGATTTTGTAGCTTATGCTTTATAACGCACTGCAGTATCATCATCAGTGTATTGTTCTATCAAATGAAAAACAATGAAATACATTAAAGTTTGTGGTTATATTGTGACAAAATGTTGTTGTTTTTTAAATAGCAGGGCACTGTGTTAGCCAGTTCCTGCTTCTTCAAGGGGTAAGAAAAGAGCCACATTAGAAAGGAGAAGATTAGCGAATGCCCTCCCTCTAGACTACCTGTGATCAGGGTTAATGAAGAGAGAGCAGCCATATTAACTGATTCAAAGGTTTCCTATTTTCTTTGTCTTCTAATGAGAAAATTCTCAAATGACACTCTGATGCATCCTGGTTTCACAGGCTGGGCAACGTTCACTTTTCCAAATGAACATCCAAGTGGGACGTTTGGATGGCGTTCAGTCGAGCGGAAAATTCCACTTTTGCATCCCATTAATCACACAGAGATGATGTGGAGCACATATTTCACGCAGATTGTACAGAGCGTCTCCACAGCATGTCCCGACTCACAATCTAAGAAGAACCTTTTTTCTTCTTCACCTCATCACTGCAAACTGTTCTCGCTGTGGACATAAGAAGCTATCCCAGCTTATGATCATAAGGAGGAAGGTTAGTGCAGGCCATAAGAAGCTAACAAACTTTTTCTAAAAGTTAAACACAAAAACTGTCGATCTCTCCCACCTTTGATTTCTACCTTCCTCACCTTGCTTTCATCTTCCACATCTTTGCTCTCTCACTTCTACTCCCCTCTCCTCCTTCTGTCCTGTTGGTCTTTGGCCAAGCTCAATCTATCAATACCCAGGCTATTAGCTAGTATCAAATAAGGACCCTCTCTGCATCAACCATAATGCTTATCAAAGCCTGGTATTGATTATGTGCAATTAGTTTATCCCTTAACTAGTGATGCGAGAGGTGGATAATTGTGAGGAGAGGGTGGAAATAGAAAATGAGGGAAGAGCTCTGGGACAAGCCTGGAGGAGGAGCTGGGGGTTTAGGTTGGGGGGGGTCTCCAAACAACACAGGTACTGTACTGTACATGAAAGCACACACCTCGAGTTAATATCACTAAAACAACACAAACATGAGAGAGGAACATTTTTATGCCTGTCAGTGCCTTACCTCCCGATCATGGTGGAGTGCTGCTGGACAGCTGCCTCCAGCAGCCTCTCCAGGATAGTCCATTCTCCCATGGTGATGGACCGGCAGCAGCGGCGTCACAGGAAACAGGACCCTCGGCTTTCCTCTGGCCCGCAGGACCAGCCTATGACCGGCTGAACCGAGCACCAGGTCCTTTCTGACCTCTACTCGCTGACCTGGCTTCTTGTCTCGGCGTTGGTGTCTTCTTCTGGGACTGTCCTATGGTGCGTCCCCTTTCTGGGTGCTGAACTCACTGCATCCCCCCCCCCACCTCTCCAGTACCTCCTCCACAGTGCAGTGATGCTTGTCCTCCCCCCTGCAGCAGCGCTCTGCGCTACAGCATATGCTATAGCTCACTGTACGACAGCCATGATCACCCTCGCACTGTTCCACTTTCCTCTTTCTGTCCTCTAGCTGTTCTCTCTCCCTCTCTCTCCTTCGTCCCCTTCTACCCCTGGGGCACTCCTTGTACTTCAGCTGCACTCTCGGCCATTGGTGTCATTCGCCACTCGTCCTTGCATTGTGTATCTTTGTCTTTGCTGCACCCTTGCTGCTCTACCCTAAACACTCACACACAACACATAGAGCTGATCCACTTTGACTAAGCTCACCGTAAGCGCACACACACACATAGTTTCTGTTCGATGACAGCTCCGACTCCCTCTCTCCTACTTCCTACGGTGGACTGCAGACCCACACCAGAACACAAAGCTCCTGCCTGCTGAATGTCACTTTATGACTGGAGGAATGGTCGCTCCCCGCAGCTTGGAGCGCCACACAGACCCATAAAATCCTGCACACACACACACACACACGCACACACTTGCAAACACGCTGCCACCCAGCCCCTCAGTAATAAATCAGCTGCCTTACTGCATCCAGCAAGACTGAACCTGAGGCAGCTCTCCGAAGACCCTCTGTCCTGCCCACCGTCGTCCCCTTGGCTAATTTCGGCACAGTCCAGAGCCCAGAGTCATGTCTGCTGCAGAGGGCAGGAATGGAAAGCTGTCCAACCTGTTTCTAGGTTCCATCATCTGGCATCACTCCCCCCCTCCCTTTCCTCCTCTTCCACCTCCACTGATTCCCTCCTGTCTCTCTTCTATTCACATTTGCGTGCAGATCTCAGTCCTTCCTGCTGCCTCTGCCTCAGTGCTCCATCTCCTCTCTCGGAGCTCTGTGCTCTCTCCTCTCTGTCCCTGAGCCTGCTTCCTTGCTTTCTCGCTCTATCTCTGTCACACTCTGTGAGCATGCAACACCCCCCTCCCTCCTGCCTACTCCCTCCCCCTCTCCTCTGTACCTTCTCCGCTCATAGATCTGCTCCCTCTCATCCCCTCTCCTCCTCCTTCGCTCCCTCCCCTTCCCTCCTTCTTCTCGCCTCCTCTGGTAAATGTGCTTGGATTGCTACCCTGATCGCTGCTTCCCTTATGCTTGCAAGAATGCCTGCTGCTGTGCCGCTGTGCCTGTCTCTGCCTGATGTTGCACAGAAAGGGCGGATTTGAGATCTAACAGTGCCTCCATGCCCCGCAATCCTTTTGTTGTTTTTTTTGCACGTTGAACTCTTTCAGGTGCCACAGATCAAAAGCATTAAAGGAAAAACTGTCGTTCCTACATCAAATTCCCTATTTGTCTCTTAATTTCGCCATCTGACCCAACCCTTGTGACCTCTTATGTTCTTTCTCTCTTGATCGTCTCTTTCGTGCAGCCTCCATTAAAGCCCCCCCACACACGCTGTCCCTCTCCAGAGAAATGAGCGCTATATTGTACTTTGCCATGACATTGAAAGCTGCCTTCAATAGATTTATGGTAACATGGTGAAGGAAATGTGTCAGTCTACCTCCAGCCCGCCCACAGACGCATGCAGATGGATAGTTTATCGTCAACAAACTCAAATGCACACATACAGGCAACCAAGATAAGTAGAGGATGGACAATAGTTTGAATTATACAGAATCCTTGAGCTGCTCTCAAGATGTGAGTCATAGTAAGGTTTTCCCATCTGGAGGACTGAGTCAAGATTTGCAGAAGTGAAAAAAGATGCAGTGGCAGCACATGAGACCAGCGCACCAGAATAAAGTCATGGCAGCAGATTTAGCTGTTTGCCCCTGGGATGCTTTTGAGAATTTAAACCCCCCTTATATATATTTATTTAAGAAAAAAAGGTGAAATCAAACACTTTTGCTTTGGGACCTTAGAAAATGCACATGTGGGAAATAGATAAAGATCAGGACTTGATGGGGCAGCAAAGAGATTTTGCCAGATCAGCATCTTCTGTGGTGGGACTAGAGACGGGAGGGAGGGGGGAACGGGTGTCGGAAGGGGGGGAAGGGGTCTTTCCTTTACCAAGGACATATGGCGTAGGAGTGCTAAAGCACAGAGGAGAGCTGGGCCGTTGGAGGATGAAGGCTCTTGCTTGGCATGGGCCGACTCTCAAACAGAGCAGCTGAAGCGCTGGCATCTGCCAGTCGGCACTCCGGAAATAACTGGATGGCTCATGAATGAAGGGACACAGATGTATATTGTCTTTTCAGTGACCTAGAAGAGTGAGCTAAAGCAGACAGCAACACGGATACGGTACTCATGGACATGGACACATATCTGCTATGACACAGGCATAAATGTAGTAAAACCTTTCCACTCAAAAGCATTCATAATTTTGCCAAATGAAGAAAAAAAAATTAGGCATGGTTTTCAACATGTATTATAAATGGAATAAACTAAAAAAAAAAAAAGTGTGACATTTGTATTCAGCTCCCTTGAGTCAGTATTTTATAGGACTGTTGCAGACACAGCCAGGTGTGTTCCTATCAATTTTGCACTTCAAGTGACATTTTTGGCATTCTTTGCAATCCTTAGCTTAAGCTCAGTCAGATTGGATGAATATCAGTTTCAAGACTACTGACTCTTGATCAGTTGTAGGACAGGACTTTGACTTGGCCATTCTAACACATGAATATGTTTTGCTATAAGCCGTCCCACTGTAGGGGAGCAGCTCAACATGGATATACCAAACTTTGCAGATTTTACTGTAAACATTTTGAAAATAAAACATCATTTCATTCCACTTCACAGCCATGCACTTCTTGGCATTAATCTGTCACATAAAACCCAATAAAAGCCCTTTGTGACTGCAGCATGACAAAGAGCTAAAAATTTGAAGGAAGGAAGGATTATTTTGCAGAACACTTGATAAAACACTTTCTTTTTTTCAACTGGGTCCTGTAGCGTTTTGCTGCACGTCTCTCATTCACAAGCACACGCGTGTTGTTTCACTTTATTTACCGGTACATGCACTCTTCATGTTAAGTGAAGAGTGCATGTACTCTTCACTGGAGCACTTGACTTTGAATCAAAGCACTGACCTTCCATTTGGGGGACAACCACTCATCTTATTAGACCCTGACTTCATCCATGAATTTAGCGCGCACATTTGTAAGTAAGAAAAAGCTAATTTATGGTGTGTGTGTGTGTGTAGGAGTCTTTTCTGTTTTTTAACATTTTGTCACAACAAACTGTTTTTTTTTAGATTTTATGTTACGGAGCGTTGGAAAGGCTATACATAATTATGAAGTGGGTTTTATACCAGCATTTCCCATTCATTTTTATGTGACTACAGACGGAAATTAGCATGGCAATATTGTACATTTATTAATATGCATTTCCCCATTCAAATAAAATCAGTTTCGTTCAATTTCCCACCAGCTCTGATGAGCTTCGCTGTCCCTACACACATTTCACACATTTGGCTCAGTCTCATGTCTTCTGCAGCTTCCCACATTAATGCAGCAGAAAAAATATTTGCACATCATGATGTTTCCACTGCCATGCTACACTGAGGATGATGGCTTCAAGGTGAAATGTAAGAAATGTGAAAACCATATATATTTTTTTCTTCTCACTTAAAAATGATAGAATAACCATTCTATAATGTCTTACAGAATCCCTATTTAACACTATTGTCATGTAATAAATGTGCACAAGTTTTAGTAGCATAAAGACTTTTGCAAAGCACTCTGAACTAAGTCATCTTGTAAACAGACAGCTGCTGTCCCATCAACTGGAGGTCACAAGCAGTCCAGTGGGTCTTGCACACAATGTAATGTGATGACAACTGAACAAAAAAGTCCAATTTCACATCCACTGGAAATACTGCTTTGCCTAAACTGCGATTCCATTTTCTTCACAGAAATAATTATGGCCAATTTGCTTTCTTTTTTATTAAAACAAAACAAACAAAACAAAACACAGCTGCCAACAGAGGCTGGCGCCACTGCAGTGAATTTAGAAGCACACACATGCTAATTGCAATGAGAACTAGACAACAAAAGATGGTAAAAAAAAAAGTATTAACCCTTTAATTAATAGTAAGACTTGTCAAAAGAAAAAGTGTCTCTGTATAATATAGATTATTTAAATCTATATCATATAGATTTAAAAAATGTGGGTAAGGGCTAAGTGTTAATTAATTTTGGATAATCAAATATATATTTTTAAAAACTTGCAAATGTAATAAATACAAGGAGACTTGTTTAGTTAGATTTTTGCCTAGCTCTAATAACAAATGATGTATCAGTCACTAATTATGTGAGACATTAATCAAGCCAGCTTCCGCAGAACTCATGATTAGATTATCATAGAAGTTGCTTAGTATGTAAAATCTAAGCTGTGTACGACCGCCCCCTTCTGGACACAGCAAAGCATAACACGTCTTTTCACTTGTGATTCAAATTTTAGACCAGTACTTATCAATGTAGAAAATATGTACGAATGTGCATTTATCCAAGTTAGTACTATAGGGTTTTAAACACCCAGCAGTATAAATAATAAAAAAAAATCCTGCCTTTTCGGGTTAAATTCATCGTTTGGTTTCTCAGTCAGAGGATCTGACTTGGTTCTAATGATGGGTTATTTCAACCACTAGGGGGCAACATGATTTCCACACGAACAATGTTCACTTTGTGACTAAGGAAGAAGTTATCCAGCTAGCTGGTAGATAGTCAGAGAGACTGCAGTAATGCTAACTTGGCCACAGTGGTGACTGACTTACCCAACAAGCATTAAAGCTACAAGGGGAAGCTCTGGAGCAACTAGCATCGCCGAGTGGCCATTTATCAGCGTTGGAAAACCAGTAAAACGCTGCGGATAGTGAACTTTTAATAACTGACACCAGCTGCTGCGAAAGCTCAGAAAGTATTATATTCAGTCATGTCTGCGGCCGGAGACTTCGGAAACCCTTTAAGAAAATTTAAACTGGTCTTTCTCGGGGAACAGAGTGGTAAGTTTAAACACATCCCGTCGTAACTGGTTGAGAGGAAAGTAGTGCTGCTATCTGTATGAAACGTTGCCGAGTTTGATGGCTTGTTGTGGGGATTGACGCCGAGCTGTTAGCCGTGCTAACGTTAGCCGCATATCGTTACACTGACTGTGTTGGCACTTTGGGAGCATTGCGACACTGTTGATGCCGTGTGTTTGTCCACGCTGGCTGCTTCTTGAACCTGCTCGTCACTCCCTTCCAGATATGACTCTTGGTTAAGGAAACTGACGCATTCACGTAGTTGCTCACTCTGACGCGGTGTTGCTCGTAGAAAGAAAAAAATGGTAATGTAATGGGAAACTTCGATGACTGGTTAATTAGTCGGAAACAGGAGTTATAATCGAGAACTTAATCTATTGATAGTGTGCTGTTTTATAAGGAAGCAATACATGTAGGTGAAAGTCCATGAACTATGATCACTCTGGGTTTTTTTCCACCCTTGAGGCACTTCTTAATTACTCAGACCTGTCTGGCAGCATTCCTGAAATACCTCATCCTTATTGCCCCCCTTTCCCAGCCTGAGCCCACCTGCCCAGTTTGAATTAAGCTTTAGGAAGGGAATAAGGAATTTTATTTTCAGTGGTACAGTGTTTACCTATTCCCCAAGCTTGTTAAAGCTGAGCAACATCACAATGTCCACAGCGGGACACTAAATTTGGGGTTCCTGGTTTTATTTTAATCAAACTTTGCTGTATAGATGGGAGCTGTAGTTACCACACAGTAGGATAACCCAGCCCATAATTAAAGAGAACTGATGAGCCACAGGCTTATGTGTGTGCTGGAAAACCACTACTATTCCACATAAAATCATAAATATTTTTCCCATTTAATAACTGGGCTCTGGTATTGATGTCAGCCAAGCTTTATATTTTATTTTTAATCAGGCAGTAGTACTGTTATACAAATTATAGCTACTCGCTTACAAAAACATTAAGATGTAATTTCTAAGTTCTCCTCAAAAACTTCTTGTTTGAATTGGTTTCTGTGAATAAAGACTTTTTTATTAGTGCACCAGCTATACATTCACTTCTTTTGATTGTTACATCGTCCTTATGATAAGAAGTAATCAGATAAAATTATAATTAGCAGGTTAGATCTCAAAGGAAATAAAAAAAATAAATTGGTATTGACCTGGGGGAAAAAATGTGATCTGTGGTTCTGTAGTTTTATTGTTGTGTTGTACACTGGCCTATTGCTGTGTATGTAATATGGACCAAACTATTTTATGTGTAAATATGCAGCCAGAAAGCAATGTAAATTTAAAGAGACAACTTAAACAGAATGTGAAAATTGAAAGTAAGCAAAGTTATGCTAAAAATCAAACACTCAAAACAACCATTGTTTGCCTGTAATAACTCATAGTTACTATAGATATTTTATCAATTAGTCTATGTGATTCAATTATTGCTGTTTTTGTCAGGATATAACCTAAAAAAAATCTATTATTTTTCCATCTTAGGGTAAGTTTTGTCGTCTCTTCCAGGTGCAACAGATTGAGTTTGTTTGTCGGGCCGTAATCAGCTGTGGGTCTTTGCATCCTCAGAACCAGCTGTGTTGACTTTAGTCATGTCTCTGTCACTGGATGCACATTGTAACTGATACTGTAACCTGAGCTCACCAGAAAGTCACAGTGTGTGGCTGAGCACCACAGTCCCAGAACTCAGCGAGACATCATAAGATCAGCTGTTAATAAAAAGCAACAACAACAACACACACACATTTGTTTTGCACTTGTGTACAAGTGAGGAGTCTGTATAAAACAACAGCTCATAAAGCTGGGGTCACGAATATGTAAGTGTGAGATCCTCTTGAGAAAATAATATAAATAGAAGTGAGAAAGCATGTATGAGTGTTTTAAGATAAAAGACAGCTCTTGAATTAATAAAGTCAACATGGGTCGATATATTGACTGTTGATGCTGCTTGAATTGCCATTGCCATTTTACCAAGAGTCAGGGTCTTATATTTTTATTTTGTGGGTCAGAGGTTGGACATTTTGGAAGGCGCTGTTATAGATGCGGAATACAAAAAAATCAAATATGTTTCTTTAAAAGCTGTGGTTTGCTTTTCCGTTTTAGCAAAGCAGTATTCCAGGTGCCGTAAATGGATTTAATATGTTTCACCGCCACATTTTAAATATTTCAAAAGCAACTCTCTAGAATTTATATTAGAAATGTGATTAGAGATAAGCTAAAAATGGTCTTAGTGTATTAATATTTTTACTAAGGTTAGCTGTATATGTACAGTAAGTCTGTAGTTTTAGTGTAGTTTTTCTTTGATCTTATCTTGGACTTTACGTCAAACTAAATAGTTTGATTTTAATCATCTTGTTGCAGAGCAAAGGCAGTAATTTAGCCCTTTTATTTTGAAAGGTTGTTACTTTGATGGCCTTAAGCAGCTGAATAATCTCCCAGTTTGAACTAAATGTTGTTTTTTTTTCTTTCTGTTTGTGTCTCAGTGGGAAAGACGTCATTGATCACCAGGTTCATGTATGACAGCTTCGACAATACGTACCAAGTGAGTCGTCACTGTTTTTAAGTCGCCGTTCTTTATGTCTCCGCTGGATGAGCTAATTCATAATTTCTCATCTATTTTCAGGCCACAATAGGAATAGATTTCCTGTCAAAAACCATGTACCTTGAAGACAGAACAGTAAGTCTGTTTCCAGTGCTACAAATGTTCAGGGATTCTCATGTGTGGGGTGATTTTTGTGGTGCTTATTTGTTTTTTTTTTTATGGCTTGGTGATTTTGTGATCGGGATACTGTTCCCTCTGGACAGTCCGTACATTTACTGAGTGCTTACTCCTTCAACTTAAGTCTTCTCCGTCTCCTTCCTACCCCTCCATCTATCTCTCATCCCATTTTTTTGAAATGAAAACACCTTACTTGATCAGAAGAAGAGGGATGGTGACAAGTGAAGGGTGATTATTTATTTCTTTCCCCTCCAGGCCCAGACAGCTTTCTTTCTCTGATGGTCATTCTCGACCTGCATGCCCTACGCTCTGTCTGTTTCTCTTATCTTTTCCCCATCCGTCTTTCTTTATTTGGTTTTGTTTCGATTTGTTTTGGCCACGTTAACTTAGCTCATTTATCTGTTTTCTTTTTATTTCCATTCTCTCTTTGTTTCTTTTCTTTTTTTTATATTTTTTGTTCCATCCTCTCCCTGGCCCGCAGATCAGGTTACAGTTGTGGGACACAGCGGGGCAGGAGCGATTTCGCAGCCTGATCCCGAGTTACATCAGAGATTCAGCCGCTGCTGTCGTTGTGTACGACATTACAAGTAGGTGACACAATACAAGCTCCGTCTGTTCAGTTATACTTTGCGTACAAAAACTTCAGTTCGATTTCAGAGTCTTTAATAAATTTCTAATGTAAAACATGTTTTCATCTCCCTAATAGTGTTGATCTGTTTCCTCTTTGACTTTCATCCAGATGTCAACTCTTTCCAACAAACCACAAAGTGGATTGATGATGTCAGAACAGAGAGAGGAAGTGATGTCATTATCATGTTGGTGGGAAACAAGACAGACCTTGCAGACAAAAGGTTAGTTGTTCACCTTTCCTGCCTTTGTCTTTTAACATTACTAACGTTAAAAGGCAGATTAATATTATTAAAGGGGCATCGTTATGTAAAATTAACGTTTTTAAGTTTTACATCATGTTAAGATGTTATTCCCTCATAAAAACATACCTGGAGTGTTGCCTTAATTCTTTCATGCATGTTTGAGAAATCATTTAATCTCTTGTGGCAACCATTCAGCTGTGCCAAACGAAGCAAGGTGAAGCTCCTCCTCTTTTTGAGGCACAGCTCCTCCTCTTTTTGAGGCAGAGCTCCTCCTCTTTTTGAGGCACAGCTCCTCCTCTTTTTGAGGCACAGCTCCTCCTCTTTTTGAGGCACAGCTCCTCCTCACAGGTTCATTTTCCAAGCTTCCTCCTTCCCCACAACTCTCCCACTCAGCCCCTTCAGACTAGTCAGCATCAATTAGCAAGTGCCTAGTGGAACTGTGCATCTGCTGAGCTCTTTATATGAGCTATTTATAAGTGTAATTCTGGTAAAAATGTTGTTAAAGGGTTAATAGAGGAGAGCTGTTGCAATGACACAATGCTGCCCCTTTAATTACTTTTTCTTAATAACTTTTTAAAGGCAGCATTACATCAGATGAGTTTATTTTTTTCTCCTTTTTATGGATGTCAAAGCAATAATCGACTTTATCTTTTCCTCATTTCTGATCTCTGTCTGTAATGGAGGACATATTTATTTCTCTCCACTATATAAACTTGTATTTTCATCTGTCTGGCTGTGCATCTTTTAACTTCCTTATCTACCACAGGCAAGTATCTATTGAGGAGGGTGAACGGAAAGCCAAAGAACTAAATGTAATGTTTATTGAGACTAGTGCGAAAGCAGGCTACAACGTGAAGCAGGTAAGTGTGTGTCTGAGTCGTGCTCTGAAGTCCTGCTGCTGGTACTGCAGCTTCTCTGCCAAAAGCTTCCCTCTGGAGCAAATAAAGAAAAGTTGCAACTGAGCAAGATTTTATTTTTATTTTTTTTTGTTCTTACAAATGTCCAAATAACTCATACGTTTCTTGATATTTCCTGGATATTGAAATTATTTAGTATGTATGGTGCCTTATGCAGTATTCATACCCATTTTTACATTGCGGCCTCTAACCTCAGTGTGTGTTGTTGGGATTTTGTGTGATCAACACAAACTTGTGCATAAATGAGAAGTGGAAGGATAAGGTTTTGTGGATTTAATTAAATAAAATTTTTTTTAACCAATAAAAATGTGAAAAGTGCAGTGCGGATTTTTATTCAGCTTGGCTGAGTCAATAGTTTTTTTTGAATCACGTTTTGCTGCAATTACACCTGTAAGTCTTTTGGGGGTATCATTCTAGCAGCCCTAGCAAAATGTTTACCAATTCATCTTTTTTTTTTTTGTCTAAGAGCTCACAGTGGATGGAGAGCATTTATGTTCTCAGTTCTGACACTCATATTTTCTTGGATTTTCTTCATTGGGTCATTTTAACTTAGAAATATGCTTTTAACTAAACCACTTCATCATCATGCTGGCTCTATGTTTAACATTGTTTTACCTGTAGGAAGGAGAACTGAATAAGCTGGACTTACACAGTTTGTCACACAAACACATATGTGGGCTCTATTTACTAAATCTGAAGGAAGCTGGTTGCATTGTGTTTTTCTTCGCAATACCAGCGCAAAGGGAGCTGCTGAAAATTAAAAACCATTCATCATTTGTCCATTTATTATGCACTTCGTTGTGTTGGTCTGTCACATATAATCACAATAACACACATTTGTGGGTGTAGAGGAGCAGATTGTCAAAAAGTTCAAGGGGTATTAATACTTTCTGCTGGCGCTGCACTGAGCAAACTTTGAATTTAACTTCAACTCAGTACATATTAAAATGTTTTCAATTGCACCGGGAGACTTTTGGTTCTTGAGCAGCGGTGCCAGTTGCAGCAAGGAGGAGCACGGCTTATTATTTCACTTCAATATAATCACAATTTTTTTTTTTTCTTCTGTCTGTGTTTCGATGTCTGTGATGCGTGTCACGGTGGGTGTTTGTGTGTTCGTTCGTTGGGATTCGCAGACAGATAACCACAGAAGAAGGAGAGCAGAGAGCGAAAGAGATGAATGTTCTGTTTATTGAAACAAGTGCAAAGACAGGCTACAATGTCAAACAGGTAGAGGCTGCGCACGCTTGTGAGTGTGCGTCCACAGCACTCGTTGCCCTGTTTTGATTGACTTCTGTTCTACACGCATGCGTGCTGGACATGTGCTTTAAGCGTCTGCTTCCGATGAGGCGCGTGATTTTGCTTTCCAAGCTCTCGCCCAACTGTTGTGCGTGACGATTCGGCCAAGTTTTGATCAAACGTCTTCAGGATGGGTACGAGTTTGCAAACCAACGACTGGCCTTTCTTGATTTTCGCAGTAAATCAAGAAAGGCTGTGAAATCTTCGTTATGGAAAGTTGTTTCATTTCATGCAGTTTATTGGGGATGTGCATGCTCTGCATCTTGATTAAATTTATCTCATGAGGATCCATCAATCAAAAAAAAAACTTAAAAAAATTACACCATCAGCGGCTCAGCTGCACTAGAAAGGCACTCCATGTTTTTTTTGTTTTTTTTTCATAGACCTCTTGACTTATCAGATGCATGTTCATGCAGTACCCCCAACAAAAGCGCCTTAATCACTGTCAGATTTGACAAAGCTTTGTTGGGTGTGTTTGCATTGTTAAAGCTTGAGGTGAACTTGTGCTATAAAATGTCATGTGATCACAGACGGCATGCATGCTTGTTTCGACTGGTTGTTCCGTCCTGAAAATATTCCTGACGATATGCATCCGCTTGTCTTTCCTGCAGCTTTTCCGCCGCGTGGCAGCCGCCCTCCCTGGCATGGATACCACACAGGACAAGAACAGAGAGGACAGTATCCTTTGTGTGCTCGTCATTGTCTTCGCCTGACATGACGGAGGAGTTGGGAGGTCTCCTTGCTCTCTAATGTCACCTCATATCAAATCTTGCATATAATCCTTGCCACGGGGAAAGTCCAGCGCAGCTTTATGACGTCTCACTGTTGTCATTTAACCTATGAGTCGCTTTAGATTTAGTTTTCCAAGGACATCCAGCTGCAGATTTACTATGACCTAAAACGAGCGCCTTCCCCAAAGGTCTAAAGTATAAACAAAGTTTGCAACATGATTGCTCTGCAAGGTTTTAATAATGTGTCTGCAGCACATCATTAAAAAGTCTTAAATGTTTGTATTTAAAATTAGGATCTTAAAATGTCTTAAATTCATTTAAAAAAATGCAAGATGGCCTTGAATATGCCTTAAATTTTGTTGTGGCCGGTCTATTTAACCTGGATAAGTGCAAATTTCTCACCAGTTGACTGGGCAACGTTCATCAAGCATTAGTCTTACCTATTGAAGAATTTTATTTCAACAACTACTGTAGAAGGAAATCCATCTGAGAAGTAGAGTAAGAAACCACACAGATGCAGCTATGGTGACAAATAAGGGAAAAAGAGCAAAAGGAATGGCATTTAATGTCTTCAATGTGACAATATCTATACATACTCTCACAAGTAGTACCATTTCTTCCTCAAAAGTCTTCAGTTCTTTTATTTATACATATATGTTGTGACCCAGGCCTTAAATTGAATTGATAATGGTCTTAAGAAGTCTTTAATTTGAGTTGGTGAAACCCTCCGAGTTTCTTTTAACAGATAAGGACAAATTGTCAGTGGTAAATCTTAAACATATGAACAAAACCTCAGCTAAAATGTGGTGGCATGTTTTGTTCATGTTGGAATGATTTAGTGTTTAGCGTGACTTTTCAACATCCCTTTCCTCTGGTTGTTTCCTGTTTAGGTGTCGGCTGCAGTGTTTTAGTTCCTCTTTAAGCCGGCGCATATTTTCTTGTTCTGTGTTGTTCCTTAATCCACCAACCCTGCAGTGATTGACATAAAGTTGGAGAAACCGCCCGAGCAACCGGTCAGCGAAGGAGGCTGTTCCTGCTAGAGTTGTCAACCGTGCTGCAGGCGTTTTCCTGGAAGCCGGTCTTTCTGTAAATCTTCCCTTCACTACACCCGGCTCCAGTCCGACTGAGAACACTACACACCCGTTACCTTCGGCCGTCGTGACTCCACCCGCGCTTTCATCCTGAAGCTCTGAAAGCCACATATCACTAAAACTGAACGTCACACTGTATCTGACATATGTACTGAAACCACAGACACACGTGGAGCTCACCTTTACATAGAGCTCCTGTTTTCATTTCAGAAGAATATGTTGTTGCAGATGTTATCGGTCATATTGGCGTATTTCATTACATTTTTTTTTTCCAAACCAAACCGAAAGCGAATGTCTGCTGTAAGTTATCTGTCCAGGTTTGTGTTTTAAGAGGGAGAATATTCATTTTAACAGAAGAACACTGCTTTAAGCCTAGTACACTGTGTGAATGTTGTGTGCATTTGTCACTTAACATAAATTATGCCGTGGAGAAAGATTTGGAAGACTATCTGATTTTTTTTTTAAATTAGTGGTGAACAAACTTCTTTTATTAATTGAGTACAGTGTGGGAATTTAAGTGGGAGCATGTTGAGTTTAATTACTATCACACAATCTCTACAACTGTGATGCAGCTAAAGTCGGAGGCAGAGACCTTTACTCTAAAAATTATGTTGCCTGAGCTGTCACAGAATATTCTGTCACCTTTTTATAAGCACATATTATGAAAACGCATCAGATTCGCACTACATGATTTTTAATAAACATACCACAATATGTCAGCCTCATTCACCGTCCTGCTCCTGTACGTCCTCTGAGGGTTTTTTTAAGTCAGCTTTTTCCCTAAAGTTTCATAGACTTTTTTTTTTTTTTCCTTTGATTGTAGTTTTGAAGAGAGGATTTCCACTTAAAACCCAACACAAACTCTATGGATGGGGAAAATTTTACCTTTTTAGGCTAAAATTGTAGAGGGCTTCCTTGGCGTCAGGTTTCGTATGATATTGTTTGAACACTTTCAGAACTTTGTTTTTGTTTTTGCTTGTTTCTACTTTTTGGCTTTGATCTTTTATTAGTGATTTATCAACACATGTATTTAATCTACAATGACTTGAAATATTTATTTCTGTTGGATTCATGCTTTTTTTTTCTTCCTTTTTTTTTATGACCAGTAATATTTTCCCTTGCGGTAACGAGTCCTGAATCGCTACTAAGATATGCATTCTTCCGGACAAGCTTTTGCAGAGTCTGTGACGGATTCTGCTGTTTGTCTGGCACCTCTGGGTGGGAGTTCGATCATACTGATGATATTGTGCAATTCTTGTGAGAACTTATGCAGGAGAGTCCAGTATGTATAGTATAGTTAACATTTCTGTCTGGAATGGTTTTAAATGAAAGAATAAATTTACACTTCTCACAACTGATGTAATTCATGTGTCGCACATTTTAAAAAACACCTAATAATGACCCTTATGTCCCCTCATAATTCAGTGTTGACTTGCTGTATGTAAATCAGGTACAGTAGTCTATTTAAAAGAAACAAAAATGTTTATTTGAACTGGTGTCGAGGTAAACTATATGTCTAGATTCTTTAAGACTCCATATTTGTCATACAGTAAAATAACAACATTTAGTGTGCCTTGCAAAGTGAAAAGTATTTCCATGTCACTTCAAGCCCCACAACTAAGTGGATTTTATGTAATAGACCAACACAAAATATTGCATAAATTAAATGACCAGGAAATTAAACGGTTTGCACTTTTTTTTATATAATAAAATTCTAAAAAAGTGCTTGTTTGTAATTAGTTCAGTCCCTCTTGCTCAATAATGTGCACATTTGCTAGAACAACATGGAATTAAATTATACTTTGAACTAAACTAACATCTTGTAGCTATGACTGAATGTTTAAGGGTTGAAGTCTTGCTGAACAGTGAACAGGCTGCTTCAACCATCTTCTCATTAGCTATGATCAGCCTCCCTGTTTCCACTGCAGAAGATAATTAGAATCCCCACAGCATAATGCTGCCACCACCATGTTTCACCATGACTACAGTCAGTATTCTTCTACACAGTTTTCTTCTATACATGAGTTTTGTATGTTTGATTAAGTGAGTATGAACAAATATAAGCACACCATTTTAATAGCTTTGATGTCAACATAGGATAATTTCTGAAACTGATACAACAAATTGATAAAGTAATACTAAATAAAATACAAATTAGCACGTTATTTTAAAGTTGTCATTGCAACACAAATAAGAAATATGAATTGAGTTTCTGTCTCAATAATTATTGTATCAATAGTTGCACTGGTAATGATATTAATTTATTATTGGTCTCGAAAAATAAAAAGTGTGCCTTTGACCTTTCTACGCTGCTTCTGCGTTTGTTTTTTATTGCATTTTTATCTGCTGTTCGGGGGCTTTAGAATGTCTTCAAACCTCGCGAGAGCGTTCTAGACTTTCCTCACCATGGCAACCAACATCAACACGCACTGGGCTGCTTCGTCTGGTTAGCTCGATTTTCCAACGTAAGTTGACGTTTTGTGTTTTCTCAGATAGCGAGCAAGCTGTACGCGCTTAACCTCACCATGAACCGTGATTACTACGAGATTCTTGAGCTAAACAGAAACGCAACGGATGCAGATATCAAAAAGGCGTAAGTTTCACTTACTTTTTTTTTTTTTTTTTTTTAAATCGGACTGTCTTTGGAAACGTTACAGTTTTTATTATCATATTTACGTAGATACCGACGTCTTGCGTTGAAGTTTCACCCGTGCAAAAACAAAGAAGCTGGAAGCAGGGAGATATTCTACCAGCTGAGTGAAGCCTACGATGTTCTCAGTGACGGTGAGTTTATTCAACTGAATCCACTCTGAATGCTACTGCTTGTATCTTACAAACTGCTCCCACAATGCCTTGCGAAATTATTTATACCCATTGGCTGTTGATTTATTTAGTGTGCTAAATACAAATATATGCAACACTTTTTTAAATGCTAATAAAAAATACATTTATAATGTTCCTTCCTCTTAACTACGCTGTTGGTCTAAAATCCGTCAAAATCACATTAAAGTTCATAGTTGTAAATTGACAACATTTTACATATCTATTCCTTTTCAGCAAGAAAAAAGGCAACTTATGACAAATTTGGTGAGGAGGGACTCAAAGGTGGTATCCCTGTAGAGTGTACCAGTAGTGGAGCTTGGTCCTCCAAATATACCTACCATGGCATTCCTGACAAAACGTTCAAGCAGTTCTTTGGAGGTGACAACCCATTTGCAGGTGAGAAAAGTGCATTCAAAGTCTATATTGTGCCTTTTGTTTTTAATTCGAAGCTGCTGAATTTTTTGTGTTTTGTCTTTCCTGCAGACTTTTACACCATAGAATCAGGTCTTCAGTTCAGCTCCCTGGTGGTAGGAGTTGAGAAGAAACAAGATTCTCCAATAGAGAGAGATCTTCCTTTGTCCCTGGATGATCTCTTCCACGGATGCATAAAGAAGATTAAGATTTCTCGCAGGGTAGATGCTACTAACATATTAGAGAGGTGTTTTTTCCCCTCCTCTGCTCAGTGCTCTTCCCACGTTAAATCATTCATATGTCCATTAAATTGAGTGCTTCTGGAGTGCTGTGATTCTTAAAGTGATACAAGTCACAACAAAGACGTTAATCTAACAATATGTCAAAACAAAAAAATGCTAGATTACAATGTACAGCTACAGGACTTATCAGAAGTTTGCATACGTTTGTCTTCAGCATGTTTTTTGACTTTTCAGGTTGATCCAGTTATACGACACAAGTTTTAATTCATAAAAAAGAAACTATTTAATGAACAAGTTTGGGTTTATTGTGGATTTTCTTTAATCCACACAAGTTTTGAATCATTGTCCGCAATGTTTCCATGGGCTTTAAGGGCTTGGCCTGTCCGGAAGATGTTAGCTTCCTGTATTGACTCCCAAACCAGTTTCTGTGTATGTTTAAGATCCTGATCGTGTTGGAGCAACACTTTGTGTGGAAGCTTCAAACATCAGGTTTTTTGATGATCGTCCTTCATCATCTCTGAGCTATGATAAAAATGTTCAGACAAATAGACCAAAAATGTGTATCCTACTATGGAGGTGATGGTTTCCTTATTATTGAAAAGTGGGCTTTTCTACATTCTGTCGTGTGTGTTGCAGGTGATGAATGAGGATGGAGAAACTTCCAGTATCAAGGACAAGATTCTGACTATCGAAGTAAAACCTGGATGGACGGAAGGCACCAGAATCGTTTTCACCAAAGAGGGAGATCAGGTATACTCTATGTTTTCATACACTGTGCAGTGTGTGTGTATGTATGTGTGTGTGTGTGTGTGTGTGTGTGTGTGTG
>NW_006799953.1:4286357-4353034 GCF_000485575.1 Poecilia formosa | reverse complement strand
ATATAATTTCTTAGCATATATGTTGAGTATTATAGCCACTGACAAGTGTGCTTTGTTGAAAATCGTTTTTAGGATTTCATATATACACATTGTCATGTTTTACCATATATGAACAAGTTGTTGTGCTTTAACTCGATTTGTTTTTTTGTATTGTTGTGATATTTGGACAAAATCATTTCTCTGTGGGGATGAATAAAGTAATCTTGAATCTGGAAAGGTCAGATTTGGGGAAATTCAAACTCCTCGTCCAGGCGTCGTCGTCCTTCTAGACCAGGTCAGTCATCCTGTTGTGTTTTATCTGCAGGGACCAAACTGCATCCCTGCAGACATTGTGTTTATAGTGCGGGAGAAGCCTCATCATTTGTTTACGAGACAGCTCAGCGACCTCCTCTACAAGGCCAGGATCTCTCTGGAGATGGTGAGTCATGTCTTTGTTTGTTGTCTGCCATACTTGTGTCCTTTTCTTCCTTTTTTTTTTCTTTCCTTCCTTCAAATATGAAAATATCAGTTTTTTATTTGTCTGCAAAGGAACAGTGATTGATATGTAGGAACAATGCAGTAATCAGAAGAAGCTCTACAGTTGCAGTGTTAACATATTCCTCTCCCAACAGGCCCTGACTGGCTTCTCTGTGGTTGTGGAGACGCTAGATGACAAGCTGCTCACCATTCCTATCAATGACATTGTGCAGTAAGTGCTTTATTGTGTAAAAGCCTACCGTACGGCATTCATTTATTCTTCTGGATTTTGCAGTAGTTTCTTATTAGAGGTCAAAGATCAACAACAAACACACATGGTGTTAAAAATACAGCCACTCTGCAGTCAACTGTATGTTTTAATATCAGCACCACTTTCCTTTTTTCCCCCACCCGATGATGAACCAGCCAGTCGTACAAAAAAGTGCTGAGTGGAGAGGGAATGCCGCTGCCACAGGATCCGACCCAGAGAGGAAACCTCATCCTCACCTTTGACATTGAATTTCCCGAAAAGCTCAGCGCCGACAGCAAGCAGCTGATCAAACAAGCTCTAAATCTGCAATATTCACCCTAGTTTAGCGAAACGTGTTGCACTCCCAGAAACTTAAAAAAAGGTTTTTTTATCGCATTAGGTATGAGCTGAAGTGTTCACTGAAAGAAAGCTAAATGGAAGGCAGCTGTGTTCCAACAGCAGCCCTCAGGTAAGCTTCAGTGGTTACAATAAAGCTGCTCGGCTGTGATTCGCCGCCATCAAAGCTCGCTTCAGCTGCTCGTACGTGACGAACATCACCACGTTCCAGGAGCCCAGCCGTAAGAACGATGGCATGAAGCTAAATCGGGAGGAAACAGAAAAACATTGTGCTTTATCAGCCTTTTGTTACAGCCACCAAGAGCCAAAAACACCACAATGCAGTGAATTAGTCAGCTGATAAACATTTATAAAATAGATCACAGTATAAATTCTGTATCTGGTACAAACATCTGTATGTTTTGTAGATCTAGAGACCCATAAAGTCAATTAAACTGTCACCTTGGATTGCAAACCAAATATCTGTAGTCGTACCAGCGCAAGCCCCGCCCACAAACTACTTAAATATCCCATTCAAGTAGTTTATATTGAAATAAAATATTTAATATTCTAATGAACAAAATAAATATGGATTATGTTCACAAAAGCGTTTAGAATTATTTGAGCAAATTAAGACTTTTTGTCATCAGGAATTTATTTTATCTGTCAGGTTGAATCCTAGAGGGCGGGGCTTATACTGCTACAAACAAAGCGATTGGTTTGAAGTCGATAAGGTGTGTAAAGTAATCAGATTTATTTAATACCTTTACATGAGCCATAGGAACAATTTAAATTATTTCACATAGTACTGAAAATAAAATAAGATTTAATAGATAATTGAATAAGTTTAAAGAATATTAACATTAACGGAATTACAATTTTAAGTGTTGGTTTAGACATTTATTATGTAATTAAAAATTATATGCACATGTAAACAGTTATTAAACAACTGACTTATTAAATAAGTGACTTTTCCGAAAGATTTACCATAAGAATGAGAATATCAGGCGTCAAAAGTGCCGCAATCAGAATTAGCATAATATTTAGATTTTTAAGTAATTTAAATAAAACTGTAAGTACTTTCAATAAAAGTACTTATCTTTTGTCAAAAAGATAAAAACAAATATATAAATTGTATATATTTATTTTTATTGAATGTATTGATGGTTTTATTTAAACTACTTAAAAATCTAAATATTCAAATTCTGATTGTGGCATTTTTGACCCCCTATATTCTCCTTCATATGGTGAATCTTTCAGAAAAGTCTCTACAGTCTTGCCTTACCCCTTATAAAAGGCGAGCGGACCCTCTTTGGCCATCATGGCAGCAGCACAGTTGAGGACGCTGCTGTACTGGCCCAGAGCAGAGTTCATGTATCTGGTTTTGACCACATCCACTGGGGAAGCGATCACAGTTGTGCATAACCCGGCGCCAAAGGCTGATAGGAAGTGGCAGGGCAGGTTGTCTGTGGAGTACAGGAAGCTGCAGCTCCAGATTCACACCAGTGTTTTTCACGTTGGACCAAAGCCACTACTTTACCAGACAGGGGAGTGGAGGTGAGGAGGAAATCCTTAATGAAGTCGTATGTCACCAGCTCTGTGCAGTTAACGATGGCGTTGCGGGCGATGTTGGGGCCTGTGCCTGAGTGCACACACGCGTGTTTGTCAAAAAGATAAAAATAAAATAAACAGGAGTAATTAAGACAGCATCTCTTAGGCGTAAGTAACCTTTCCAGAGACCATGGATGCCCTCCTCCTTAGCAATGGTCTTGTAAGCATCAATGGTGCCGCAGTAGCGCCTTGCGTACTCATTAGACCTGGCCTGTGCCTGAAAGCGAACTTTCACCACATCTGTGGGCTGAGCCAGAGCCACAGCCATCCCTCCTGTGGTACATCCCGCAAGCAGACGACTGCCGATGCCGACGTCTAAAAATTTGATACAATTTTTGACTCGGGGCTTCTTAAGTTAAAATATTTTGAGTCGCAGGAACTTACGATCAGATCCTTTCGTGTAGAACTGCTTAACAGAGTCGTAGAGACCAATGCGGACAGAGGCAAAGCTCATCTGCCTCTGGAGCCCTGCAACCAGCCCGCTGTACAGACTCAGAGGCCCCTCTGTGCGCACCATGGTGACAATGGTCCCAAACACACCCCGATATTTTACTGCAGGAACTCTCCCAATCGCTTCAGAGATGCTGGCCTCTCCTTGGACCTGTGAAAGAAATCACACTGGCTAACCCAATAAGGAACAAAATAAGGCGTTTAAGCTTAAAGATGCAGAGCGTTAACATACCTGCAGCCGCACTTTGGCAGTATCCAGGGGAAAGGTGAGCAGGTCGGCAATGCAGGCTGCAGTTCCTGCACCCACAAACTTTACAGCTGCTGTTGGAGGCACATCCACTGGCTGAAATCCAACCATTTTTTTTTTCTTTGGATTAAAACTAAAATTAAATGGCAACGCTGGACATGTATCTGATCCAAAAATCTGAAATAAAACAGACTTTCCATTAGTAAATCTATTCCACACTGCCAAGCAGAATAATATTTTTTGTACTTAACGAATTTCCATGGAATTTCCATCACAAATTTCTAGTG
Source organism: Poecilia formosa (assembly GCF_000485575.1). Classification (NCBI taxonomy): domain Eukaryota; kingdom Metazoa; phylum Chordata; class Actinopteri; order Cyprinodontiformes; family Poeciliidae; genus Poecilia; species Poecilia formosa. The sequence goes on along the minus strand of NW_006799953.1, from coordinate 4,349,397 downwards.
ATAAGGGATGCATCTTTCTGATGCAAGTAATACCTTAACTTGTAAACTCTTACTTTTCATCTATCCATGTGTTAAACAAAACAGATGGGAAGCTTTGCTCTTACCTTTGCAGTGCGACAGAAACACAGAAGGTCAGGATTCTCTGAAGGTGTCTCTTTGGCTGAACTTTGTTCCAGCTATAAACCAGCTTCCTTGTTTTTCCATAGAAGATCTTGCAGAAATGGTGTCAGCTAAAATCATACTCTGAGTCCTGACAGAGCAAAGTGTAAGTCTGAGAGCAGCAGGGCAACAGTTTGACAAAATTAAAAAAAAGGTGCAAAAACAGACCAATATTTCAAACAAAGAAAAAAAAAATTACCTTTATATGTGATTTTTTTAAGATTAAGATGCGTCTTTAGGCGGATCTGAAGCGATGACTGGGGAAAAGTGCAGCAATGTGGAGAGAAATGGAGAGAGCGCACGCCTCTTTAAATACTGCTGTGATGCTGTTACATAATGGTGCAGCACGTGTTTTCTGTGGTATCTTACAGGAACAATGTTTGCTGATCAATCAGACAGAAGAGGCTGACCAACGCCGTCTGAGTCTATTTGTATATGAATGTAGACTTTACAGCAGCTTTGTCTCCTGTCTGTATTACTAATTTAATTTCCACATAACATTGTAACTTTAGCAAACAAGGCTCTTCATTATACTTTTATAAAATAAAGTAACAACAAATCTAAATTATTACTTCTTCTTTTTATATATAGATGTACAATTTGTTTAAGTCAGCCATTTAGTGATGGGAGTGTTGTGTACTATTAAGTAAGTGCTGAGTCATGATGAACATACAAAAACACAGGGAGCGCCAGATTGGAGCCATATGTCTCGACCCATAATCGTCTAGCCACCAGTTTCAGTCAAAAACCTCCTCCAGGTTTTTTTCTTTCTTTCTTTCTTTCTGCTTTGTCTAGTGATTAACTACCACTCTGTCATTAATCTTAATTAAGTCCGCAGTTGTTATAAATATCCAAGGAAATTTTGTCACATTACAACCTCAATCTTTTTTCTGGGATTTTATGTGGCAGGTAATCAAAACTAGTACAGAATTAGAAGGAAGATTATACATGGTTTTAATTCTTTTTAATGTTTTTTTTTTTTTTTTAAAGATAAAACTGTTGTGTGCATTCACCTGCAAAGAGTCGACACTTAGTAGAACCAAACTTCATTGCAATTACAGCTGCAAATCTTTTTGTATTATGTCTCCACTAGTTTTGCACATAGAGGCAAAAATTATTTTTGCAATATTACTCAAGCTCAGTCTGAGTGGATGGAGATTCTGTGAATGGCAACTTTCAAGTCTTTCCACAAATCCTCAATTAATTTATGCCTGAACTTTGATTAAGACATCCTAACACCTCAATGAGCTTTGATCTAATCCACTCAGTTGTAGTTCTGGCTTCATATTTAAGATATTAATAATTCACTTTGACTCCATATTTAAAATCCACTGCCACAAATACTGGAGTGAAATTGAACAGCAACCTTAAGTTAGACACACAAGTCAAATCTGTGGTAAAAATACAAGCTTTTTTCAATGTGACAAATTTCCAAAATCAAGACAATTTTGTCTTGGGAGGATTTTTTCTTTGACCTCTTGCCTTGACTTTTGTAGTGCGCTATATTTCAGGGTCAGACCAACTCCCCTCTCTCACCTCCCGCTTGTTCAGAAGGCAGCTACTCGTCTCCTAACTCGATCGCACAGACCAGAACACGTCACTCCTGATGTCGCTGCTCTTTACTGGCTTTCTGTGAGACAAATGATTTCAAAATTCTTTTGTTGCCTTTTAAATGTCCTAATGGTTTCGATCCACGCTATCTCTTGGACTTGCTTCACCCGTACTCTCATTTGCAGTCTCTAAAGTCAGCTGACCAGCTGTTGTTGACCGTTCCAAAGACGAGGCTAAAGCTAAGTTATAGAACAGGTTGCCAAAGTATGCAAGGCCGTCTTAAATGTTTTTTCTATGGCGTTTGACGCAACATTAGTTGCTTCTTCTTCTGTATGAACTGTTGTGTTGTCTAGCATTGTTTTATGTATCTGCTTTTCTTTTTGCTTACTCTTCAGATGCACTTTTGTGAACCATTTTTTTGTTTTCAAGTGTGCTTTATAAATAAATCGGATTGGGTTGGTTAAGGTCAACGTGCTGCAAGAAGATGAACCTTTCTCTCTCTCGAGTCTTGCAGTTTCTTACAGGTTTTCTTCCCATCAACCCTGAGCTTTGCCGTCACTCTGGAACGTACATCACAAGTTGAAAATCACGTTTTTTCTTTACTTCACAATTATGCTCTACTTGTTCTCTCACATAGAATGCCCTCCCCCCAAAAAAGCTATAAAGAAAGTTTCCATATGACAAACCAAAGACTTCAAATGTTATTTTTTAATGTTAATTTTTAAGTGATATTTGTTTGAACTGTACTGTCTGTCTCATACAGATAGGCTAGCAGTCATTAGACAAATATAGAAGAAGCAGACATGTGATATCTGAGAATTGCGAAGTGCAGCGTTAATACCCAGGGCTCGGGTACATGTTGTCCTACATGTATCGCTGTAAGATGGCGCTGTCCCACTACGTATCTCACTAACCCAGCCGTGAAAATAGATCATGCTGCTGTTCTTCAATGTAGCCAATACCAAACCCTTTCCTGATCAGACTTCATGCCTTTTTATGGACAGTCGATATTTTTTGGGTGGTGGCAGTTTGAAATCTTTAAATAATTTGTAACTTCAGAAACTTTAGATTTGTCACATATTACTGGATCTCCAATGGTTAGTGTTAACAGCGGAGACATAAGCTTACCATTATCATGTAGGATTTTATTTAACAGTGCAATTCTTTTCCCATTTCTAGTTTAATGACAAAGTGCACAACTAACAGAGCTGAAATATAATTACGTTCCAGACAAAATTTTACTTGACATTTTTAGCTTTTGCGTTGTGCAAAATTAATTTCATGACCCATTGGCCAGCAATAAATCATGCAACTAAACATGAATGTGTTTACAGTCGGCAATCTACACCCAAAGCAACAGTGTAAACATTTTTGCCAATATTGACAAAGGAGGTAACACAAAAGTGAAATGGTCAATGTTCTTGTGGAAAAACTTCTTCCAAATATCAGTTCTCATGCAACAGTGCTGTCGACCTGACTGGAAAGTTCATCACTGTAAACATAAAAAAATAAACATCATCAGATATCCTGTTGAGCAAAATTCAGTTATACTGATATGTAATGGAAGCTCTGGTCATATCAATCCTGATGAATCGTTGTGCTGTAATCTGTGAATCCTCCTGGTCTTGCAGGAATGTTCCTGATTCTTTTTTCACTCAAGTCTTTATTGACAGGTTATGAAGTGCAGTACCTGTCCTCAAAGGCCAGATCACCACCTAACTCGACAATTAGGACCTTTTTCCCCACCACTTCTCCACTTCCAGCTTTTTTCCTCACTGCATCACGCTGCTTGTCATGACTTTTGCATCTTCGCATTCTTGCCATAAAAGTCCCCGAGGAGCTTCGATCAAAACGGCGACTCCCAGTACTGCTGTGCTCTGGTCATACCCCTTTTAATTTGTTCATAGGTCACAAACATGACGATGTTCCAAGATCCAAGACGCAGAAAAGAAGGCATGAATCTAGAAGAAGCAAAGGAGGGGAATTTAAGGAGGTGGAGCTGGGATGTTGTGTTATGTTTACACTCCAAAAACTGCTGGGATATTTCTTTAACCCAAAGCCAGAGTTGTTAGAGCAGAATAAAATTACACCCAGTTTGTAAAATTAGAGAAGAAAGCAAGTTTGTTTAGGTTTAATAACACCAGACCCAACCACGGCAATGATGCCAAATTTCTCCATATTTGGTTGGTTTTTCCACCCAGCAGTTCTTAAAATGCATCTTTAATTTTCTTTTTAGCTCTTACCCTTTATAGAAAGCTGCAGGTCCTTCGTTTCTCAGCATCGTCAGAGCGCAGTTGATGGCGCTGGCGTACTGTCCATTTCCTGAGTTCATAAACCGTGTTTTAACCACGTCTACTGGAGACGCCACTACAGTTGTGCAGAAGCCGGCACCGAAGGCAGCTGTGAAGTGGCAAGGCAGGTTGTCTGTGGGAGAACAGAACATGAGCTACTTCCTGTCACAAGGATTTGTGTGTTAGGACTTTTCAAACGATGGCAGTCAGTCGATTGCTTCTTTCGCTCACCTGTCATTAGGTCATACTTCAAAATGAGTTCTTTGATCATGTCGTAGGTGACCAATTCTGCACAGTTTACAATGGCATTCCTGGTGATGTTTGGCATGCAGCCTGGAAGAAAGAATATTGTTCAAACCTGTGGTGTTTTTTTATATGTGGAAGTAACATGTTGAGTGAAAAAGCAATACCTCTCCAGAGTCCCCGAACTCCTTCGTCCCTGGCAATCGTCTTATAGGCGTCCAGGGTGCTGTTGTATCTCCTCTCGCCATCGGCCACTCGCACCTGGGCTTGGAAACGCACCTTCACCACATCTGTTGGTTGTGCAAAAGCCACAGCCATGGCTCCTGTGGTGCAGCCCGCCATGAGTCGGGTAACAATCCCAGCACCTGAGCAGCAAGGATGTTAGAACCTACTAATCCGATACGAACTGCATCGTTCTTTCAACCTTTTTAAAATACATAAAACTCACTCTCTGTGCCTCGAGTGTAGAATTGCTTCATGGAGTCATAAAGGCCGATCCGAACGGACGCGAAGCTCATCTGCCTCTGGAGACCGGCTACCAGTCCGTTGTAAAGACTCCTGGCTCCTTCTGTGCGCACCATGGTTTTGATGGTTCCGAACACACCCCGGTACTTCACCACACTGGATCCTTCAACCTTCTGAGACTCGCCCTGGATCTGGGAGCATTGTGGCGTTTATGAGTCTTTAGCAGCACATAAGTAAAACATCTAGAGTCATGGCTACATCAGGTGTATCTACCTGCAGTCTGACTTTGGCCGTATCCAGAGGAAAGGTGATGAGGTCAGCAATGCAGGCTGCCGTGCCTGCTCCAAAGAACTTGATGCCTGCAGAGGGCACCATGTCGGTCGGCTTCACTGCAACCATTTTTATTTCTGGAACTGGTACAAAAACGGACACCTTTGCTCTTAATGCCGTGTTCCTTCAGTTGCAGCCTTAGACTTGCGTTAAGTGGTTGTGCCTACCTTTACAAAATAATGCGGAGAAGTTTCAAGTTTTCTCAAGAATGTGACAGGGCTTTGGGAAGGGTTCTGTCGTTGAAAAGCCTTTGGCCATAAACTTTCTCAGAAGTGAGCCAGCCAGCATACCACTGCTCACTAAAACAGGCAAGTAATCGTCAGTGTGAGCGTCTCAAGCCATTTAGACTAAATTTAACATTCTGTTATACTGATTAAAAGCGTCAGTTAGCATATGACATTTACCTTGAAGATTTTCCTTTAAGATTTTAATCCAATTAAAAGCAAAATGATAAGTTCCTCAGTATCTTTAGTCCAGTACGTCCTGCTGGATGCTTACTGTTTCTCTGAGGATGGAGACGGTTCCTCAATTTATAGGCACCTTTTGCACATGACCTGTTGGCAGCCCAACAAGTTGTCCACACCTGTTTTTTGACCGTCATGTGTACCAGTCTGTGACACAGCAGGATATCTGAGCTCTTGTTGATCTGACTCCACACATGTCTTTATAAAGGACTGGCACTGATGTGCACTCACTGACATTTACACCATTTTCATGGCATTTTTCTAAACTTAATTTAACTTTTTTTTATATATAATAATAATAATGTGAAGCATGTATAAAATTGAAACTCTATATCCGGGGCTTGTTGTTTACAGTAAATTTCCACATTAACTGTAAACATTCCAGCTCGTATTTCAGGACAGACGTCACAGAGTGTACCGTTTCTCCATTGGATTACTTGCACAGCCTATCAAGCTCAGAGGTGTGTACTCTAAATGTTTTAATGAGGCACATGCTCTATCATGATGTTGGTGCCCAACAAGAAAATTCTGATTCATTTCAGGAGATCTTGGAATTTCACCAACCCTCCAATGAGGACAAAGTTACGAAACCGCCCCGACGTTAATGAGCGGCTCTGCTTCTGCCTCAGCCAATCCTAAAAATGGACCACTGTGGGTGGATGCCACATCTGAGTGCAATCACTTCGACATCCCATCCAATTATGTTAACTGCAGCCAACAAAAAGTCAGGATGCAGAACGGAAAGTGTTAAGAGAGGGGAGATACTTGGGAGGCGAAGGGTTAGAATAGCTTGTGTCTTTGTGACTTTCCACAGCAGCTGCTGGGTCTTGATAGGCTTATGTAAAAGCAGACAACTGTGCCCTCACAAATATCTGATGATATAATTGCTGTTACATGAGGCAGCATTATTCTGATCCCTCGAATTGCAAGTGTTTCATCTCATTATATATAATATTGCAGCTTTAAAGCACTTTTTGAAGCTATTCTTACGCCTAGAACTTTTTTGATTTTTATCAATTTGTAATCTTAAACTTTAATGTATTTTCTCGGGATTTGTGTGACAGTCCATCTGTGTGTAAGTTAGCTTTACATATTATACTGATTTTGATGTCAGCTGGACAACATCCCTAAGCATACACCCAGAGGTGCAATGCAATGGCTTCGATCACAGGGTGTTCATCTGTTGGAACGGCCCAGTCAAAGTACAGACCTAATTTCAACAGTTCAGATTCTTATTTATAAAATTATTATTATTATTATTATTATTATTGTACTCCTCCTACTTTAAAATTAGGCTCTGGTTTGTTTTAGTTTATCGCATAAAATGCCAATAAAGCTTATTCTGATCTAATAGTAATCCGACGTGTCAGGATGCAATCTTAAGATGTCTTTTTTTTGCAGAGCAGCCATCCTCTAAATACGGCATGCCTGAAATGCCAAATACAGGACACATTTAAAAAAATATTTGTCATGTCAAAATGTTCCATAGGTTATTTGTTTTCCAAATGGGATGACTTCATATACCATGAGATGAGCTTCTCAAAATCCTTCAGCTTTATTTTGTAAACACGTCTTTTGACAATAAAGTCACCCTTTTTCTACCGTTTACATCACCGAATAATATATTTACTGTTTTTGAACCATAAAGGTTAGTTACTTAATGATGCATAAGATTAAGGGGAAAGTTTTCTCTGCACACATTCAATAAGGTTTCAGGACAAAATAAAATACAATAAACCCAGACAGCATTGTGATGTTCCAGTTCATTCAACATCCTTTGTGAAGAAATGTTGAGGAGGGACAGAGATCTGCTTTCCTCGTTCACACTTTCTCGAGGACACGGGTTCAGGTAACCTTTGAGCGCACAGTCTGGCCAGTAAACACCTCACTAGTCCGGCTTCAACCAGCCTGAAGCCCCTCCCATCGCTTCCCTCCCTTGCAGCCTCATGAAACGACATTATGCATTCAGACTCCTGTCACCGCCGCGCTCTCCTGGCACGCTGAATGCCACAAACACGATTCGCTTCTGAGAAAGAGATCATTCCCATTGCTCTATAAATAAAGATCATAACACTGCTCCTCTATTAGGATAACTGCGTCACTTAAAGGTTAGTGGGACACAGGGCTCTGGCAGGGAGAACTTTATTTTTTCATCCACACACACCCATTTGAATGTGAACCTTGCCCTATTTTCATTTTTATTTTTTATTTTTTGTTCTTATTTGACAGAGTAAAATGCATCATCTTTCTGATCATTAGAAATCTAAACCATTCCAACTTTTCATTAATTCTTTAGCACCAATTCATTTTCAATAAACTCTTTTGTGACACCAGGCGTTTCGAGTCATCGATGAAGAGCTGTTTTACTGACAGCAGATGGACCTGCATACCAGCAATGTCTCAGCAGTTTGTTCGTTATTTTTGATGAGTTAGGATGGCAGCTTTTGCTTCACAACGTTCTTATTCGAGGAGCAGGAAAGCTGATCTAAGCCGATAAGCTGGATAAATATTAAGTTGCTTCAAGAAGCAAACTTATCTAGTATTATTATCATGACATTTAAGTTCAATTAAATACTGTTGCGGCAATTTAGATGTAATTAATTTTATTTTTTAATTTTTTTTACAACAACCCACCACCATCATGACTAAATCCTGCATGATTTTCGTAAATCGTTGCATCAATAAATGTATTTTTTGTTTGCAAAAAAGCTAGTATTTTCACTGGAGTGTGAACATTTCTGACCAAGACGCCACATTGCTTTTAAATATAAAATGGGGGATCAATAACATCAAAATACTGAGTATGCGTCATCATCACTCAGCAGGACACCATGAAGAGTGAACTATTTGCACACCTGAAAACTGAAGGTTCTGCCTTCCCTTTGAGTAAGTGAAGCTCGTAAATTCAAAGCAGGTCACTGCGAGTTTGCACGCAGACTTTCTAATTCCGCTCTAAACTTGACCGGGAGCCAATGAGGACACGCCAGGAGAAAAGTGATCTCTTTAGGCAGCTTCTGTCAGGTTTTTTCTCACAGAGTTCTGGAATATTGCAACAGTCTAGAAACAGATTTTTCTGAGTCACTTTGCTTCTCCTTTCGGTGATGTCAATGAGAGTCTCCAGTGTAGAAACTTGTTTACCAATGGCTTGTTCCCATTATGCAACCATGAACTCAACTACGCCAACCCTTAATGTTCCCTGGGCTGCGTTGTGTTGCCCTCAATCTGAGACAGATAAATACATTTCATAATGTGTTGACTGCATAACTTTGATAAAGTTACTCCAAATTAAGTCCAAATTTGTAACTTTAACAAGTTTTTAATATTTCATAGATGCAAATTTTATTTACATTCATGGTAACGCAGATTGTCAAACAATTGGGAAAAACAGTCTGATGTTAGTTTTACAGTCATAACTTCCGATTTTATCAGTCTCTGGTAGATAAAGAAAAACTGAAAGGGGAAAAGAACCGCCCCAGAACAGCAATGTGGTACCAGGAGAATATGTCTGAAGTTGGAACAAGATTTAAATAAGTCGGAAAGACCACATAAATGAATCCTTTGAACACAACAAAACCACGCATTTATACTAAATTTGTAAATAATGACTTTCAGCTCACATATCTTGATGTCTGCAAAACGTTTTGCTTGTGTTGTTTATATTTCAAAATCTTTGTGTCTAAAAATGTGGATAAGTTTTGTACATTTTCCATTCACCCTGAACAAGACAGTAATTTGCGTTTATAGTCATGCTCCATTTCTTGTGGAAAAGCTCACATTCTTTTTTAATCTAAATTGATTTAAAAGTTTTCATTTCATTTACTGCAGTACCAGTTTTTCTTCACAGTCTTACCTTTATCACCGCACTTTTAAAACCCTCAATCTGTTATATTTGATCAACGTATCTCTATTTTGCCTTAAAAACACAGTTGCGTGTTGAACTAAACAATAATCAAAACATTCCTATTATAAATCAGCAAGTCCAGGTCATTTGAAACCCAGTTTCAGTGAATTTGATTTAGTAATTCTGTTTTTAAAAGCTGTAAATCTACACCATAGCCCTAAATGTACAAAGTATTTTCTATAAAACGCAGCTGAAGTTGATTGTTTAATGACTGAATATTATACCGCCACCTTGTGTTCAAAGTTGGAAAAATAAGCCGAATAATTCTCAAAATACTTCAAGTTCCTTACTAAAGTATTAATACCCCTCAAACTGTTCCACATTTTGTCATATATATATACATATATATAGGATTTTTATAGACCAATACAAATAATTGTGGAAAACAACTGATCTCTGCTTTTGAATATTTTCTTTCCAAATAAAAATCCAAAAAGTCTGGCATGCCTTCTTTGTAAAGCCACATTTTATTAACTAATAGACACTGTGTTGTTCTGAATAAAATTTTTCTGTCACCATTGTGGTATTCTACATTAAAGCATGTAATTAAAGAACACATGAGCAGCACCTGTGTTAGTTTTAACAAAAAATTGTTTTTTGTTAAAACTAACAAAATGCTTTCTATTCATAGCAGCTCATCCAAGCAAGTAAAGGATACAGTGTCCAATTTTAAAGCTCTGTTATATACATATAGCAATTAATAAAATCTAAATTAACATTGTGTGTCACTTTAAGTGTTATTAGTTGATATATATCAAACATGCCGACCCATAGACTAGAAGTGAACATCTTTGTCAATGCAGCCATTAGAATGTATCTCTGGACCCACTGGTGGTTTTTAACATCTTTTCAGTAAAAATAAATAAATATATAAATTGAAATGCAATATTACATACTTAGCTAATAATTTTTTTTCTGATTATTGCACACAAAAAAAACAAATTTGTGGATTTTCTTCTGTTATATGCATATATCTTATAGAGTTCTTTTTGTGTATGCTATGTTTTATTTTATTTTATTTTATTTTATTTTATTTTATTTTATTTTATTTTATGACCGGTAGGGGGCAGTAAAGCTCCCACCAGCTTATTCACTTACGACGGTGGGAAAGAAAACAAAGACGAAGAAACGCTCTGAGAAGAAGGTGGCTAGCTGGTTGCTAATTTAAACAACGCAACTCATGTAATGTGTCATTAAAGTCGGTGTTCCTGTCAGGAAAAACATCATATGCGGCTAAAGAAGAGGAAGACCATCACAAACATTTCCTGACACAAGCCAGCTCTTTGCTGACAGCATGGAGAAGCAGTTGCATTTGAACCTGCTAGCATCCAGACCCCCTATGGCAGGTGGTTTTCAGTCCGGGTCCAAGATGAAAATGGGGTGAGTCAGCTGGCTTGTTGCATCGGATTTCGCGCTGTTTAAATGTTCTGTTTAAGTTGACCTACTATTAAACTAACGCGCTTGCGTTTCTACACCCGAAAGTTGGACCTAGCTCGTAGCGTTAGCCAGGCTAAGTTAGCCGCGGCTCTAGTTTGTTGTGAAACACGATTCGTTCAGGTCCTTTATTGTTTTTTATATTCATAAATCTATTGTCAGGACCGAAAGGTTGTTGACGGGTGTGTTAAGGTTTGCATCGGCATGTAGGTGACACTTGACTGCCAACATGGCTAGCTGCAGTGTTTGCACTTCCCTCAGCCCACAGGCTCACTGCACCAGTTTTTTATCTGTCACCCTGTAAACATTTAAGCACCTTCTGTTTTTACCCGGGTTTCTTTTTGAAAGGAGAGAATTTGATTTAATGCTACACTTAAATGGATTATGAAATGCGTATTGTATTTCTAGGCTTTTTTCATAGCCCATCTATTATTTTTGTTCGTAATTCGGTCATCTATTCATGCATTTGTTCATAATCTGTTTTCCTCCATTTCCTTATTCCTCCATCTGTTTTTAATTTGTCCTATCATCTATGCACCCAGTTGTTGCCAATCTATTCATCCACCATTCATTCATGCTACGTATTTTTGTAGATCTAACTAACATGCATTCATCCTTATTAATCATCCATTTGTTTAACCTTCAGTCTGTTGATTAAATAATCTCTTTATGTATTCATCTATCCTTCCTCTTCAGTCTGTAGAAATTACCTATGAGTCACATGATTTTTTCGACAACATAATAAATAAAAAAATAAAACTTTGAGTTCAATTTTATTTATTAGCATATTATGCATTTATTTTTGGCTGAATAAACTTTAGCACTTGTTTGAAAATTTGTAGATTGTAGTTTGCCTCTGTTTTATTTACTTTGTTTTAATATTTTTATTATTTTTTGTTTTGTTTTTTTAACTACAATTCAGACTTTTTAATGTGTTTCTTTGGATTTTTATGTCCAACTGTAATGTTTCCATATCATTGTCACAATTGCATTTTTTCTGACTTTCAAACCAACATCACTTTTTTACTTCCATATTTATGCACATTTTGTTATTTTTTTTACGGTATGCTTAGTTTTAGAGCATTTATATTTCTCATTTTGTTGTCGTTGCCTCTTGTTTTACATAAAACACGTTAGATTGCTGGTTTCGTTCATTTTGTGGTGTTTTATCTTCTGTCTTAATGCTTTACTAGTTTGGCTACATTATCCGGGTGTGCCAAATGAAGGTTTCTTTTAAAATGTGTTTGTTTCTCTCTTACACAGACCTGGACGGAAGAGAGATTTCACCCCCTTGCTCTGGAGTCAGTACTTTGAAACAATAGAAGATGTTGAAGTGGAGAATGAAAACGGCAAAGATATATCCTTACATAAACCCTGATTCATCCTTTACATCAGAGAAATGTGACAATTGTCTTAACCCCACTGCATTTGCCATTTTGGTGATGTCAGGTTTGCATTCAACCGCTCCAGCATCAAACCCCTTTTCCATAAGACACCCTACGTGCTACTTGAGCTAGTCTGAAGGGAACAGAAAGTTTAGAGCGATGTGTGTGTTTACTTTCCAGAAAGTTGCTGAATTCTGCACGCTTTGCACCACAGCATGCTGAGTTTCCGTTGTTCCTAATTGCTTCCACGTTGCTACGGTCCCGCTAATAGTTGACTGAATTATCTTATTTTCATGAACTAACTCATTGCACAGGTGACGTTCTGTCGCAGTACCATGCTGGAACTCACTGAGCTCCTTAGAAGGATGAGCTTTGTTTTGTTTTTGTTTTTTGTTGTCACAAATGTTTGTAAGGGGAGGAGATGCTGAGGATGAGGAGACAGCTGTTTAAGTGCTCATCGCTGGGGAAGGGAGGACAGTAATGGCACATCCGTCACACCAGCAGCAGTCACACTTGACTATTTTCCCAATAAATCCTTTCTTGTTTGGCAGTGTGAATGTAAAATTTTCTGTCAGTAATGGTGTCTCTCTAAAACATCATAGTTCATGTGTGTAAGAATTTCTTCCTCTTTTCTCACAATAAACTAACTCCATGGCTATTCTTGTTTTTTGTTGCTTTTGTGTGTTTGTTTAATCACTTGCACAGCATTTGTTTTTATGTCCTTGACCACCCAGAACATTTTCAGACTTTACTGCAGCGGCTCCAGCGGTCCTGTGCTGCTGCTGCTCCACGGAGGCGGCCACTCCGCGCTGTCCTGGGCCGTGTTCACTGTGAGTCTGATTAACACTGCTGCCGTTACAGGCTGTCTAAATACCTAAACACAGACCAGCATGGTGGGAAAACAATGCGACAATGTTACATGTGTTTTTATAGGCCGTCATATGCAGCAGGATCAGCTGCAGGGTGGTGGCCATGGACCTTCGAGCTCATGGTTTGTTAACACTGATTATGAAAAACACTTTTCTAATTATCTGGAAGTTTCTTGTGGTTTTAGTTGAGTTTAAAATGCCTCCTCGTTGTCTAAGCTGCTGCAGAATGTCAGTCTTGACTTTTTCTTAGAGTTCAATTATTTCATTAGCTGTTGGGATCTGATGTTTTTAAAAAATGTGGAAACCAAAACATTTTTTATTTATTTTTTGTCTAGAAAATAATAGAGAACAAAACATACTGTGCTTGTCATTCAGCATTTAGTAGTTTTATCTTCAGTGAATTTATTATAATGAGCTTTCTGTTCTAGTTTTGGTGGCATAATTGTCCATTTTTAACAAGGTATGCATTTTCAGTAGTAGCGAGTCTTGCCGCTCTGCAACCTGTTTCTGTCACTCTTTGCAGGAGACACTAAAGTTAAAAATCCAGAGGATCTCTCTGCAGACACCATGGCAAAGTAAGTGTTTTTAAGAAGTGTGTTGAGTGCAGAAAAGTTTCCCATTTGCATCAGTTGCATAAAACCACCGAGGATCCAAGCAGATATAAAGTTCCAGCCATTAATCATAACAACCAGTACAGGACAGTGAAAGTCAAAGGTGTTTTAAAGTTTAAATTTATCATTTAGAGTTGATCAATCTTGGCTGTTTGATTTCTTTCCATAATCAATAATTTCCTCTACACCTCTGAGTAATCCTAACCTTTAGTTGTTCTCTTTAAAGGGATGTTGGTAAAGTGGTGGAGGCGCTGTATGGAGAGAGCCCCCCTCCCATCATGATGATCGGACACAGCATGGGCGGAGCCATCGCTGTTCACACAGCCAGTGCGAACCTCGTCCCATCGCTGCTGGGTCTCTGTGTCATCGACGTCGTAGAAGGTAAACTACTGCTTTTAACCACTTGGCTGCCTCAAAGTTTAGCAGGCTTTTACAGATTTGTCCATTTCAGCCCTCCTTGTTATTAGCAGATGAAAAACGGGCCTTTAAGTGAAATGTATTCTTTTCCACTAGGTACGGCAATGGACGCTCTGAACAGTATGCAGAATTTCCTCAGAAGTCGGCCAAAGACGTTTAAGTCTCTGGAGAATGCCATAGAGTGGAGGTAAGTCACAAGCACTAGGACTTAAACTATAATCTCCTCTGTTTTATTGTTTAAGTTGTAAGAAGGCCTACTTCAAGGTAAGGGAGGTGTGTAAGAGCATGTCCATAACCTCATGCTGACTATGGAAACGTAGCCGGAAGAGCCACGGATTCCACCGCGAGTCCGAGGATTTCAGAGGAAAATCTGAGACATTTTTACAAAACAAAGCTGAAGCAGAACTTGATCCTGCAACCCAAAACATTCCAATAAATCCACAAAGAATCCTCTTTAGAAAAACTCCCTAAAGTTAGTTATTCTTTTGTTTTCAGCGTGAAGAGCGGTCAGATTAGAAACATCGAATCTGCTCGAGTTTCCATGGGAGGCCAAGTGAAAAAGTATGTACTGAACTGTTTTTCTTGTTTTTTTTCTTCTTTTTTTTTTTTTCTTGTTTTTTTTTCACATTCAGTACTCCATAAATTTCTGTAACGGGTATTTGACCGCCCTCTATTTTTACTTGCGCAGATGTGAGGAGTCTGCCAACAATCCAAGTGTTTCTAATAGCATCGGCGAGGGCATCATAGAGGAAGAGGAGGAAGAAGGAGGAGCAGAAGAATCGAACAAAAAACGAATGAAGGAGGACGACCAAGAGGTTCAGTCTCCCCTGGTGATTTTTCTGTTTTATGCAGCCATTGTTTTGTTAAAAATAAAGATGATTTCTCCCCTCCAGGTCAAAAAGGAAAGCTTCTACACCTGGCGAGTGGAGCTGTCAAAGACGGAAAAATATTGGGATGGTTGGTTCAGAGGTCTGTCAGCCCTTTTTCTCAGCTGTTCTGTGCCAAAACTGCTGCTTCTCGCAGGTTTGTTCTCCTTTTATTACATTTTTATCTTGTATAATTTAGTTTCAGGGTATTTTGCCTCTTTAAAAACTATTTATATGATTAATCTAAAGAGATGTTTCTGTCGATTTGTGTGTTTTTACAGGAGTGGACCGGCTTGACAAAGATCTCACTATTGGACAGATGCAAGGTAAAACAAAAAGAGGCGCTTTTATTGTAACTGTATTGTTGGTTGAGTTTGGCTGAAATAAAAAAATATCTGTCCACAGGGAAGTTTCAGATGCAGGTCCTCCCTCAGTGTGGCCATGCTGTTCATGAGGACGCACCTGAGAAAGTAAGAGTATTTAATGGTTCCTGAAACATACGAGGCTTATTTGTGTGTTTGTTTTGTTTGACCAGTTCAGGCCGTTTCACTCAAATTCACATTATTTGTTCGCTTTTGTCAGGTAGCAGATGCTCTAGCAACATTTATGGTCCGACACAAATTCACTGAGTTTAAGGAAGGATTTCTGTGGTAAGTGAACTTTGTTTTTGTTTTGTTTTTTCAATTATTTGGTCAATTAAATCCTGGATTGGTTATTCTATACTTTTTTTTTTCAAGCAGCTAAACAGACTTATTTTAAAAGTAACTAGTATTAGTTATTTGTTACAGTTTGATCCTGTTTATATTCTCTGCACGTTGGATTTAATTAAAAAAAAAAAAAAAGAGTTAAGTCAAGTTAATGTCGGCTTTTTTACACTGACGCATGCAGGCAGCTAATCAGGAAAACATGCTGGAAAAACGGCAGAAAACTTCTGGAACCTCACAGAAAATGCTTTAAAAACAACTTTTTCTGTTCTGACTCATCAGCAGCTCCACGTTCAGCCTCCTAAGCTTCCCTTGTGTGCTCTTCTACTGACATAAAGCTGCTGTTCTCATCCTATAGGCCTCGTTCGTCGGCTTTTGACAGCTTTGAAAAACGTTTATAACCCGGCTCATTAGAGACTCGGGCGCCTTGCTTGGTTCAAAATCCTGCTGCAGATTTAAAGCCACACAGATGCAGAATTCAGGGATTAGACTCACAGCAACGTGAACAGATGAAACCATCAAAGATGTTTATATGTTGGCTAAAAGGCTGAGTGATTATTGTAGCCAACTTTACTGATGACCTCAACGAATGGTAGTTCTGACTTATTGGCCCTCATTGGGTCTTTGACGCCATTCATCAGTGGTTCTGTAAAGGGACCGTGGAGAACAGAAGCTACTCTTGCTTATGAATAAACAAAACCATGCAGAGGGCAAAGTGAGGCCCAAGGGCCTCTTCTGTCCCTCTGAATGACTTCGTTCGGCCCTGCGATCACAAAATCAAGACTGGAGCAAATCTAAGCACAGTTACTCCAGACAGATTTTATTTTGAAGGAGAATTTAAAACAGAAAAAAATGCATCTTTTGCGAATCATGTTTCTGCTTTCATTTTCTTTCAACTTGAGTTTGGCCCTCATCTCAAACTACTGGTTTACTCCTTTCTGTGTTAGTAGTAAACCTGACCTGATATTCAAAGCCAAAAAAATATATTGATCACCTGAGTTACAACAAATGGCAGTCAATAATCTATAGTGACAGTTCTGCCTTGACTTGCCTCAGCTACAGAGTTTCTGGGCCGAGGTGTTTTTGCAAAATATTCTGTACAGAACAACTTTGATTCTGAGAAAAGGCTGGGGCTCCTACATGTATTGCTTTTGTTTTTAAATTTAAAAAACAGACAATGGTAAATGTTTTACAGTGTCTGAGCTTTACTGTAAATATGTGTTATAATGTCTTATTTTATTTTCCAGCTAACTTCCTGTCCTGATGAAGCCAGCAGGCGTAGAAGAAATGTTTCAAGATTCATTGCAGTCATTGTGGAACTTGAAAGCTATTTAAGAAAAATATTACATTATTATTATTATTATAATTGTTGTTGTTTTGCTGCTTTGGTTCTGTAGATATTTTTGCCTTTCAGCTTTGCCTTATTATCTTTTAAACACTATTTGATTATTTTTCTTTGTACTCCCATTTTTTGTTTTTATTCTCTGAAATGTAAAGCTCTTGTTTTAGTGTTTTATTTTGAGTGATTGCATCATTAATTCACTGTTGATGTTTGTCTCTGAAGTGTTAGTTTGAACTATAATGGCAATGGTTAAAAACGGACGCAATAAAAATATGTTCAACACTTTATTGGATGTGTTTAATGACAGTAAAATCAGTGTAGCCATGTCGAGGTCCGTCTAAAAATGTTTACATTTTTAAGTTAATTTGGTAAATAGTAACTGCAGTTTTAATTTGACAATTTTAAAATACACTTTTTGCTTAGTTCAATATCTTGGCTCTCTAATGTACTTCTCATGACTTTTCCATTCATTATTTTCAAACAGCCAAAAATATTGAAAGTAAATTATTGTTTAATTAGGACTTGCATGCTTGTGAACTTAAGTACAGACTACATATTATTTGTTCTTGTGTCAAACTTTGGGGACCAAAAACGGGTTTTAATTGTCCCTCTGTGGACCAGCATGACGACAGACGTCTAATATGTCAAATAAAAACACGTGAATAATTAATGACTCATAACAAGCCTCTGAAGGGCAACAGCCTTGGAGAATATTTTATAATTTGAATCTATGAACTAGTTTTGTTGGTTACTGAGGCTAACGTTTTTTTTTTGTTTGTTTGTTTTTTTAGCTGTATCATTTTTTGGCTTTCCAGAGAATAGTTTTCACATTAAACTGTTTTTAGACCACAGTGTGATGGGTTTCTCTTGCTTTACAGAAAAACTTTATGAAATCCTCCCAAGATGCGTTTCGCCTCTCTTACTTGGCTCTTCCGGTAATATTCCTACTTTAAATACTTCATCCTGTAAAACAATTCAACAGACATGACCTGAATAAGTCAACACAGATCCAGCTGGGCTCATACTTCTTGCCTGTGGCGTGCCTCAAGGCTCAGTTATAGGGCTGAAAAATGTTTTGCACATTTGAAGGATTTGTATTTGTAACATTTTCAGAGATGGTGGTCACTAAAGAAACAAGCAGATTAAATGAATCTTTTATCTAGGCTAAATTTAAACAAAATAAAATTGTTTGAAAACAGACACACGTCAGTATACAAGAAATAAATGGAAAGCATAAATGGGTTATCAAAATAAAACTGGATATGGAGACCACAAAACTGACTGAAATCAAAAGTTGTAATAAATGAATAAGAATGAATGTTTGTTGGTAATTTGTGACCACAGTTAATTTTTCATTGGTTTATTTATGGAATCAGTTTATCATTGCATGCTCTACAGAACCACAACAGATGATTTTTCACCAGAGGGAAACTGGTTCCACGTTTGTGTCTGCAGGTTTAATTTTGGTCAGTAAAGATCTGATTGGTGCATCTCTACAAGAAGGGAGATCATTTATTTAGGCAAAGAAGAGCAGCTTGCTGGAGGCGTATAGACTTAACATCCATGGATCAAATGCAGGCCAAGATTTCATCTCAGGTCCCAAAGTCCTTTGTCCCTTTTTAACTGAAGGTCGTTAACCCAGTTTGTGCTATTTTACTTTTTCTTTTTTGTTCAGTCTGTAATTTACTGATTTAAAGCAACAGCCTGAGGTCAAACCTGACATGTTGGTTTATCTGTCTAGTTTTGGTGTCTGATCCTGGAGGAGATCATGTGGGAGCCAGCTGTAAACAAAGACCCTCTCGCCTCATCTTAGCTCCTTCATCCAGTTTGAACATGGAAACCCTGATCCAACCTTGAACCCTGATCCATTTCCAAACAAGCTGGGACTCACAGATCTAAAAGGGCGACACCTTAAAACAATCCTGTGAAACCCCAGAAATCACTTGACTTATTCCACATCTCTAAGGTTAAACTTGAGGCCTGCGGGCCAAATCTGGCCCTTAAGACTCTAACACAGGGGTGTTGGAGCTTCTTGTCACGTGGGGCAAAAAAATGGGAATGAAAACTAAAGCAAATGAAGTAGTGAATTCTTTTAGTTTTTTGTAGAAGATGGAGGTTATTCATTGTTGATTCTAAACTTTAAAAAATGCTTTGCAGGTTTGCTATATTTAAAGAATGGTATATTGTTTTCAAATTCTTTTGACAAATGTATTCTCTGCTACAAAAGCAGAATTTAGGGTCGCTTTCTTTTAAAATGCTTTCAGCGTTTAGCCAAATTCAGTAAATTAAATAAAAGTTGATTTTGGTGCAACAAAGTCGGTAAAAAATCTCTGGATAAACGTGGATCTGCTTTTAAAAAGGTAAACACTTTGTGTTGCTCCTAACTTTTTTTCCATTATGAGAAAAGGATGGTAATAATTTCATCCTGGTTAAAAAATAAAAAGTCAATTCAAATGGATCAGATTTCAGTCATTTTCAAACTACTTTCAGGGGCCACACAAACTCAGTCCAAGGGCCTCAAACAGCCCCCAAGCCGCCCTTTGGACAACCCTGTTTTACAACGCCATAAAAATTAAGTCAGATTTTTGCACAGTGTTGAATTACAATGTGAAAGTATGTTAAATATGCAAGACATATTCATCAAATGCTATAACTCGTTACCAGTTTGTTAATCGGTAGTTTTATCACTACGTTTCGCTGTAACCGGCCCTTGGGCGACATCTTGAAGCGGCCCGATATAAAAATGAGTTTGACATCCTGTTGAACTTTCTCAGGTACAAAACTTTAATCCAGCCTTTAGTGGAAGGTGTTTTTCATATGACTCCCATCGTTGTGGAGGAACTTTTTCCAACTCTTCTTCGCAGCATTGCTTTTGATAAGGTCATGACATTTCAACATGCTGACTTCTGGACTTTAACTAGACTTTTGCAACTCTGATTATTCGTCAGACATTTTTGCCATAGATTTTCTGCTGTGCTCCTGCTCATTGTGTAATCCAAAAGTGTGACTGAAAACGGAGCAACTATTTCATCACAGCAACGAAACCCACTTTTGATTGGCTGGTAAATTCAGAGGGGTGATGATGTCAGGACAAGCATCCTTTATCTATAAAAAAAAAAATGTCTGATTCTCTTCTTATATTTATCCTCTGAAACATCACTGCCAGGAGAGGAGTCAGGACAAACCAGTGCGGGGTAAGTGATGTGTCCAAAGCATATGCGCAGTTTGTTTTTATTTAGCTGACATGAATCACTGAACTTTTTATTTTGTGACTTTGTTCCATATCAGAACATGGGTTTAAATTGTGTTTTGTGCTGGTTTACTGGGTTTATGGGCTGTGCTGGTTACGGACTGATAACACTGGATTACAAAAAAAAGAAAAAAAGCTTTTTTTGGAAGTTGTCTATGTTTTTTCCACTGAATTAGTACTGCTTTTGCACCGCTGGATCCAAAACTGGCATCTATTTTTCTCAATCAGGTCAGGTTTTTATTCTAATTTGATTTTGAGAAATCTGACTTTCTGACTAAATTGATGACATTTTTGTGACATCATCAGTTCATTTCTGTCAATAGTGCTCATCCCAAAAAGGTTTTAGGAGGGAAAAAAAGGTTAAAAAGGTTGTTTACAGAGTGTATTAATTAAATGTTACAAACTTACCACTGATGAGGGTAAGTGCATGTAAATTGAACTTTGCGTCTCCATCGTGCAAAATTCTCCATCTCTTTTATGGCCTGGTGAATTCTCAGGAAACTGATCCACATGTGAGAACAAGTCGTGCATTTTGATGCTCGTGTTGCATCCACAGCTCAGAAAGTTGACCTGATTGAGCAAAACCAATGTGATTTTTATTTTTTTATTTTTTATTTTTATTTTTTGGTTGTTGATCAGTGTGTGTTTGTCCTGTATTTGCAGAAAACTGGACTGGAGCCACAGGCATGAATGGTACGGAAGATCAAAGCATGATCCATATCCATGTATCCGTCAGGGTTCTGCTGACCGTGCTCCCGTGCCTCTTTTTCTTGTACGTCAACAGCGTCATGCTGTACGCCCTGGTGAAAAAGCCCCTGCTTCTGGAGTCACCCCGTTACATCCTGTTCGGCCATTTGCTCTTCTCCGACTTCCTCCAGGTCCTACTGACCACGCTGCTCTACATATTCGCTTTGACCATGGTCAGGATCATCACTTGCGCTTGCATCTTCGTCATCCAGTTCGCGGCCATCACCGTGAAGATGTCCCCAATCAACCTGGCCGTTATGTCTTTGGAGAGGTTCGTCGCCATTTGCTTCCCTCTGAGGCACGCCGCTATTGCGACCTCCAGGGTGACGCGTGGCGCCATCGCCGTCATGTGGGCCGCGGCCTCTTTAGACTCCGTCACGCAGCTCTGTCTGTTTTTCAGCCTCGGCAACAGAAGCCTCACCGCTCGACAGGTCTGCAGGAAAAAGACGGTGTTTCACCTGCAGGTTTACGTGATTGTGAACCAGGTTTTCACAGTGGCGAACTTCGTCCTGGTTACCATCATTATCATTTACACTTACATTGCGACCTTGGTGGCCGTGAAGTGCGGCTCCTCCTGCGCTCGCAGGGCCAAAGTGGCGCATCAAACTGTGATCCTGCATGCACTCCAGCTGTGCCTGTACCTCATCTCCACCCTGTTTAACATGATCAACTCCAGCGACCTGTTCAACTTGGATCCGGCTGTTGCTCTTTACGTCCAGCACATGCTCTTTTTAGTGTTGATCATTTTCCCCAAGTTCTTGAGCCCGCTCTTATACGGCCTTAAAGATCAGACGTTCAAACACGTCTTCAAATACTATTTTACCTTCGGCTACAGATCCTCAGTAGAGCCGTATCCCAAGTTTTGATCGCTAATTGGGAATAAATCATGCCTTAATCTGCATAGTGTGTGAAAAGGTGCTTTGAAGTTTTTCTTAGATAAACGGGAGAAAAACCGAGTATTTTTGCTGAAGTTAAAAAGAGTTGAACAAAAATTAAAAAAAAACTAACAAGAAATAGGTTGAAGCCACATGTTTGCATACATTGTATGACTTGCAAATGCAAGAACAAAGAGAGATTTCTTTATTATCCTTTTGTTCAAATTCACATCTTTACAGAGTATATTTATTTTTAGCATTTGATGCAGTTGCCTTAAAAACCTGACCCCTCGGGTCAAACAGTTTGGTTGTCCTTCCTCAAGATTCTCACAATAGCTTTCTGGATGCCTGGCCCATTTCTCCTGGCAGAACTGGGTCTGTTTTGAAAAGCTGCTTCGTTCATACACACATTTTCAGCTCAACCCACACATTTTTTTTAAGTGAACTCAGTTCAGGCCTTAAACAACTGGCAGATATTAACCAGTTTTACAGCTAATTTGGAGACAGGCTTGCTGTTGTCGTCCACTTTGAAAACCCTATTTGTGCATAAATTTGCAATTTGAACTCCCTGGCTGCTGTCAAAATTTCCGCGCAATGTTTTTTTGTTCATGATTTCATCTATTTTTGTAAAGTACACCAGTCCCCCTTGCTGCAAAAAAAAAAAGAGTTCACCATTTTCCTTCCAAATGTAATGACAGCCATTGTAGCCAAATACTTCAATTTTTTGTTTCATTTTTTGACGTCTCAAAAGACGAAGGTTTTTTTTTTTTTTATCCCTGAAAGCGTTATACAGCTTACGCAAACATTTGGTTTCAACTGTGTCAAATTTTATTTTTCCTTTAAATCTGCTTCTGCTTTGTGCAACTTATCAAAAAAAAGAAAAAGAAAATGTTATTTCCTTTTACCTTTTAAAAATAAAATAGACTCAAATGGAACCGTGTGAAAATGTGTTATTTTTGTCACGTCTGTTTGGTTTCTGTGTTTGAATGTTGAGAAATGTAATATTTATGCAGAAATCTTCCATGTAAATATCATTTATTAAGTCTAGATCTCAATGTTTGTGCTATCTGTGGAAACAGGTTTAGAATATTTAACTCATTTTTTTTTTAGTTGATATATTTCAAACATAATTTTTTTTTTTTAAAAGTGAAGGGGAACAGCTTGACTTGATGTTTTAAGCGAAACAGGTTAAACTCTATTTAAATTTTCTGATTTTATGTTATTGATTGGTAAAACATATCCATAACTGGTCATTGTTTGCAATTAGTAAAGAAACCTGCTGATGTGAGTGTTATGAAGTACATTTAAATCATCCAAGGTGCCAAAGTGCTGTACTATATACCATAAAAACAAGATAACAAACATGCAATAGCAATCTAAAGACAAAAACTAAAACTATGTTTTAAAACTTGATTTCAAAAGACTGAAATACACTTCTGAGTGAAATCGAGCAGATGAACACAGCTGGACTTTCAGGAGTTCATTTATTTCCTCGCTGTTTATCTGTGCTTTGTTATTCTGTTTGAGTTTTTGTGAAAGCTAAAACATATCGCAACTGAAACTGAAGTTTTACGGTCAAAATCCCTCTGATAGAGTAAGGAGAACCTGAGTTCACTGCTCCGACCAGCAGATGCCACCACAGGCTTTGGGAACAGGCTCCCAAAGCGCGTCGCCAGCATCAGTCAATTAATGTTGACTTAGTCTGTGCAAGTATGCGACTCATAAATCCGCAATGTGCAATAAACCCCGGTAACACGTGACTTTATTGATGAAAGTCTTCTCTTCTTTCTTTCTCACAGTGAAGATGGATGGTTGTGTAGGAATAAGGACTGAGCCTGGCTGCAAACAATTTAAGAGGCTAAACAGGCCGGGAGGGGCTGGAAGGCAGAATAAAGGAAGCATCTGAGCAGGAGGTGGACTAATTTAAGCGATCTTTACTCCGCCACAGTCCACAAGCCCACTCAATACCTCTCCAGCTCCCTGTGAAAGAGCTCTCCGAGGGCTGAAAAACATTCCAGAGCGAGAAAGTACTTGGTGACCGAGATGCGCTTTAGTTTGGACGACAAGAGCAGGAGGGAAAAAGGTTGTTGTGATGATAATAGAGACCTATCAGATCTTTGACAAGACAGTTTGTGTGGCTTGACGGTAGCGAGCTTCTCTGCAGCCCGGGTGGGGGATGGGGGGGGGGTTTCACGTGTGATCGTGGAGGTTTGCAGGGGAGGCCTCTCGGTTGTACAAACAGGGAGGGCATCCACAAAAGAGGCGATGACGCACAAACAAAGATGGCCCTGGATATCTCAGAGAGCTCGTCTTTTACGTCTGTAAGGAGAGACGCAGACCTCAGGACGGATCTGTAACTTCCGTCCTTCTCGCTGAAGCCCAGGTGCTCGCGCGACATTTGTCTACGTCTGCTGATTTTGCAGTTTCTAAACTTCTATGTGTAGCAGAATGGGAAGAAGTGGGGTAGCTTGCTCATGTGAGGTGGGGAGGGGGAGAAAAAATACAACACAACAAAAGGGAGAAAAAGGGCATTCTCTGTAAGAGTACAGTGATGGATTGGTAGGTCTTCTGCTCCATTGTGAGAGAACCGCAGGAGGATGTACAAGTGCTGCACAGATTCTAATTCAGAAAAAAAAAGATAATCAGATTTTAAAAGGTTTTTTATTTTTCCTTAAAATGCAGGCTTGCAGAAGTATTTGATGCCCTGTTTTCAAAATTTGGTGCACTTATGAGTTCAGCCTCCTTACTTTGATACCAAAATATAAACTGCAGGGCAAAGAGCAGCAAGAAGATAGTCGTTGTTGAAACAAAGTCATGCATTTGCTAAAAGCCATCAGACAGCAAACATGTTTACAGCGAGATGAGATGAAAATTATTTTTAAAAAACACTTTATGAGGAAGAAAGCTGCCACTGCACATCACCCTGAACACATAATCTATGTGAAACATGGTAGTGACAGCATCATGCTGTGGGAACAGCAGTAAGATGACTCAGGCTGATGGGAGGATAGATGGAGCTAAATGCTGGGAGAAAATCAGAGGCCAAAAATTCACCTTTCAGCAGGACAATGACTCAAAACAAACAGACAGAGGATAAACAAAAAACACCACCTTCATGTGCTGAAGTGGTCTAATCAAAGTCCAGACCTATAGACCAATTAAAAAGACTTAAAAAGGTATGTGGTTGGGCCATTTCGCAAATAAAAAAGGCAAAAATTTCAGACATTACATGTACAGAGCTGGGAGATTTAAACCCAAATAGATTTGCTGCTGTAATTGAAATGAAAAGGAGTTGGAAACTTTTCAGATTCTTGATTTACAAAAGGTTTAAAGATATTTTAAACATTACTCCTCCACTTTGTAATCACCCCATATATTTATCTCAACCTAAGGCATGAAATCCCAGTCAAATGCTTTGGATTTGAGATTAAAATGTGACAAAATATGGGAAAAGTTGAGTAGTATGAATTCAACTACCCAAAGCATCAATGCATTTCACCCACTGTGTACAACTGTTGGTGCATGTAGGGCTGTGGATGAATGGGATACTTCAGAAGAAACTCTGCCCATGTAATTCAGAGTGAAAAGCTGACCTGGTTAGCGCTCTGTGCCCCTCAAACGGGGGGCTTGCTGTCTCCTCACTGTCCTCCGCCACTTCCAATTCCTCCAAAAAAGATTGTGTTGGTGGAAAACAGTTGCACTTTAAGCTACATAATTATTTTCTCTGCGTTTAACACCCAGGTGGTTGAATTAAGAAGCATTAACAAAAGTAATTTCGTGTTATCCTCAGTTGGATTACTTTGGCAGAAAGCCCAAAAAAAGTTTGAATTTTTAATGAATGTTTGAATTTTCCAAGCTCTAAGATGTCTGGGTACCAGAGTAGATTTTAAAGATAATCACCTTAAATTCCTAAAAGTTGAAAAAACAAAACCAAACAAGATTTAGATTATTATTTCAGCCTGTAAACAAGGCACTTTAAAGAAAAAAATCATCTGCTGTCTCAAAGAACCAAAAAAATGCTCTTAAAATCTACATAAAATAATTATATATTTCACTTTTTTTTTTTTTGGAAAATAAAAGTTGAAGAGAAGCAGAAGACAAGTTAAGTCTCACTGAGAACACGTCGTCTTTTTTTGGATGGGGCTGTTTGATGTTGTGGGCGGGAGGGTAAAACACAGGAAGGAACACCAGCTTCTTGCACTCAGAGCTGCTGGAGCTTCAGTCTGTGGAGTTTCATTACCGAGCTTTAAAAAATAAAAATAAAAATCACAACATAAATTAAGCAGAATATTATTGGAATTACGCACCGAGACGCCTAATAAGCTGTGCTTGAAAGAACAAAGATGCTTTTTCTAAACTAGGAAACAATTAGCTTTAACTTAAAGTCTGAAATAGCACGTAAAAGCTTGCGGAGATCTGGGAAATGTGGTGATTCGGGTGGAAGAAACGTCTAGATGAAAGAAGGAAGCAGCAGCTTTGTTCTGCTAAGAACAGTCTGTAAGGACCGAGACGAATCATAAACGTTCTGGAAACATTCTGGTGACAGCTGTGAACGTACCGTGTCTTGAAAAAACATTTAAACCCCCTGATTTATTTTCACATTTGGTCACGTTCTATCGCAATGTCCTCCACCGGGATTATAGATGCTAGACAAACACAAAGCAGTGCTTGTGAGCTGGAGTGAAACGAGTCAAAAAATCTGAACCTGTTCAGTGCATCACCTGAAAATGGAGATAATCTACCAAAACATGGGCATCTAAATGACTGTAAAATGATATCTTTGATCAGTTAAAAGCCCCTTTCACAACTCCACTTCTGGACAATCAAACTACAGCACGTCTATTAGTTGTGCAGCCTGTAAAGAAATTAGATGTTTATGAAAACCATAAGAAGCTCTGTCTGCTTTTTGTTTGTCTCCAAACAAGAGGAGAACAGCAAACACGTGGAAGTAGGTGCAAATGTGTGACAAAGAAGTAACAATGGACATTAACTAGAACAAGGGAAAACGCTGGATGAATCTAAATCCAAAGTTGACATTTTATATTCACATATAATCTGTATCCAGTGAGATCTGGATTAGGGGAAAATGTGCAAAACTGGTTGTAATTTACCAACAAGAACACTTTAATCTAATCTCAGCAAAAAGTGGGTCAAAGCTTTGAAAACAAATGCATTCTACATTTTGTTTTAGCTGGTAAGCATCTTTAAAAAAATATATCACTCTAACACAAAATGCCAATAAACTACCTTGAGGATGTGAGTGACACTTTTTGGAACATTTTTAACAGTTTTTTTTTTTTTTTTTTTTTGCTGTATCATAGGTATTTATTGAAAATCTTTCTTTGAATTTAGTTGTCAAATCTCGCAAGTGTTGTTCAATCGTCCAATTTTAAGAAGGCTCTCCTTTAATATTGAGCCACTTTCGACTATTTCAAAAATAAAAACAAAGCAAGCAAATATCATAGCCATGCTCTGGCATCTACAAAGAAAAAAAAAATACTTATCCATATTTTCATCTAGAAAGAGGCGACGGCAGGAGAGGAAAAGATCTGATTAATCAATATCTGTGGAGTTATCAACAAAGATGACGTAATGTGAATACCAATGGATCATTCCTGGATGGGGAGGATGCTGTGGATCTGTAACCAGGGGCCCGCTCGCTCCCAGTGTCAGGTGTGCCCACGGCCTCCCCGCTCCCGCCGGCCCACTTGGTACAGTCCACATGCGGTTCGGAGTTGTTGCCGAGGAGGTTCCACTTTTCAGCGCTCCTCAAACTGGCATGCATCCTACGCTTTGGCCAAGCAGCAGGGGACTGCACTTCTTTTGACAATGCCACTCTTTTCTGAGCGGAGGCATCTCGGACGGCAGAGCAAGAGCGCGCTCTGCTACGTTTTGTGCTTTATTTCAGGTGAGTCCGGGTTTATTTTAAGGCAGTTTATTTATTTTTATTTTATTTTTTCTTCCGGCGTACAGACAGAAGTTTTGTCAAGAAGCATCAGAGAAACCTGAGCGAACCAGCCGGTACCGACAGCCGGACGCCGCGGCGTGCTTTCGAGACGAAGTTTGTGTTTTGCGTGAGTTCAGCCGGTGTCGTTTAGAGGCTGAAACTTGGTGCCAAGTTCGCTTCGGAGGAGCGGGGAAGCGGGCAAGCGGGCTGGCATCTCCGTGGTTGGCGGTGCGAGCTGGAGAGACGGGGAACTCGGTGACACGGAGTGATTTAAACCCTCAATTAGCGAGCGAGGAGGTCACTGCGGAGCCAGTGGCAGCCATATTAGCGTCATAAAGTGTTATATTAACGTGACGTGATGCGGCGAAGCCACCTGCTTTGACAAAAGAGTTGAGGAACTTAAATTTGAGTCACCAGACAGAGACGGTGCTGATAATACAGCCTCCCACCCCCATCACACACACACACACACACACACACACAGTGGGATGAGGGTCAGCCCCCATGTGCAGCCTGAGCTCATTATGGTTTAATCAAAGAGTGGGCAGTTTACTGTCTCCACCCAGAACCACGCAAGTTTGTGCCCACTGATTCTCGTGCAGCACCAGCAACCAGAAGAGCCAGAGCTCTGGGGTTTGGGATCCAGCTTGGACTGAAAACTCGGCTCTGATCTGCCCTCAGTTCAGAACCCAGGAAGGCATAATGAATGAGACGATGTGATCCAGCAAAATGTTAGTTTCTTTCTTTTTTATGTCGGATATCGTGCAAAACTATGCACAATTCCAATAGATGTATGCACCATAGCTGGTTGCTGCACACTACCCGTTAGCTGGCTGAAAGGCACCTATGTTAGCTGTGGTCAGTGCCAGGGATAACTTAAAAAAATATTATTCTACAATCTAGAGCAGATAGCCTGACTAACTTCAAGGTTTCCACCAGAAAACTTACTAAGCCAGATGGTTAAAGCACTGGGCAGTCATTCATCCAGCGGCCCGCCGTGTTTTTGAGTAAAAAAATTTTTAATGTTGACAGGAAATTTTAAAATATCACTTATGCGTTATTGGAAATTAATATCTAAACACAAAATATAAAGTCTTAAAAAATGCAAACATTAAAAAAAAACTTAAGTAAATAAGCTATGCTTATCCTGGTGGGGGCACAAGTAAAGCCTGGTGACCCGCCAGGCTTATAACGCACTGGAGGAAACCCTGAATTTATTAGTTACCAGCTCAATATGTAGCAAAGTGATCTAATATGCAGCCCAGGATGTGGTTTCAATTAACTATTTTCCCTTTTTAGTGTTTGTTTATGAAAAGTTGTTTTGAAAGTTCAATTCTAGCTGTATGTTGAAGTGATCGATATATGTAGAGGTGTTTAAATGTTGAGTGGGGGTGGGTGAATGTTACTGATTTTATTTTTATTTTTTGTTTTTCTAGGGACAAGGACAATAGGAGAAAAAAAAAATCATAATCTTTAAATTTTTAGCCTAAACTATTTTCCAATGTTTGTCTGTAGTTGGGCTTTTGGATACGTAAAAACGTAGAATAGTATGTAAACTTGAAAATGCAGAAATAAAATGGAATCAAAGTAAAAAAAAAAAAGAAAGAAAGAAATGTTAAGAATCCTTCATCATATTCATCATGATCTGATCAATGTAAATATGTAGAGATGCAATCCACATCCCTTTAAAAACGCACAGAAACAGTCATTTTAATTTAGTCCAAAACTATTCATGCTACACTTGATGGGTGGTGAACCAAATAAAAAAAAAATGCAACAGCTTTTATATTTTAATTCCTTTACAAGTTCTGCTGCCAATCATGTAAGAGTTGAGCATCTTCTGTTTCACAGTTTCTGTTTGTGCCTCACAGGATCCTCCACTTGAGTGTTGCGGAGCGTTTCCTCTGCAGTCTGCAACGACCGCAGGCCTTTGCGTACTGTGCTTAGATAAATTTTGGTGAGGATTAGAAAAGTCACCCATATATTCTTTAGCATATTATTAATATCCTGCATATCGTCTTGTTGTTAACATGAGTCATCGTTTTGTTTCAAAGCTGTTAATGAATCCGCGGGTTCAAGTTTAGGGGCAGAGACGGCTGTTTTCGTAGGTCTAGTTAAAGTCTGCTGCACATTTCAGTGAGAGTTTTGACCTTCCGCTTGTTTTGAATGCAAAATAGATGTGCAAACCGTTTCAATTTATACAGACAAGTTGTACAGACTTTTTTCCCCTCCCGTTTCTTCCCTTTTCCCCCCTTTTTTTCCCATACAAAAACATGCACTCATCACTGTTTCCATCCTCTCTTCATTACTCTACCTTTAAGTCAAAATTCTATTAAATATTGGACTGATGACAATATGCGACTGTTCCTCAACTTGAGCTGCACAGATTTAGTGAAGAAAGTCGCATATTCATACGTTTCCTGCTCATTAAAGGCTCCATCCCTAACCTGTGGAAGTCGCTAAAGAGGGAAGATGCCTATTTTCAGTTTGAGCAACATGTTTAAAAATGAATATAAAGCAAAAAAGACAACATGGCCTGCAAAATTTATAAGATCTCTTGAAAGAGTGATGAGCAGGACCGCAAGGTGAATGTAGAATCCTATATTGACTTACACCAACCCTGAAAGAGTTTGCAAATGTTGCTTTTGCAAATGCAAAGAATCGTGAGATGAAGTAAGATTATCCAGCTGTTCTTTTGTCTTACTGTGAAACTTAATCACAAAACAATTTTAGCAACATAGTTACTTGTAGAGTCTGGGTAATCCTAAATCCTTGGATTAATTAACCTTTTTAAGGCATGGTTAATATTTTAGAAATCTTAACTTTATAAGATGTTTAGCAGAGATCTTCACAATCTTTCAATTTTTCAAGCATCTTGCAGAACATCAACATGTAAAGAAAACTTAGTTACTAACTGGTCAAGAAATTAGAAGTGACTAAACATCAGTTAATTTCATATTTGTTTATTTTACTAGCTCAGACACCAACTATAAGTTGATATTTAATTGAAGCGGACATTGGAAATGATATTTTTACTACCACAGAAGCTAAAATCTACAGTCATCCTTATTGTCTCTCTTGCACGGCTAATCGCCACCAAGGAAAATGAATGGCTCTCCTGGATTGGTTGCTTTGGAAACCCCAGCCAATAGCATCACAAGTAGCAGAGCTCACATAGGTCAACTTCCCAAAATGCATTTCTTTCAAATAGTTTATGCTCTGTGGAAGAAATCCTAATAATTATAGACAAATTTCTGTGAATAATTTGAAGATACTCTCCACAGAAAAAGTCCACAAGTTGGTGAATTAGAGAATACCGAACCGTGACTAGGCAGTGGTCCACTACATCATGAAGACTGAGTCAGTATTTTTCCACAGGTATACTCAATAAACCATTAAAACATTTCCTTAGCAGTAAGAAACTTGAAACTCTTTATATAAATTGTTCTCGGATACTTTTTTTCTCTCGTTGGAGCTATTATAAGAAATATGTTGGAAATTGGGTAACATTATCCAGACATTAACACCAAAAATCTGAGAATTAGAAAAATCCTCTTGTTTTTTTCCTTTCCTATTGATTGAAAATGTTGTTTTTAATAAAACAGCTCTAGGATTGCCTGATGTTTTACACTCGGTGAATGTTCACATTTGCTTTGCCTTCTCATGTTCTAAGGAAGTGGGCTTTACTGCCCACCTGGTCAATAATTTGACCTTAGCCGTGTTGCTTTACTCACAGCTCGGTGTGTTGCTCTAGAGTCATTCTCTGCCAAAACACAATGCCCATCTATGATGCACTTTTCTGCTGGCCAAGTCTTGTTCCTCCTTAGGGATTTGCTTCTAATTAGGCACTTTGTTCTGTTTATTACAGCCATTCATAACTCGGGTCTTGACACTTGATTTAGGTAGTGAGAAAATGCTGACTCAGAAGTGACCTAACTGTTGCCTTAACAACAAAACTGCACCTAATTTAAAAAGGTTAATTGAATCCATTTGACATTAAAAACGGATTGAGATTAGTTGGAGGCATGAGATCCGATACTCCTCCGCTGTCCTCCTTATCATTCACAACGAGCTCCGTCACTTCCACCCCTACACTATTACCACTTGTCCAGGAATCTCCACTTTCACCAAGACAAGCTGCCCTTTAGCAAGGTACACATACTAATACACTTACCGCCACATAAGTGGCGCACGTGGAGGTAATATTGACTAAAGTGAGAACAAGCCGAGTGTCCCCAAGGAGCAATTTGTCCTTGATGCCAGGACGATAATAAGTATAATCTGTTTTCTACTCTCCGTCAGTGAGACGCGGTGTGTTGAATTTGCAAACCTAACTGAACGCGTCTGGAGGTTTCTCTCTTTAGGTTATAATAAGAACTCCTCTCTCGGTCTCTGGGGGTTAGGAGGCAGGAATCACAGTCGCTGTGTCAAGATGGGAGGCACGTTGGATCAGTTGGAGGATGCTCTGATCATCATCACTCTTTTTACTGAGCTGAGGGAAACAGGGCCACGGTTATGTAAGCTTGTCATCACGTCTCCAATAAAAATTTAATTCGGTGGCTATACCTCTTCCATTTCATATTCGGTGCAGAAGAAATTCCCACTGCTGTGACGAGATTCTTGCCCCCCTCCCCAATTTCCACCATTCAGTATGGCTCATAATTGGCTTTTTGCAGAAGGAAGTGGATCACTTGCTCCGTATTGTTTTGTTGTTTCAAGCTGGATTTAGGTTTGGCATTTCTGTGCATTCACTAGCTAAACAAACGTTGTTCTGTTAGTGTCATGGAGGTATTTGGCTTAGCCCACTTGGCGAGGGACAAGCGAGATTACAGATCGGTTTACAGTCCACTACACTGGCATTTTACCATTTTTTTTTTCCATTTGTGGGGGGATGGAGGCATGTTCAACACTGTGTACTAAAGAAAGGAAATGAATATTTAAATGAACCTACCTTTAAATGCCAACGTACAAGTACATGAAAAATATAATGCATTAAAACGTATATGTGGCATAAAGCTTGAGCCGTAATCACATGAAATGCACGTAAAACATGAAGTAATAAAGCAGATTTTAGGTTTTATGGCAAAGCTGGCAGAAGTAATGTTTTCAGTCCTGATGCATATGCTGCTCCCTCTTCAGTTTCCAATTATCTGAGGGTTTAAATGGTTCAGACCAGGCCAGAAACTCTGAAATGTCTCTGTATGTCACAGCAAGTGCACGAGTTTTTTGAATATTCACTGTTTTTAACAAATATTTATTATATTGATTGTCCACCAATGGTGATAAAAATCAGTTACTTTTATTTTGACCAGCTCTGAACAGGTCAGCTTTTGAAAAATCTGATTTTTTTTCCCTCTTCTTGTTGCAAACTGATTGGATAACTCTCTTTTTGTTCTATTATAAATGGATAAAATATTTTCAACATATATTTAAAAAAAAAAGTCTGGTAAAGGTTGGATGCTCACTTTAAAACTGCTGCTACCTTCCAGGAACACGTAGCATACTTTTACTGATTAATGCCTGATGTATTTAATTGTTGAATGAGTGCAAGTCTACAGAAATGGACCAAATTATTTGTCATAAGTTTTTAAAATTTCATTGAAGAAAGGAAATCTGTATGTGAACAAGTACAAGCTGGCCTTTTAAAACGAGGCCAGAGTTCTTGTTGCAAAGTGATTTAATGCCGACGGAGAAACTTTAATCGGAAAAACTAATTGCTAACATGAACATAATGCCCTTAACACCCTTTAAACACGCTTCTTTTTAACAGTTTTGCAATAATCAGAATATTTTCTAAAACCAGTTTCACTGGCTTAAAATTTAATAGGTTCCAGAGATGTTTTGGGGTTTATAGCACCGACACAAAAATCAACAATAAAATGATGATTTGAGAGGGTTTTACTGACCACTGTGTGTACTCTGAAAGGCCAGAACATGGAGGGGCTGCGCGGATAACGACAGAGATCTTCATCGGCTTCGGTGCAGCGTGGCACTGGAAAGTATCGGGCTCTGGTATTCATGCGGTTATTACTCCGACACATCCTGTTCTCAGTAAGATGAGATTTACATCTTACTGATGTAAATCAGTAAGACCATTCCAGTCTGGGTCAGTCTAAATCAGAAATGAGATCTGCATTAAAGGAATAACAATTTCACAGCTAAGTAATGTCACACTGGCACTGCTGTTCAATTTAGCTGAGCTTCGGCAAAGGTTTTGAAGACTTCCTCAGCAGATCAGTCCGAGAGAATACACAATATTAACATTTGTAATGCCAACCGAAAGCGATTGCTACTGCTTTAAAAATAGGGATACTTGCACTTTGTGCAAGTATCCCTTTCAGGGAAATTTCCAGTGACTGTGCCAGTTTCTGAAGACCTGCTCCTTTGTAGATTGAGGTTGGTCAACGACTGAACTGTTTTTGGCAAAACAACAGAAGAATATTTGGAGTCTGTTCCCATCCGAGTGCAGCCGATTTCAATTTGCAGTGATTTTTCCTCTTGACGGCTTGTTACAATTAGGGATTTAATGAAAGACTTGAAGTGTGTGATTGTTGCTCGATGCATTTTATTATGTTAATATTCTAATTCCTGTTTTTGTATTTAAAGCTGATGTTTCTCCTCAACGCGCTCCTGCCTCTCCTCTCCCTCAGCCTTCTTTTCTTCTCTTAATGATGATGTCATCGTGTTAGCATATCACTTCCCTTCCTTCCCTTTTTTTCCCCCCTACCAGATGCAGTCTGTTCTCGTCATTTGGACTTTCCTCAGCGTAGCGTTGAGCTCCAACATTTCAGTCTCGCAGCATTTCTGCCTCGTGTAGGGAGCAGAGTGCATGGGTTGGTTATATTTGGACAAAAGACGTACACAAAGTCTGATTATAATTCCTGAATTCAGGTCAGTAGGAGGGAGACTTTTTTTGTGATTGAGAGCAATTAGTCTCCATGTAAGCTGTGGTATTTGTTCTAACCCCCAATTCTTGCTTTGGTTAAGACGTTTTTACACTGATGCCAGAATATGTCAGAGGGTTCGGACTTTAACGTCAAAAATACACTTCTCCCTGATATTTTTGACTTTTCCTTTTCAAGTATTTAAAGTATTATATTGCAGTGGTTTTGGATGAGGTTTAGTGCTCGATTCAGTACTGAATGTTTTATCTACAGTCCAAGCTTTTCTTCTCGTCATTGACTGGACAACATACATGCATGCATACACTAATTCACATAAGTTAGGTCTTTTATTATTATTTTTTTTATCATTTGTTCTCAGAGGAATGGTATGTCTTACAAATAAAAGTAAATCAATTTGTCTCTCTGATCCATATTTGAGATCTCAGGATTATTGCTTCAATGACCAGCACTTTATTTTGTTTTGTAGATGACTTTATAAAGATCTACCATTCCAAGTTTCAGCTGGTGTAGCTGGCTAAACTATAAATGAAAATGCTTCATATTGTTTTACGTTTGTGGAAAAAATACTTCAGAAGAATAGCTCAAAAGTTAATTTTTTTTATTATTTTGTTGTGCACTATGTCGAGGTGTTTTTTTCAGCCACAGCACAGATGACCTGAAGAAAGTCCCACTCAGGTGCCCATTACCAGTACAACGAAATGAGACCGTTGAGAAATTTGTTAGGAAACGTATTGTTGGAGAAAACTAAAAGTTTCTCATTCAGGATGAGTTATGCAGCTATAGTCATAAATGGGTTTTCACCAGTCCTGTTCATTTTCATCCCAGCAGGTAAGAACGTTTTTAATCGCCCAGGTGTATTGTGGCTGTTGCCTTTTAAATACTCTCATCTTTGGTAAAAGGAAAAAAAAAAAAACGTACTGCAGCCTTTTCTGCTGCCATTTTCTAAGTCGGTGAAATATTACACATTTTAGGGAACAAAAAAATAAATACTACCGTGGTCCTGCTAAGTTCTTGAAGTCGGTTCAAAGAAATAAAATTTACAGAAGTTTAAGACTTAATTGTCCAGGATTTGGGCATCCTGACATTAATCTGTTTCTGAGAGCTATTTGTTTATGCAAGGGTTAATCAATTTAAATCGTTTTTATCAAACTCTATGGATCGTCTTCCAAAACAAATACATAAATCTAAGGGGAAGCTTTCAAATGTCAATAAAATTAAACGGTGAACTTTCATTTTGATTGAGGATGTGAAAAACACTTTACGAAATTCCTTCATGTTCTTTTTAAAAAAAAAAAAAGTATATTCCTGAATTGCGGTTAATTATTAAAGTTTCTAAGCCTTTTGTGATGGACGTTGTTGCGGCTAACTTGCCTTTTGGGTCCTCTTGGCAGGTGCTGTGTGCAGTCAGGTGGTGGTGCCTCAGAGAGTGAGTGCCGTGCTGGGAAAGAATGTGACTTTAGACTGCCGGGTGGAGGTTGGCACAAACCTGACTCTGACTCAGAGTTCCTGGGAGCGCCGCCTGCCTTCAGGCTCCGTAACCGTGGCGGTGTACAACCCCGAGCTTGGCACCTTCATCCCGCCGGAGTACATCAACCGCTTGCATTTCCGGTCGCCGTCCTCTCGCGATGCCACCATCGTGCTGGAAAACGTGGGCTTCTCAGACGTGGGGATCTACACCTGTAAGGTGGCTACGTTTCCTCTGGGAAACACGCAGGCCTCTACCACCATCAGCGTGCTTGGTACGTATCGTAACGTTAAGTCCTATGTTCTGTAGACTCCGTCACACGTGTCTGACACTCTTTATTAGCCGGTGCCGTATTGTTCCACATTCTATGAATAATTTAACGAATAAACAGCAGCAGTTTGGGAAAGATTGCTTCGCCACCTCTGTTAATTCCTGACTTTAGGATTTCCATTTTAACCCAATTTAATTTGGGTTTTGGACGTCTCGTTCCAATCCCAAATATGTGATTAAGTTCCTAATGCATTTTTAAATAGTTGGTATTGGAGTCGCTGACAAGCTCAACTCCTCATATCTGTAGTTGATGGAAAGTCATTTTTATGCCTGCTGCACCCTCGGTGAGCCCTGCAGTCAGCAGGTTTTAAAAATCACAGGAAAATCTCCTTTTCTTTTCTGCACAGCTTCCAGAACTGCATCCCATGCCGTTCTCTTAACTTTTGTAGTTTCCTAGGGAACAGACAAAAGTTATGTCAAGACTGATGCCAACTTTTAAACTGATTTTCCCTTAAGGACGCTCCAGTTCTCTAAAGAATAAAGATTGACGACTCAATGTGTAAATCTGAAAGGCTCCATTTGTTTTAAAAGAGGATATTTCCATGTAAATGTAACCAGTTCAGTGATGCACAAAGTTGTTGGCTTTATGGTTCAGTATTTAAGACAAAGTGAATCAAATGTTAACAATCTCAGTTTGAATCTTTGTGTGACTGAAACATTTCTGAATGTTTGGACTGCGGGATGAGGCCGCATTCATCTGATCAGAACTTTTCACAGTTGCTCTATAGAGAAAATGACGACCAGTGGACAAAATGACAGAACGGCTCAGGAATCCGCAAAATAACTGCGCGCCAAATTTCCACATTCCTCATGGAGTTACATCTGTACATGATGCCTGGCCAATCAGATTGACTCTCAAAGTGCTTGCACATTTTGAAGCACACAAGAGTTGACAAACGAGCAACAGAGGAGAAAAGAAACTAAGAGTTTCCTTTTATGCAGGAAGTGATAGATTTCTAAAAATCACAACAGTTGGAGCCAATTAAATGCATTTTAAGTAAAATGAGTTTTTAAATGGTTTGCATGGACTAGGGTTGACATCTTTATGTAGCTTTCTTTTCAGAGCATATTTAGCAAGACGTCTTCGGAGTAAGTCACCTACCTGTAAAACATTTTCTTTTTTCCCATAACTCCTTGCTTCTAAGGGAAAACCTCAAGAGCAAAGACAGAGGAACAGAAATCCTGCCGCTCAGGAAGCTCCAGTTTAGTCGGGGTCTACTACCGATCCGGGCATCAGTCATTTGTTCAGGTTGTGAGCAATAACAAGTTCAAGGGCTGTGTTTTCAATTTTGCTGAGGAGACTACCCATTTTTCATTTGGGCCAGAAGTTGTCACTGCACAGAGACGCCACGTGTGCATCCACCTTGTGCGTTTTTTTACCAAACGCATCATAAAGGGGGATGGAGACGCCTATTAAAGCTGTTATTGTTTTGTGTGGTGGAATGTATGAAGGATTGAAGTTGATAGT
The DNA here is from genome assembly GCF_000485575.1 of Poecilia formosa. Lineage (NCBI taxonomy): Eukaryota > Metazoa > Chordata > Actinopteri > Cyprinodontiformes > Poeciliidae > Poecilia > Poecilia formosa. The sequence continues at coordinate 4,311,378 of NW_006799953.1, read as the reverse complement.
TCAGTAATGACAAAAGTAAAATAAACGGCATAATAAAGCCTTGATGCTGTTGGTAGAATTGGTTTTATTTAGTTTTTTCTCTGGCCGTGTGTTAAACAGTGGAGCCAAAGGTCTACGTTTCCGCCGGCTCGGCCGCTCTGATCGACGGGGGCAACGACACCGTGGTGGCCACCTGCATCGCCGAGCGAGCTCGGCCCCCTGCTGAGGTGTCTTGGGAGTCCAACCTTTTCGGCCAGTCAGAGGTGCAGCTGTTTGACGACGTCAACGGCACGACCAGCACACAGGTGCGCTACATCTGGCAGCCGACGCGCCACGTCCAGGGCCACGCGCTGACCTGCGTGGTGCGTCACCCGGCGCTCCAGAGTGACTTCAGGATCCCCTACCAGCTCAACGTGCATTGTAGGTTTCCATACAATCGTCTGGATTAAGACGGATACTATTAATGTAAAACTGTCATTACTGGGTTGAGAAGCTACAATTCAGCAAGTACTGCAACAGCTTTGTTTTCCTTTTTTGCTTTCTGACTAAGCAGTTTTTCTCTTTTTATCCTCACTGTTAATGTTGTCGGCATAATTTAAACTAGCAATTCATTAAGTCTAATATTTTGAATTTTTAGACACCTGGGCAAGATGACAACATTGTATAGAATGGAGCACCCAAACGGGGACTTTATGCTAATTTTGAATGGGAAAACCTCAGCAATCTCAGCTTCAGAGTTATCATCACAGCATATCAGAAATGGTTCTTATGTTTTAAAATTGATATCAAAACCATGCTAATATATTTTGCTCAAAAACTGTGGAAATTATTGAACAAAGTTGTGATTTAAACATGTTTTCCTCTCGCTGCAGTTGCTCCTGATATATCCGTTGTGGGGTATGACGGGGACTGGTATGTGGGCCGAGAGAACGTTCAAATGACGTGCAAAGCCAACGCCAACCCACTGGCTCATCACTTCAGATGGATCAGGTGTGTGTTTCTGTTTAAACTCAATAAGCTTTTTTTTTTTTTTCCTGGCCCAATGTAAGGAAATCTAAATCTTTCCATCTTTTAGCACAAGATTTAGTTGCACTTTGTGGCGTTTCTGCAAATGCTCTCAACTCTGCTGACAGTTTCCTTCTATGCTCCTTTTAGTCCTGTATGTTTCATAAGCGTAACCTTAAATGTAGAGCCTTTGTAGGATGTTGAGGTTAAGTAAGTTGGTTCAAAATGACAGCCAACACAGGAAAGCATTCACTTACAAAGAGCAGAACGTCAGCTGTTGCATCAATTCCCATCTAAAGGCTTTACTGAAGAGTTTTGTATGAAAGTGTAGCATAAAAAAACGTCTTTTAGTTTTCAGACATCAAAGATGCCGTCTCAGACAGCGAATGGAGAAAATAAGTTTGAAATTTTGCACTAAAACTCTAACCTGTTTACAATCGTAAAGGAACAAATCTGTGTCTATTCTGACATAAATATTACCAGTTACTTTACCTGCAGTAGATAACTTTTGGGGTACAAAGATGAAACCCAGCCACACAATTATGCTAAGATTGAATTTAGTGATATTAATGTTGATTTTAAAGTGTTCGTATAGAATATTTAGAGTGAGCTTTGGTGGCTGTCCAGACTTATTCCTGTTTGCAGAATGGACAGATGAGATACTGGTTCCCAGTCAAAACAAAGTGGAAGGAAAACATTTTTAAAAATAACTGAATCCAGAAGTCTGTGTGCATTTACTCTATGCCTTCCTTTTACAATATCTGTGAATAAAATCTGGGATCTCTTGACGGGACCTGAACAGACATTGAGAGCAGAATGGATCTAAATCCAAATGGGAATCAATGTTCAGATGTAACAAACGGGATCTGAAGAGTATGCACTACGTTGTCCATCAAATAAAATCCCAGGAAGTTGTTTCTGGTTTTAATTTGATGTGGAAAAACTTCAAGTTGTCTGTTCTTTTGTGAATGGCCTCCTGGATGAGGCTCATGCTGCTGCTTGGAATCCTTACTATAGCGTGATTCAGATTTCCTGGTGGGGTGTAGATGAAAGCGGTGCTTAGGCTCAAAGTAACTTGCGTCTCCTAAAAGTGAGCTCACTGTGTCTGACAACAAACAGAGCCTGGTCTCTATTCTTGGCAGGCCTCTGCTTACTGCAGGGAGGTGCCTCCAAAATGCATAAAAGCGATATAAAACTTCTCTTAAATGCAAACGACAGAAACATGCGTTCATGTTTTTTAATTAAATATGGTTATTGCGCGTCTTGTCTTCTCGTGGTGCCCTGGGCAACAGCCCTCGTGACTCGTATTAAAACCTGCCACTGCCTCAAAGCAAATTAAAGCTGCTGTACGTAACTTTTATTAAAAAAATAAGTTTTAACATGTTGAAACTATCCCCATGTCGTGATGGTATAATACGAGACAGATAATCTGTGAAAAGATCAATATACTCCACCTCCACCCTGTGCCGTCTGAAGAAATGCACCGCTCCCTGTCACAAACAGTCGGATCCAGGAGGACTGTCTCAGTGCTGTCAATCAACCTCATGAACTCGCTTCTCAATGTGCTAACGGCGGAGAAACAACTCATCGTTACAGGAAAACTGCTTACGTCGGTGGCTACGCTAACTAGCTTGAGCATTTGTGACACTGACGCTGCTGATGGAGAGAAGCTGTAGCGTAGCAGAGAGGTGGGGTGTGAGCAGCGTGCACATTGTCATGATTGACAGCGCTATGACTCTCCTCCTGGAAGAAGTCAGAGGAGCCCCATTTAATTTTTTTTTTTTTTTTCAGATTATGTTTCATATTCTACAGTCACAACATAGTGACAGTTTCAACAGATATGTAAAAAAAATAGATTTTCCATAAAAGTTGCACAGTGCAGTTTTTACAAGCTACATAAACCTATAAAATGCTTCTTCAGATCAGCTGTTATTACTAGTTTCTGCTGGTGGTTTGTTTCCGGCTCGTCTCTGATGTTCTTCCCTTCTGTGTGCGTTTTGCAGATTGGACAGTGAAATGCCAGACGGCGTGGAAACGAGGAACAGCACGTTGCTTTTCCTGCGTCCCCTTCATCGGAATGACTCTGGCGTTTACAGGTGCGAGGTTGCCAACGACATTAACCTCCGCAGTCGAGATGTGCGCATCCTCATACAAGGTGAGCCGAGTTTATAGACGGGAACACAGCTGACTCCCAGGAAGCTCTGTGCATGCGTGTTCGTCATTGAGGGCATGACACTGACCTTGTCCTTCGAGCTGAAATGTGACACTGTGCCACTCTGAAGCTTTGTGTACAAACTGAACGTATGAAGCAGTCTGTGATACGGTGTGCTGGAAATGATCTCAGATTTGGACCTAGCTGCATGCAGATTAGCCGTGATTCGCATGAGGCCTCCAGATGTTCAAACAGGGAGTCCCTAGGTCAAACAGCTGCCATTACTTAATTCCTCTTAAAGACCACAGTGCACTGCTTTTCTGCTCTGTCCTGTTGACTTGATGCTGAGGTATGTCATATCTCTGATGTGCATTGTGAGCATGCTCCTCTGGCCTCTCCAAGTCTCTCTCGCCTGTGGAAACTCTCGTCTTGAATGAATCTCAAAGCTGTGATTATTATGTTTTTTTTTTTTCCTTTTTAAGTTTCTTTCCTTCTTGTGTTTCTTTTATTTCTGCATGTGTCATGCAAGTAAGAAGCAAAAGCCTGCAGCCTCACTGTGAGATGATGTCCCAGATTCATAAAACATTAACTAGTCCTTTTCAACTCTTATTTATTATTTATCATCCATATTTCATTTTCCTTTGAGAGGACCTGTATGTGCGTGTTTTGTGTGTGCACGTGTCGGTGTTCCCTTCGCTGTATGTGTCGTTGTGGGTTTGCTCGTCTCGTTGTAGAGTTTACGCTCTTGAAGACAACAAACCTCTGGGTTCATGTTTCAGGTTTCTAAGCTGGGAGTCTTTGCCTCACATTTGGCCCTGCGCTGAAGTTACAGTATCAAAGTGATTTTTTTTTTTTCTTTCCATTACTTTAGCTGCTTGTGATTATAGCCTTTGGGTTGCCTGTCTGTGGGTATAACCACTAACCTACTTTCCATAAGGAGGGTTTTCTCCGGTGTGGGGAAAGTATACACACAAAATAGGGGCTTGAAAATAATTACATGTGTGCGCTCATGATTAGATATCCAGGTGCAAGGGATGACCCTTACTAGCCTTTTTAAGTATAGTAAAAGTATTTTATTTTTAAATAATGTTTTTTGTGGTTTATTTTTTTGTAATACTCCTTTGTGTAACAGTTTGTAAATCTTTAAATTTCTCTAGTTTGTGACTCTTTGTCTCATAGTACCTCTAACCTGGAGCCATTGGTGCTAGAGGGAGAGCAGCATTAATATAATGTTGTTGGAAAGGAACGTCGAATAAAGGGAATAACAGTTTGGTTTGCTTTTCTCTGCAGACGTAGCCAGAATTTGGCCAGTGATCATTCAACTCATTTCCAGCTTGACTGGATCTGACTAGTGGCCAGCCGGTCAAAAAAAAAAAACGTAAAAATCCCAAAACGTTTTGACGAGTCAGCACAATGCATTTACTAATAACACTCTTCAGTGTGAATGCTGTTCCTGAGTGAAGACTCAAACTCATGTTCAGAGTCTCTAAGGTTGCATGTAGGAAATTGGACTGGAAACGTAATTGTGTAAATTTAAAGCAGAACACTGCAATAATGGTGTTAATTACAATCAACCTACTTTTGTTTTTGACTCTTAACCACTCTTTTTTTTTTTTATCTTTAGCATCTCAACCTCTAAAATTGTGCCTAAAATTTGAACCAAAAGGCGAAATACATTATTGGTTTGCATAATTTAACGGTCCAGGAAAACACTGGACGCCGGCAAGCAGCCGGTTGTGGTTGCGACGTCACACACATTGATATTGCAAAGCATATTGCCATTCGGTGTACTGTGCAGCCCGAGTAGGAAGCTATTTAAAACTGAACAGCATTTTCTATTTTCTGCTGTTCATTCAGAGCTAAACTTTAGTGAGCGCTGGTCATTTCGCTCCTTCATCATTTCATGCTTTTGCAGTTTTAGCAGTTCTGCTCCCGTAAAGGAGCAGTCTACCATAGGACATAGATCCATACTTACCTAGGGGATGTTTTGTTGAATTGGCAAAAAAGCAATCTGAGCCACAGTCGACTTCAGGGGATATTAGAAAAGGCTGAATGCATTACAGTCTTTCTTTGGAGGGTTCGACCTCTTTTACGGGACATGCTGGGTTTAGAAATATTACCAAAGTTTTAGAAATATCAGGTCTGCATCATCTGGAAAGGGAATGCTGTACTAAACATGCTAACTATATAACTTTTGAAATAATCTTTTGGCTGTGCAGTGGCAGAGAGGTTAGTATGTCGTCTTGCATAAGAAGCTCCTGTGTTTGGATCCTGTTTCTGTTCTCTCTGCGGTTTCTCTCCTGGTACTCTAGCTTTCTTCTTACAGTTCAAAACCACGGATAGATATCTGTCTATGTAAATAGCTGGTTGCCAAGGCGACCTGCAGCACAGCACGCCAAATGATTTAACTGAAACTTTCAAGATTTATGGTTAAATAGTGTTATCAAACATTAGCTGTGACCTTCTTCCAGCAGCTGCTAGCAGCAGCAGCAGCATGTTCAGTACCTCCATGGAGACGCCAGGAGTTTTTGATTAACGGCTTAAGTAAGAGAAAGTGTTTTAGGAGAGAGCAGTTTCTTTCCTCTGTCGCTTTTTAGTGCCTTTTAGTGAATAATCAGGCTGTGAAGAGCCTGAAATCAAAGCAATAGGATGTTTTATAACTCAGACTATTGTTTTAGAGGATGCAGGATTTATATGGGGAAAGTGCTCAAGCCGTTATATAAATAACATTCCCGCCTGCTGACAGTTCAGCAACAGATGACGAGGAATTTCCAGAGACGTCCGACACAGAAAATATGGCTTTAAAATGTGAATGTTTTTATTTGCGTGCTGAGCATCCACTTGATGGCCCTAAAGTTGACTGAGCTCTGTATTGCAGGAAAAAGGAAATGGTGCTAGTCCTCCCTTTTTTTTAATTTATTTATTTTCTTTTGTGCAAAAATCACATCCAAGCTCATTCATTCTTTTTTTGCGTGACAGCATAAAATGTTCTTTAAGACAACACATTTTAAAAACCATTAATTGTGAATTATTGTTGGAAGACAAAAGCTGCAACTCTACTGAACTGTGAATTTTGTGAACATTTCCACTCATGTAGAGAAAAATTTGTCCTTCAAACAGACCAAGGAGAAAGATGATGCGACAGCCACTGCTGGCATTTCAGGGTGTTGATGTTTTTAATTTTAGTGATGAAAATAACTTATGACTTTTCCATTATAAACTTGGTTTTTTTTTTTAAGTACTTCTGAAAGGTTGCTGACTATAAACCAAAACTTTGCTGTACTCAATTCAATCTTCCTGTTATCTGCTAAAGTCGGATCGGGGGCGATGTTCACCAAAACGCCCCACTGCAAGATATAAATTTACATCCGGTGGCAGACGGCTACAAAACAACCAAAACGGAAATGTAGGGAATAGTGAAGGAGCAACATGACCAGCAATTCTTGTTCAGCTCGCTATTGAACATCCAAAAATGTTCCTTATTCTAAATGGCAGCTTTTTTTGGTTTTCTACAAATTTGTTAAAAAAATAAAACAACAAAAAAATGCACTGAAAATGAAAATGCCTCGATCTGAGTCTAGTTCCTACAGTAACAACTTCCACACTGAAGAGAGGCGTTACTGCAGCCTGGTAGTAAAGTATGGTGCAACCAATAATTGGAAAAATCGATCTATTGATGCTGGCTGGTTAAGATAAGTTATTTTCAACACGGATCTACTAATTAGTTTTTTTACAACGACTTTCTTCATCTTCTCACAAAGTCGATGACCTTGATTTGAAGTAAAGCCCAGAAAACGAAGCTTAAGACAGAAGTACATCGTTTGGTGTCTCGTTGTTCCCAAACTCCTAACTTTCTCGCAGCTTTAGAAACCCGTGGCCACTATAAGCATATAGACCTTAGATTAGTTGATTATCTGTCCCTTCTTAGTGAAATGCTGATGTAGATGCCATTGACATTTTCTGCTTCTGTCTGTTCATCTCTCCCCTTTCGCCCTCCATCCCCCTCTCACCCTGTTCCCCTCCATTAGATCCTCCTACCATGCCTTCCACCATTACCGCTCCTGTCCTAACCGGCTCTTCCTCCTCCACCTTTGTGGTCGATAAGGGCCACGTCCTCCTGAGCTCCCCCACACTTGAAGCCCTGCCCGAAAGTAATCTTGGTTCCATAGTGGGTGGAGCCGTGGGCGGGGCCTTGTCCCTGCTTCTGGTGTTGTCTGTGGTCGGCGTGTGTTACCTACGGAAACCGCAGACTTTTCACGGCAGCTACTACGCCAAGCAGAACCACGGCACTGCTGATCTGCAGAAGGCCGCCGGGCAACACGAGCTGCGGCCCACGAAGGCTGGCGGCGGCGCTAGCACCCGGGATCATGACCGGGAGGAGTGGGGCGACCGCGAGCTCAAGCACGAACGAGACCAGCATCGCTATAACGAGTACAACGGGGAAAAGTATCCCGTTAACGGCTACACGAGGGCCATGAGGGAGAGCGGCCGCCTCAACCAGCAACAGACTCCCCGTCAGGAACACGCACAGTTTTCTAGTCCACAGCGGCCCAGGTGCGCCAGATACCCTCACCCACCTAAACGGCAGGGAAACGGCTCCCCCTACCTGTCGGATGACTGCTATGACAGCGGGGCCGACGGCGATTACGTGTCGCACACAGACGGCTCGCTCATCTCACGTAGAGAGTGGTACGTTTGATAAGCTGGATGGTTCTGCAGGAGCAGAAATGCAACTAAGGTTTTGTTTATGAAGAAAACACCTTATTGTATGTGTACACACACCTCAGTTCTAGTTCTCTGCAGCTGGTTTGTTTTCAACTCTTTGGGACTGGATGGTTTGGACGTGGAAACACTGGGAACTCTTCAGTCAGTGTAACATCTTGGTACCTTTATCTGTAAAGAAATGAAGTGTGTGCTGTTGCTGCCTTACTACATGGACTGCCACAGTTGATTTAGCATGAATGTCTTTTGAGTTGAAGCCCTGGTGGCTCCTGATAGGTGGCTGCAACAACAATCAAATTATGTTTCAAGCTTTTTCCAGCTGATCATTTCATGCCAACTTTACCAGACTCTGTTGGTTAAAAATGACTCATTTGTTTTGTTAAAATTATCCCAAGAAAATGAGTTGCTTGCAAAGTTCTGTAGCTTCTTGTAAATACATTACTTTAAGTTTCATCTTTATGTTTTGCAAAGATGCTTGATTGAGATTGAAGTACAACATCAGTGAAGCCCTGTAGATAGCTGAACAGTCATTGCTAAAATGTTTCATTTGGTTTAAAATCATTTGGCTGCTGTGAAATTTTTAGTTACGAAATGTTTACTCAAATTAGGTTGTCATGTACTTTGTTTATGATATGAGTATTTATGGAGGAGATTCAGAATTTTGCATGGCTCGCCAACCATTTGGTATCTCTTTCTGAGCTGAACGGGTCGGTTGAGCCGATGTGGGACGTACCTAACTTGTTAGCTTTGTCGTGTTTGCACCTGTTTACAAAACCACTAATATTTTCCCTCTGTTTTAAACCAACTTGCAGGATTTAAGCAAATAATTTCCTGCACAGGAAGTTCGTTATGCACTAGATTTGTCTCCGTTAACGAATCTGATGGCTTTTGAACTTTAACAGCCATGAAGTGTATTGCACTGCCTGTCCCACAAAACTCAATGACTCATTACACTAATTAGTTTTCATTTGGTCTGCTCTTATGTAAATCACGAGGTAAAAATGTAGGACATAACATGGCTGTAAATGAACTTAAGGAACATTCATCCTGAACTGATGCAGGACAACTTTCGTTTTTCGTTGATCATTAATCCGATGCCATAAAACGAAATAGCAGGGAAATTACTTCCATGATATTTTTAGCTTTTTCTGGGAAAAGTTCCAGGTTAGTTATCCTCATCAGTTAGCCAAGCATGTTCACAGTATCCTGCCGCCTTTTTGTATAATGATGGCTCTGTTTAAGAGTTTGGTCGCTGGCATCAAAAGCATGCTATCAGCAGGATATTGTTTGAAGCAGGCTACTGCAAGGCAACCACCACACGCTGGCCTCCTCATCAAAAACTGCTTTGTTGCATAATTAATTTAGATTTTTCACATTTCATTTTTCTTTTTTTTTTTTCTTTTTTTTTTGTCGTAACACTTTTCCACACAAACCACCAACAGTTTTCTTTTCTCCTGTCTGAACAATTTTACATCACGTGTTGCAGATGCAAGCAGAGGCAGTAATAGATGGTGGTAGTTCTGTAACATTCATTCATCCATAGAGCAGAAAAACTTAAACAATGTAGATGCATCAGGTCTGTTTCTCACCTGACTATCGGCACTTTTACTCTTTCACTGCACAGAGACAGAAAATAGTCAGTTGCACTCGTAAAACTGAAACTACAAAAAAAATATAACGCTTGAAAATAACACTTTGTTTTTTGTAAATTTACTTGCCAGTTTATACTCTTGAACATGAGTACTGTGACTTATTTTTATTTTTTGTTTTGTTTTTGTACTTGTCAGTGTTATTGGGCTTCACAGCTCCAGTAGTTCAGGTCTCAAACATTCACAAATTAATGTGATGTAAAGTTTTTGTACGCAAAAGAAAAAGCAAAAAAACAAAACAAAAACGGTATCCTGGCACTTGTACCCATTTACTTGACCACATGGAGGAAATCCAAATATTTTTCTTTTCATGTACACTAATTATGAATAAATGCCAACTTTATTAGTATGATCACACCTTTACGGCGCGAGCTGCCAGATGCCGACTCTGTCGAACTTGTATTTAGAAGTAGGGAAGCATTGCCTCACATAAATAACAGTATCATCAGCGTATATAGATAAAATGTATCACTGTTGTGTACAGGGTAGACTAAAATAGAAGAGATGCTTTATTATCAGAGTAACGGTTGTTAAAATGGGAAAAAAAAGTGTATTACAAATTACTTGTCTGGTTGTGAATTTTGTGCAGTGACTAGGCTGCTGAGAGCGAGAAAACGACCACTTACTGTTGTCAGCAAAGTAGTAGTATTACAATTTATAGAAAGAAGGTGCACACTTTCATAATACCAGAAAAAAAAACTTGATCTCTGCTTATATAAAAAAAAAAAACTTGAGGTAAAAATTCCCATTAAGTTTGCTGCTGCTATGTTAAATCTATTTGAAATGTTTTTTTGTTTTTTTTTATTGATTTTTTTGATAAATCAGTCCTTATCTTTCACAATTGTCCAACTAAACAGAAATGTATGCTGTAAAGACGATTTCAGCTGCCGGGTTAAACGGCCACTTCTCCCTATTGGATTCGTATTGCGTACATGTGGAAAACAGGAAGCACGGCACTCTGAACCCTACTTGTGCTCGCTCCTATGCACTGAGGAGGAGATTCCTTTAATCGATACGTTTTCAGCTCGGCTCCTCTGTTTCCAGCTCCACGCCTGGATCGATGAAGTTCTTTTGTAACCGAAGTTTTGTATCCAGATCATCAGTAACCTCACCTAAGTTGAGAAATACAACTAGTGCCTTAGATACTTTTTTTTGTTTGTTTGGTTGTTTGTTGCTTATGATGGATGTGACGTATTTTCTCTGAATTGTATTTGATTTTGATTTCACTTAGTGCCAGGAGGAATTCTTAGTGCCATATTCACCCAGACGGAGGATGTTGGTTGTATATTTGCAAACCTAGAGGCATTAAAAAAAAAAACACTCAGTAAAAGCTTTGAATGAATTTTCCTGTGAAATGAGAGATCTGTAAAGGGGGTTGGTCTATGTAATGTCACCATTGTTTAAAAAAAAAAAAAATCTTCAGTGTCACATTAATTTAAAAGAAAAAACTTTTTTTCTTTTTTGTATATACAGCAGAAAATGTAAGATTGTGGGAAGGAAAAAAAAAAGTCATTGAAAGCAGTGGAGCATTATTTTGTCAATCCTTTTGAGAAACTATTGTTCAATAAAGCACCTTAGCACCTGTGAGTTTCTTCTTCTTCTCTCTGGAGTGTTTTCAGCTTGCCATTACTCAGACTGCTCAGACTCAGCCTCTTTGTTCATCTATAAATGACATCATCTCAAGCTCCCCAACGCATACTGCTGCATAACTCCCCCACCCCAGCCCCACCCCCTCCAAAAAAGAAAAAAAAGAGAGAAAAATCCAGCGTGTGTATTTGGGACGCTCCACATGATGTAATTCGGAAGCCTTTTTTTTTTTTCTTCTTCTTCCTCCTCCTCCTCTCTCACTTCATCTACTTCATCTCATCTTTGTTTCTATTTAGGCTGAGGATTTATAGTTTTTCCTGTACTGCTGAGCTGTCGGTCTCTGGTATTTCTGTGGTCAGTGTAGACCCTCCTAACGCTCGCCCCTCTCCCCTCCATCAGTTCCCCGCTTGCTTCGTCTCAGGACAGGGAGGCCTTTGCTCCTCTCCTCTCCTCCGCCCCGCTGTCTTTCTCCCGACGTCTGCCAGCTGGTAAAATTAAACGCTGAGTGTTTCCGACTGGCCCAAAGTCCCCACTCTCCAGCCCATTGACTGTCCCCATGGCAACAAGCTCATCTGGAGCTGCTGATGGAGGCTGTTGTCCGTACCTGGCCACAGAAAGTGGTGGGAGAGGGGCCTGCCGCGGAGCGGAGAGGTTAAATGGGGGGGACAAAAACTGGAGAGAATTAGATGCTCGTTGTGAAAATCTTCCATTTATTCCCCCCCGCCCGCCACTCGGAGGGTAGAAACCACACCGCCGTGTGACCTTGACTCTTCAAAGGTCACACTTCAAAAGTCTTCATTTCAGCCGACCTGTCCGGCCGCGGAAGGGTTTCCGTCTCGGCCGCGGCGGTCGTCACTCTGACCTCAAAGTAGGGCAGGCTCGCACTCCGTCTCGATCTGAAAATAAAATGCCGGAGCAGCTCGGTAGCTGTAATGATGTCAGCCGGCAACGCTCTGAGTTTGTTTTGAGACACTTGTGTAGAAGATCAGCAGATTTGCTTTTCGCCTGCGACACAACAGTTTCCAAGGATACTTTTCACGACACACAAAGGGACTAAGCGAACGTCTCAGCCGGCACAGAGGGATGCAGCGCTGACAAGAGCGCGTGTGAGGGAGAGGCTTTGGTATCATCTCCCCCCAGCACCCTGAAAGAGGTGGGCGCAAATACGAACCCATTATTAAAACTTTCCGCCCCTATCTCCGGCCTCTGTCCCCCCGCCAGGTCAGGCCTGCTCATCGTAGGAGAAATAAAAACACGTTTACTCTTGCTTAGGCCTCTTTGGTTAATTCATAAGTCTGCTTCGCCGACCCTCCCCGAGAAACACTGTGCACTTCTGTTGGCCTCAGTGCTGCTGCTGCTTTGGTTTTCCTGTTGTTGCTGAAGAGGCATGCAAAGGACAGAAGGGAGCCAAATCCCAGTGTGGGCACAGTTGATCCACCAGTGATCCAAACCGCTCTCTGGGTGGATGGTGTTTAAAGCAAAACTGCTTGTAAAAAGTTAAACTGTTGTGACTTTTAAACAAAGACTACATAAGCTGTAAATGGACTTCAGGGAAGAGTATGTGAAGGTGCATCTTTAAAATGAATACACACACTGAATTACAGGAATTAGTTTTTGATCGCCAACTCAAATTATAGTTGGGTTCTGTGAGATCTGAATATTTCATAAGATCAATAAGACAAAATTGTCCTAAATTTAGCGGCCTAATGTGCTGTTGGTTTCTGAGTTTTTATTTTTTTAGCCTGCTTTATGTTGCCAGTCAGGTGGGCTCTAGATGGCGGTTTCTTGGTCATCAGGCCTGACAATAATTTAAAAAGAAAAGTGCTTCCTTTCTATCATCTTGGATGGATCATTTCCCTTAAGAAATAAAATGATTGCAAACATTATTTTTGGATTTACTCAAATTACCTTTGATATTAAAATCTGACAGAAAAAAAACTTTTTTTAAATTCTGACTGGACTTTGATTCACAATCCCCCTCAAGCCTGTGGTTATCAGAGTTTCTTGTTCATATTTTTATCTTCCACTAAACTTCCCCTTAATGTTTCCTTGATGCAGCCCTCTGTGAACAGCCAGCTTCTTTTTTATAATTTGACATCCCAGTAGAGGATGTCTGTCTGGACAACTGTCACTTCACCTGTTGAAGTGTTTAAATCACTTACTTTTCTTGGAAACTGAATTCTGGGTTTTGTTTTGTTTGTAGCTAAANCTTTCCTTCTTGTGTTTCTTTTATTTCTGCATGTGTCATGCAAGTAAGAAGCAAAAGCCTGCAGCCTCACTGTGAGATGATGTCCCAGATTCATAAAACATTAACTAGTCCTTTTCAACTCTTATTTATTATTTATCATCCATATTTCATTTTCCTTTGAGAGGACCTGTATGTGCGTGTTTTGTGTGTGCACGTGTCGGTGTTCCCTTCGCTGTATGTGTCGTTGTGGGTTTGCTCGTCTCGTTGTAGAGTTTACGCTCTTGAAGACAACAAACCTCTGGGTTCATGTTTCAGGTTTCTAAGCTGGGAGTCTTTGCCTCACATTTGGCCCTGCGCTGAAGTTACAGTATCAAAGTGATTTTTTTTTTTTCTTTCCATTACTTTAGCTGCTTGTGATTATAGCCTTTGGGTTGCCTGTCTGTGGGTATAACCACTAACCTACTTTCCATAAGGAGGGTTTTCTCCGGTGTGGGGAAAGTATACACACAAAATAGGGGCTTGAAAATAATTACATGTGTGCGCTCATGATTAGATATCCAGGTGCAAGGGATGACCCTTACTAGCCTTTTTAAGTATAGTAAAAGTATTTTATTTTTAAATAATGTTTTTTGTGGTTTATTTTTTTGTAATACTCCTTTGTGTAACAGTTTGTAAATCTTTAAATTTCTCTAGTTTGTGACTCTTTGTCTCATAGTACCTCTAACCTGGAGCCATTGGTGCTAGAGGGAGAGCAGCATTAATATAATGTTGTTGGAAAGGAACGTCGAATAAAGGGAATAACAGTTTGGTTTGCTTTTCTCTGCAGACGTAGCCAGAATTTGGCCAGTGATCATTCAACTCATTTCCAGCTTGACTGGATCTGACTAGTGGCCAGCCGGTCAAAAAAAAAAAACGTAAAAATCCCAAAACGTTTTGACGAGTCAGCACAACGCATTTACTAATAACACTCTTCAGTGTGAATGCTGTTCCTGAGTGAAGACTCAAACTCATGTTCAGAGTCTCTAAGGTTGCATGTAGGAAATTGGACTGGAAACGTAATTGTGTAAATTTAAAGCAGAACACTGCAATAATGGTGTTAATTACAATCAACCTACTTTTGTTTTTGACTCTTAACCACTCTTTTTTTTTTTTATCTTTAGCATCTCAACCTCTAAAATTGTGCCTAAAACTTGAACCAAAAGGCGAAATACATTATTGGTTTGCATAATTTAACGGTCCAGGAAAACACTGGACGCCGGCAAGCAGCCGGTTGTGGTTGCGACGTCACACACATTGATATTGCAAAGCATATTGCCATTCAGTGTACTGTGCAGCCCGAGTAGGAAGCTATTTAAAACTGAACAGCATTTTCTATTTTCTGCTGTTCATTCAGAGCTAAACTTTAGTGAGCGCTGGTCATTTCGCTCCTTCATCATTTCGTGCTTTTGCAGTTTTAGCAGTTCTGCTCCCGTAAAGGAGCAGTCTACCATAGGACATAGATCCATACTTACCTAGGGGATGTTTTGTTGAATTGGCAAAAAAGCAATCTGAGCCACAGTCGACTTCAGGGGATATTAGAAAAGGCTGAATGCATTACAGTCTTTCTTTGGAGGGTTCGACCTCTGTTACGGGACATGCTGGGTTTAGAAATATTACCAAAGTTTTAGAAATATCAGGTCTGCATCATCTGGAAAGGGAATGCTGTACTAAACATGCTAACTATATAACTTTTGAAATAATCTTTTGGCTGTGCAGTGGCAGAGAGGTTAGTATGTCGTCTTGCATAAGAAGCTCCTGTGTTTGGATCCCGTTTCTGTTCTCTCTGCGGTTTCTCTCCTGGTACTCTAGCTTTCTTCTTACAGTTCAAAACCACGGATAGATATCTGTCTATGTAAATAGCTGGTTGCCAAGGCGACCTGCAGCACAGCACGCCAAATGATTTAACTGAAACTTTCAAGATTTATGGTTAAATAGTGTTATCAAACATTAGCTGTGACCTTCTTCCAGCAGCTGCTAGCAGCAGCAGCAGCATGTTCAGTACCTCCATGGAGACGCCAGGAGTTTTTGATTAACGGCTTAAGTAAGAGAAAGTGTTTTAGGAGAGAGCAGTTTCTTTCCTCTGTCGCTTTTTAGTGCCTTTTAGTGAATAATCAGGCTGTGAAGAGCCTGAAATCAAAGCAATAGGATGTTTTATAACTCAGACTATTGTTTTAGAGGATGCAGGATTTATATGGGGAAAGTGCTCAAGCCGTTATATAAATAACATTCCCGCCTGCTGACAGTTCAGCAACAGATGACGAGGAATTTCCAGAGACGTCCGACACAGAAAATATGGCTTTAAAATGTGAATGTTTTTATTTGCGTGCTGAGCATCCACTTGATGGCCCTAAAGTTGACTGAGCTCTGTATTGCAGGAAAAAGGAAATGGTGCTAGTCCTCCCTTTTTTTTAATTTATTTATTTTCTTTTGTGCAAAAATCACATCCAAGCTCATTCATTCTTTTTTTGCGTGACAGCATAAAATGTTCTTTAAGACAACACATTTTAAAAACCATTAATTGTGAATTATTGTTGGAAGACAAAAGCTGCAACTCTACTGAACTGTGAATTTTGTGAACATTTCCACTCATGTAGAGAAAAATTTGTCCTTCAAACAGACCAAGGAGAAAGATGATGCGACAGCCACTGCTGGCATTTCAGGGTGTTGATGTTTTTAATTTTAGTGATGAAAATAACTTATGACTTTTCCATTATAAACTTGGTTTTTTTTTTTAAGTACTTCTGAAAGGTTGCTGACTATAAACCAAAACTTTGCTGTACTCAATTCAATCTTCCTGTTATCTGCTAAAGTCGGATCGGGGGCGATGTTCACCAAAACGCCCCACTGCAAGATATAAATTTACATCCGGTGGCAGACGGCTACAAAACAACCAAAACGGAAATGTAGGGAATAGTGAAGGAGCAACATGACCAGCAATTCTTGTTCAGCTCGCTATTGAACATCCAAAAATGTTCCTTATTCTAAATGGCAGCTTTTTTTGGTTTTCTACAAATTTGTTAAAAAAATAAAACAACAAAAAAATGCACTGAAAATGAAAATGCCTCGATCTGAGTCTAGTTCCTACAGTAACAACTTCCACACTGAAGAGAGGCGTTACTGCAGCCTGGTAGTAAAGTATGGTGCAACCAATAATTGGAAAAATCGATCTATTGATGCTGGCTGGTTAAGATAAGTTATTTTCAACACGGATCTACTAATTAGTTTTTTTACAACGACTTTCTTCATCTTCTCACAAAGTCGATGACCTTGATTTGAAGTAAAGCCCAGAAAACGAAGCTTAAGACAGAAGTACATCGTTTGGTGTCTCGTTGTTCCCAAACTCCTAACTTTCTCGCAGCTTTAGAAACCCGTGGCCACTATAAGCATATAGACCTTAGATTAGTTGATTATCTGTCCCTTCTTAGTGAAATGCTGATGTAGATGCCATTGACATTTTCTGCTTCTGTCTGTTCATCTCTCCCCTTTCGCCCTCCATCCCCCTCTCACCCTGTTCCCCTCCATTAGATCCTCCTACCATGCCTTCCACCATTACCGCTCCTGTCCTAACCGGCTCTTCCTCCTCCACCTTTGTGGTCGATAAGGGCCACGTCCTCCTGAGCTCCCCCACACTTGAAGCCCTGCCCGAAAGTAATCTTGGTTCCATAGTGGGTGGAGCCGTGGGCGGGGCCTTGTCCCTGCTTCTGGTGTTGTCTGTGGTCGGCGTGTGTTACCTACGGAAACCGCAGACTTTTCACGGCAGCTACTACGCCAAGCAGAACCACGGCACTGCTGATCTGCAGAAGGCCGCCGGGCAACACGAGCTGCGGCCCACGAAGGCTGGCGGCGGCGCTAGCACCCGGGATCATGACCGGGAGGAGTGGGGCGACCGCGAGCTCAAGCACGAACGAGACCAGCATCGCTATAACGAGTACAACGGGGAAAAGTATCCCGTTAACGGCTACACGAGGGCCATGAGGGAGAGCGGCCGCCTCAACCAGCAACAGACTCCCCGTCAGGAACACGCACAGTTTTCTAGTCCACAGCGGCCCAGGTGCGCCAGATACCCTCACCCACCTAAACGGCAGGGAAACGGCTCCCCCTACCTGTCGGATGACTGCTATGACAGCGGGGCCGACGGCGATTACGTGTCGCACACAGACGGCTCGCTCATCTCACGTAGAGAGTGGTACGTTTGATAAGCTGGATGGTTCTGCAGGAGCAGAAATGCAACTAAGGTTTTGTTTATGAAGAAAACACCTTATTGTATGTGTACACACACCTCAGTTCTAGTTCTCTGCAGCTGGTTTGTTTTCAACTCTTTGGGACTGGATGGTTTGGACGTGGAAACACTGGGAACTCTTCAGTCAGTGTAACATCTTGGTACCTTTATCTGTAAAGAAATGAAGTGTGTGCTGTTGCTGCCTTACTACATGGACTGCCACAGTTGATTTAGCATGAATGTCTTTTGAGTTGAAGCCCTGGTGGCTCCTGATAGGTGGCTGCAACAACAATCAAATTATGTTTCAAGCTTTTTCCAGCTGATCATTTCATGCCAACTTTACCAGACTCTGTTGGTTAAAAATGACTCATTTGTTTTGTTAAAATTATCCCAAGAAAATGAGTTGCTTGCAAAGTTCTGTAGCTTCTTGTAAATACATTACTTTAAGTTTCATCTTTATGTTTTGCAAAGATGCTTGATTGAGATTGAAGTACAACATCAGTGAAGCCCTGTAGATAGCTGAACAGTCATTGCTAAAATGTTTCATTTGGTTTAAAATCATTTGGCTGCTGTGAAATTTTTAGTTACGAAATGTTTACTCAAATTAGGTTGTCATGTACTTTGTTTATGATATGAGTATTTATGGAGGAGATTCAGAATTTTGCATGGCTCGCCAACCATTTGGTATCTCTTTCTGAGCTGAACGGGTCGGTTGAGCCGATGTGGGACGTACCTAACTTGTTAGCTTTGTCGTGTTTGCACCTGTTTACAAAACCACTAATATTTTCCCTCTGTTTTAAACCAACTTGCAGGATTTAAGCAAATAATTTCCTGCACAGGAAGTTCGTTATGCACTAGATTTGTCTCCGTTAACGAATCTGATGGCTTTTGAACTTTAACAGCCATGAAGTGTATTGCACTGCCTGTCCCACAAAACTCAATGACTCATTACACTAATTAGTTTTCATTTGGTCTGCTCTTATGTAAATCACGAGGTAAAAATGTAGGACATAACATGGCTGTAAATGAACTTAAGGAACATTCATCCTGAACTGATGCAGGACAACTTTCGTTTTTCGTTGATCATTAATCCGATGCCATAAAACGAAATAGCAGGGAAATTACTTCCATGATATTTTTAGCTTTTTCTGGGAAAAGTTCCAGGTTAGTTATCCTCATCAGTTAGCCAAGCATGTTCACAGTATCCTGCCGCCTTTTTGTATAATGATGGCTCTGTTTAAGAGTTTGGTCGCTGGCATCAAAAGCATGCTATCAGCAGGATATTGTTTGAAGCAGGCTACTGCAAGGCAACCACCACACGCTGGCCTCCTCATCAAAAACTGCTTTGTTGCATAATTAATTTAGATTTTTCACATTTCATTTTTCTTTTTTTTTTTTCTTTTTTTTTTGTCGTAACACTTTTCCACACAAACCACCAACAGTTTTCTTTTCTCCTGTCTGAACAATTTTACATCACGTGTTGCAGATGCAAGCAGAGGCAGTAATAGATGGTGGTAGTTCTGTAACATTCATTCATCCATAGAGCAGAAAAACTTAAACAATGTAGATGCATCAGGTCTGTTTCTCACCTGACTATCGGCACTTTTACTCTTTCACTGCACAGAGACAGAAAATAGTCAGTTGCACTCGTAAAACTGAAACTACAAAAAAAATATAACGCTTGAAAATAACACTTTGTTTTTTGTAAATTTACTTGCCAGTTTATACTCTTGAACATGAGTACTGTGACTTATTTTTATTTTTTGTTTTGTTTTTGTACTTGTCAGTGTTATTGGGCTTCACAGCTCCAGTAGTTCAGGTCTCAAACATTCACAAATTAATGTGATGTAAAGTTTTTGTACGCAAAAGAAAAAGCAAAAAAACAAAACAAAAACGGTATCCTGGCACTTGTACCCATTTACTTGACCACATGGAGGAAATCCAAATATTTTTCTTTTCATGTACACTAATTATGAATAAATGCCAACTTTATTAGTATGATCACACCTTTACGGCGCGAGCTGCCAGATGCCGACTCTGTCGAACTTGTATTTAGAAGTAGGGAAGCATTGCCTCACATAAATAACAGTATCATCAGCGTATATAGATAAAATGTATCACTGTTGTGTACAGGGTAGACTAAAATAGAAGAGATGCTTTATTATCAGAGTAACGGTTGTTAAAATGGGAAAAAAAAGTGTATTACAAATTACTTGTCTGGTTGTGAATTTTGTGCAGTGACTAGGCTGCTGAGAGCGAGAAAACGACCACTTACTGTTGTCAGCAAAGTAGTAGTATTACAATTTATAGAAAGAAGGTGCACACTTTCATAATACCAGAAAAAAAAACTTGATCTCTGCTTATATAAAAAAAAAAAACTTGAGGTAAAAATTCCCATTAAGTTTGCTGCTGCTATGTTAAATCTATTTGAAATGTTTTTTTGTTTTTTTTTATTGATTTTTTTGATAAATCAGTCCTTATCTTTCACAATTGTCCAACTAAACAGAAATGTATGCTGTAAAGACGATTTCAGCTGCCGGGTTAAACGGCCACTTCTCCCTATTGGATTCGTATTGCGTACATGTGGAAAACAGGAAGCACGGCACTCTGAACCCTACTTGTGCTCGCTCCTATGCACTGAGGAGGAGATTCCTTTAATCGATACGTTTTCAGCTCGGCTCCTCTGTTTCCAGCTCCACGCCTGGATCGATGAAGTTCTTTTGTAACCGAAGTTTTGTATCCAGATCATCAGTAACCTCACCTAAGTTGAGAAATACAACTAGTGCCTTAGATACTTTTTTTTGTTTGTTTGGTTGTTTGTTGCTTATGATGGATGTGACGTATTTTCTCTGAATTGTATTTGATTTTGATTTCACTTAGTGCCAGGAGGAATTCTTAGTGCCATATTCACCCAGACGGAGGATGTTGGTTGTATATTTGCAAACCTAGAGGCATTAAAAAAAAAAACACTCAGTAAAAGCTTTGAATGAATTTTCCTGTGAAATGAGAGATCTGTAAAGGGGGTTGGTCTATGTAATGTCACCATTGTTTAAAAAAAAAAAAAATCTTCAGTGTCACATTAATTTAAAAGAAAAAACTTTTTTTCTTTTTTGTATATACAGCAGAAAATGTAAGATTGTGGGAAGGAAAAAAAAAAGTCATTGAAAGCAGTGGAGCATTATTTTGTCAATCCTTTTGAGAAACTATTGTTCAATAAAGCACCTTAGCACCTGTGAGTTTCTTCTTCTTCTCTCTGGAGTGTTTTCAGCTTGCCATTACTCAGACTGCTCAGACTCAGCCTCTTTGTTCATCTATAAATGACATCATCTCAAGCTCCCCAACGCATACTGCTGCATAACTCCCCCACCCCAGCCCCACCCCCTCCAAAAAAGAAAAAAAAGAGAGAAAAATCCAGCGTGTGTATTTGGGACGCTCCACATGATGTAATTCGGAAGCCTTTTTTTTTTTTCTTCTTCTTCCTCCTCCTCCTCTCTCACTTCATCTACTTCATCTCATCTTTGTTTCTATTTAGGCTGAGGATTTATAGTTTTTCCTGTACTGCTGAGCTGTCGGTCTCTGGTATTTCTGTGGTCAGTGTAGACCCTCCTAACGCTCGCCCCTCTCCCCTCCATCAGTTCCCCGCTTGCTTCGTCTCAGGACAGGGAGGCCTTTGCTCCTCTCCTCTCCTCCGCCCCGCTGTCTTTCTCCCGACGTCTGCCAGCTGGTAAAATTAAACGCTGAGTGTTTCCGACTGGCCCAAAGTCCCCACTCTCCAGCCCATTGACTGTCCCCATGGCAACAAGCTCATCTGGAGCTGCTGATGGAGGCTGTTGTCCGTACCTGGCCACAGAAAGCGGTGGGAGAGGGGCCTGCCACGGAGCGGAGAGGTTAAATGGGGGGGACAAAAACTGGAGAGAATTAGATGCTCGTTGTGAAAATCTTCCATTTATTCCCCCCCGCCCGCCACTCGGAGGGTAGAAACCACACCGCCGTGTGACCTTGACTCTTCAAAGGTCACACTTCAAAAGTCTTCATTTCAGCCGACCTGTCCGGCCACGGAAGGGTTTCCGTCTCGGCCGCGGCGGTCGTCACTCTGACCTCAAAGTAGGGCAGGCTCGCACTCCGTCTCGATCTGAAAATAAAATGCCGGAGCAGCTCGGTAGCTGTAATGATGTCAGCCGGCAACGCTCTGAGTTTGTTTTGAGACACTTGTGTAGAAGATCAGCAGATTTGCTTTTCGCCTGCGACACAACAGTTTCCAAGGATACTTTTCACGACACACAAAGGGACTAAGCGAACGTCTCAGCCGGCACAGAGGGATGCAGCGCTGACAAGAGCGCGTGTGAGGGAGAGGCTTTGGTATCATCTCCCCCCAGCACCCTGAAAGAGGTGGGCGCAAATACGAACCCATTATTAAAACTTTCCGCCCCTATCTCCGGCCTCTGTCCCCCCGCCAGGTCAGGCCTGCTCATCGTAGGAGAAATAAAAACACGTTTACTCTTGCTTAGGCCTCTTTGGTTAATTCATAAGTCTGCTTCGCCGACCCTCCCCGAGAAACACTGTGCACTTCTGTTGGCCTCAGTGCTGCTGCTGCTTCGTTTTTTCTGTTGTTGTTGCTGGAGAGGCATGCAAAGGACAGAAGGGAGCCAAATCCCAGTGTGGGCACAGTTGATCCACCAGTGATCCAAACCGCTCTCTGGGTGGATGGTGTTTAAAGCAAAACTGCTTGTAAAAAGTTAAACTGTTGTGACTTTTAAACAAAGACTACATAAGCTGTAAATGGACTTCAGGGAAGAGCAGGTCTATGTATGTGAAGGTGCATCTTTAAAATGAATACACACACTGAATTACAGGAATTAGTTTTTGATTGCCAACTCAAATTGTAGTTGGGTTCTATGAGATCTGAATATTTTATAAGACCAATAAGACAAAATTGTCCTAAATTTAGCGGCCTAATGTGCTGTTGGTTTCTGAGTTTTTATTTTTTTAGCCTGCTTTATGTTGCCAGTCAGGTGGGCTCTAGATGGCGGTTTCTTGGTCATCAGGCCTGACAATAATTTAAAAAGAAAAGTGCTTCCTTTCTATCATCTTGGATGGATCATTTCCCTTAAGAAATAAAATGATTGCAAACATTATTTTTGGATTTACTCAAATTACCTTTGATATTAAAATCTGACAGAAAAAAAACTTTTTTTAAATTCTGACTGGACTTTGATTCACAATCCCCCTCAAGCCTGTGGTTATCAGAGTTTCTTGTTCATATTTTTATCTTCCACTAAACTTCCCCTTAATGTTTCCTTGATGCAGCCCTCTGTGAACAGCCAGCTTCTTTTTTATAATTTGACATCCCAGTAGAGGATGTCTGTCTGGACAACTGTCACTTCACTTCAAAAGTAAGTGTTTAAATCACTTACTTTTCTTGGAAACTGAATTCTGGGTTTTGTTTTGTTTGTAGCTAAAATGAACAACTGAAATGCATCATTCCATTAGTAATGACTTCATTATATTATCCTAATTTATTGAGGCCCTTTTTCTCTCTAAGCATGGCGACTTTAACCCAGTTGTGTCCTTCCTCTGTCTTTCTCTCTCTCTAAAAGTCAGCCCTAATGCCTGTGGACAGGCAATAAAGCAGACACCTTGATAAGGTACATTCTTAAAGTCAATTCGATCAACTCAAGAGGCCCTTTTTGTTGTAGTTCACCAGCCATCAAAGGTAATGAAAAGCTTATTAGCCGTTACAGGACGGCATGAAAAGAGGAAGCAAAGGAGGGAGGAAAAAAGTGACTTTCAGTGCAACTATTCAATCTGCATGGTAATTAAACTGTTATTTAAAATTCTCATCTCAGCACGTTATTGATTTTGCCCCCACCTTAGCGACCAAACTAAGTGGAATTGACCATTCCACGTTTTGCCTCCTTCTGTCCTTGTTTGTCCTCCACTTCTTCCTACAGTGGCCTATATTCACAAGCTTTGGGCCAATCGCATCTTATTTGGGCAATGCCTTCATCTGCGTCTCTTTTAATACATCTTAATCGTGATTAATCCTAATCCTCTCAGTGGACAACATGCAGCATATGCAGACATATGGTCTAACAAAGCTAATTCGTCCCACAATGGAAAAGCACCCAAAACACCAATGGCGCCAAGAGAGGTAACGACTGTCCAAATCAAAATGAATTTGATTTAAACATAAGCAGCAGACACTGCTTCACACGCGGTGAAACAATTTAAACTGTTTGTCCAAAAGTAATAAAATCTACTTCTCAGCATCTTGAATGCTCAGCGGCAGGTTTTAGTCTGCAAGTTGTATTGAAAAGATTTTTAAAAAGTAATGTTTTGGGTCTTTTTTTTTTTTTCTTTAGCTGCAGTTACTTAGTCACGCTTTCGTTTTCAGAAGACAGGTGTATAATTTTGTTCAATTAAGTGAGTAGTAAGTGATTTTAAGTGTTAAACTGTGACAACATGCACTTATTGAATCGCTGGTAAGGATATGCAAAAAGCGTGCAAATAAATTTATATTCCATTGCAGTAACTGGATCTTGCATATCTAAACGTATTTAGGAATCCAGTCTTTAATGCTCGTACATATATGAAGTGGGTAAAATCCCACATTGAGCAGGACTGGTAACAAAATCGGTATGATCCGACAGAGAAAGATGTTTTTTTGACTATTCCCAACATCATCAGGAGTCTTGGGTCGTCTTTTATGCCCTGATCACTTCAGTTCATCATAAAGGTTTTCTGTAGAAGTTTGTAAAAGACATTGACATTCATGAAATGATTCTATTTACCTGTGTGTTTTAGATCATTGTCCTCCCGAAATATCCTGTGATTTACCCATTTTCAGGTTCAAAATATTTACAATGTTCTCATATTTCTAAGAGTCAATGATGCCTTGTACGCTAACAAAGTTAGCATCACAAATCTTT
Organism: Poecilia formosa; assembly: GCF_000485575.1. Taxonomy (NCBI): domain Eukaryota; kingdom Metazoa; phylum Chordata; class Actinopteri; order Cyprinodontiformes; family Poeciliidae; genus Poecilia; species Poecilia formosa. The sequence goes on along the minus strand of NW_006799953.1, from coordinate 4,286,909 downwards.
CAGTGTACCATTTTTTTTTACATTTTCATGGTTTGTTTCCCACCAAACACACCTTAAGTGTTGCTGAAAACTTGAAAACTCGTCTTTCATTAACTAAACCACACAGTTCCTCTTAAAGTCCCACTAGGATTAAACTTTTAACTTTCATATTTGTTTGTCTTACTTTTTTTTTTTCTGACACTGCTACAAGCAAATAGCTGGCATGTAGATGATGAATTTAAATCATTTTGTAGAAGAAAAATCTCTCTTGAAAATGAGATTTATTCTGTAGAAATAAAGAAAAAATCATAAATAAAAATAGATAGTTGAAGACCCCAAACCTGAGTTTTTTTTATTATTTCTTTTTTTACTTCAGCTCACCATCCTGCTCACTGAGAGTGGCAGCAGAATAAATATGGCTCCCCATCCAATGTATTGGCCAGTGACAAAAAATTATGTTTTATTCCTTATTATATCCCAAAGAAATAAAGTAAGGGTTTCCGAATTAGAAGTTACTAAAAATAACTTTAAAAGGTAAAGAGTGTCTGTATGGAATATATATATATATATATA
>NW_006799953.1:4274177-4286288 GCF_000485575.1 Poecilia formosa | reverse complement strand
CAAATTAAAGGCTTAACTTTTGCAAAGTTTTCAGGATTCAGTTATGCTGCCACAATAAAAACTAATTTTATTTTAAGGCTTTTTGAACGTATTTAACTCTAAAGTTGTACACAGTTTTAACTTCTGCATAGTGCTCTCTCTGTGTTACTCACGTTTAGAGCATTATCTCTTTTTCATAAGCTTTCTTTTTTGTTTTTGAATATTTCTTGCTCCTTCATCAACACAACCTCAGGGAGACTTTTGATTAGTGCACAAAATATTCTTTTAAATGGTTTCCAAATGTTTATAAAGTGTACAGCTTTTGTGAAAGAGAAACATTAAATATGTTCTCTAGCTGCTTTAGTCTGTTTCAGGTCTGACAGAAGCTGTGTGTGCCTAGTTCGTTCTGATCCACTGGAAGCCTGTGTGTGCTCTGTCTCAGACCAGTCTCAAGCGGAGAGGTCCAACTCCATCGCCGTGGCCGGAGCTGTGATGGGCGCTGTCCTCGCTCTCTTCCTCATCGCCGTCTTCGTCATCGTGATTCTCACAGCTCGGAAAGCCCCTCCGACGGCCTATACCGACAAAGTGTAAGTCCAACAAATAATTCATGCTGGAGAATGTGCTTGGCTAGTTAAATAACGACATGGGACCTCTGGAGGGTTACTGGAGCCCACTGGTAGCTGTGGTTTACTTCTCGCTCCTGTGGAGAGCTCCGCGCCCCGGAGCAGGAAACACTGCGGGATCAGGTTGAAGGGCGGGAGATCGTCTTTGTCTTGGCACCAAGCCTTTGTCCTACTTTTGCTCCAAATGTGTCTGCAGTCCACCAGCTGCCACGTTTAATATAAGAGCAAAGAGGAACTTTAGGGTTAAATTATTTACACTCTGTCTCGGAGTAATGTGACTGATGTGAAACACTTTCTGAGTCTGTGCCATGTTTTTTTCTTATAGATAATAAAATCACAGGGAGCTTCTAGGTGGAAGGTGGACCTTCATTACTTTTTGCAGAAAGCAGGAACGTTTTTATTATGAAGACACAGCATTAACTCGTGAACATTTTCTGAACAGCAGCGCTTACAATTAAGCTGAAGAGCTAAGCGCCTCACCTTATGTCACTTTTGGAGATGATTCACTCCTTTCCATTACTTTAACACACTCCAGAGAAATCTCTGATTTAGGAGGGTAGATCATAATGATAAATACTTATGTAGGCCAGCTGTTGGAAAAATATTAACCTGTTCTCAGATATTATAAAACTGCCATTGTCCTGACTAACAACCACTGTATTGTGGTTCCGGTTCAGTCTCGATATTCCAGGTTCCTTAGTGAACAGAGGAACTGTCATTTTGGATCAGGAATGGCCGATCCAACACTGTAGGCAATTGTTATTGTTTTAGTATGCTGCAGCATTAGGAGAGAACCCCAAACCCTGAAAAACAGATTGACACCAGAAATAGCCTTCCACTAAGATTTGCCCTCTGCACATAGTCAGGCAAGTACCGTTCTCCACAAAACCCAGAAAGATCCACACAGACAGGTCAACATATGATTGCTTTAGAGTCCAGTGGCAGTACTTAGGTTTTACACCACTCCCTCTCATGGAAACCGAGTCGATAGAAGCGCTTTGTGACTTGTTCTTGAACTAAATTGAAGGCCGCAGTCTGTCTGTCTGTAGATTGCAGATTTTCGACACTGTTAGCCTTGCGCAAAGTGTCTCACTTTAGCTAACAGTTAGCTAACAGTTAACTGTCAAACTGTTGTTAGCTAACAGTTAGCTAACAGTTAACTATCAAACTGTCAAATTGTTAGCTAATAATTTGACAGTTTAACAGCTGTTAGCTCATAGCTAACTCTGTTAGCCTTGTCAAACGTAAAGCTAACAGTGTTGCCAGCTAAATGTTGCCTTTTGTATTAGGAATCAGACATTCATTATTTAGTCTTGAAAGTCTAAAAATGTTTAATAAATGGCTTTATAACCTTTCAGGTGAAAAGATCGACTGTTTCTCGATCTCTTTTTGAATTTCTCTAGATCAGGGGATGATAAGTTGCTTGACATTTTTCAGCCTACCTATTCATCACGACTATTCAAGTTATTTCTTTATTGTACAACGAAAATACACTAATTATTAAGGGACTTTCCACAGATTGGTTTAGATTGAATCTCCCTCTTCATGTAACGGGGCAAAAAAAAAGGGTTCTTATGCGTCATTTAAAGCTCAAAATAAAATGACATTCCTGCCAATTATGAGTGCATGTAATTTCATGTCAACCCAGAAACTTTTCGATGGGTATAAATATGGGACTGACAACCCACCCACTCCCCATTACATCTTCCTGTCCTCTGTTCATGTCTACATCATGTCAGTGACAACTCAAAGTGATTTAAAAGACGTCTCCGGTTCATGTCTGAGGCGGACCCAGCAGCATGGAGACCAGCTCAGCACCCCTGCATCACCGCGCTGACACTACAAAACGCTCGGTCCGGCCATGTGCCACGCCGGGGCGGTCAATGCCACGACAAACTTAGCATCTTAAGTGTGACCGTGGTCGGAAGTCCCAGTGGAATGAGGTGGAAGTGGTGGGGGAGAGGAGAGGCGGGAGTGGACGCACGCCTCGTCTCTCTCCTTCATCACGCCCAGCCGTGAGTGTAGGACAGCAGGTCACGGAGAGCACCGACTGTAATCTGTGTACGAGAGGGGGGAAAGCAGCGCTAGGCGACACACAGAGGTGGAAAAATCGATGCCTGCCGTGACATCTTTTTTATGAATTGCCAAGGTCAGTTTCTAGGTTTTTGGTTTAGCGGAGGATGGGGATTTCAGGAAATAACGGAGCGACTGTAACGTCCACGTCACGTGGGAGTCCAGATGAACAGCTGTCGGAAATCTTCAGATTTACTGCCACGTGCAGGAGGAGTCCATCACCTTTATCTTTATGGAGGCCGCTGTCCCTCTGACAGGGATACCTGAGCAATTTTATTGACTTACAACAAACTCTGGTAACTAATATCAGACAAAATTGCCTTTTACTCAACAGATTTGTTCAAGCTGCAGAAAACCTGAGCGTTATATTTCCCAAAACGCATCCAGCCTTGCCTAGAAAACGCTCACCTCTCTCTCACCTCTGGTTATTAATTTGTAACCTTAATAACATCGGCTTGATTAAAAACTTATTCCTGTAAGCAGCCATCCTGAACATGATTCAAAAGTTAATTTCCTTTATAAACACTCTCTGCTTTGACTGTTTTATTCATTCTGATTAAAAAGATCCTCTCCTTTCTGCCATGTCTCTTTTTTTCCTTTCTCTGCCAAGGATTGACCTTCCTCCGACTCACAAGCCGCCGCCTCCGTATTCGGAGAGAGCACCGGCTGTTCCTCTGGGAGTCCACGCATCACAAGTGGCCTGGCTGTGTCAGGTAAACCCCGCCACCTCGCTGCAGCCGACTCAGAGGCGTGTGTGAGGAGAGACCACTTTGTTTGCTCATGATGAGTCACAGCAAATAGTCAGAATAATAATAATTAAAGCAACAACAACAAGACAAGTGGGTTGTGTCATTATCTGAGGTTTTTAAGTGCTGAGACCTAATGGCTTTCCTCATTTCATATAAAGCATGATTCATTTTTAATCTGTGTTCTTAGCGTGTTCTTTTTTTAGACTCGCATGTGGAGTTGTTTTTGAGTCATACAAATCTAATTGACCCTTTTTCAGGAATTGCAAACTATTTCAATAATCTTGGTATCAAAATGAAGCTAGCATTTGGGAGGACTCAATCAAAAGTGTAAGCAGCTGCTACAGTTTCAGAGAAAATGAGCATAGAACATAAAATAATTTTGCTTGCATTATCCAGTATTTTAACTTTTTAAAAATATCATAAATGAGGCTGCAAGCTTTTGTAAATTATAGATTCACTTGTGGACATTACTGTGTAAGCATTGATGCATCTGTGGTGAACAACAGCAAATTTTAGAAATGTTTTTGTAAAAGCAAAAATAAAATATCTAGACAATTTGCACTTGGCACAGGCTGACACAAGTTGACACCGTCTACAAAACTGGGGATTTTCAGTGTTTTTACTTACTAAACGTAATACACTTAAGTTTACACGTTTAATATTGCTTATTTTTGAACCCTTTTTTAATATACACATCTGTTGTTTTTGTCCAGTTATAATTAAGCAATAAGAAATTGTTTTAGAAATCCAGTGTAAAAAAGAGACGAAAAATAACAAATGGAGGCACATTTTACCCAAATTAAAAAAAATATTTAAAAAAAACACCAAAATATATACTTTTTTTGGCACTACCAGAGCTCCCTACAGTATCTTTTTGGTGAAGGTTCCTGGTCACTGATGTCTGTCCTGCAGCCCATGGGGATAAACTCAAACACTCAAATGCTTTTTATCAGCTTCTAGCCAAGACTCTGACGTTTCTGTTGATCCCAGAAATGTCTCTAACTGAGCAGCAACGAGTGCAGGGAACAAAGTCAAAATCTGCTTGGGATGTTGTTTTTCAAACCCGCTTCATTCTGACTTGCAGGCTCGTAGAGCGGACCAGAGGTTTGAGCAGCGCCCGCCCGCAGCAGCGAGGCCCATACCACCGTCGGCCCAGCAGCGCCACTCCCGCCTGGAGTGGGTGTGCCATCAAAGCGGGACGGACCGGGTGTACATCAACCACCGTGAGCACTACGTGTGACAGATCTCCTACATGCAGTCCACTAATCACCCGAGCAGCAACCCAGCATATGTGCTTCACCTGATTCACCGAGCCATCAATCCGCAGGAGAGGAGAGGACAGGTGGCAGCGACGGAGGGAAATGTCTCACTGTGCAGGCAGCTTTTATTACATATTACTCCAAAAAAAAAAAAAAAAAAGTTAGGCATGTTGAGGGAACAGCCTGTTCTTGATGCGAGCCGTTTCCAGGCTCTCTCTGAAATAGGCTGTGCTGTGAATTTGTAGCTGTAGAAAGCCACGGATGGCACAGAACAAAAGTGAAATCAGGGGAACAGCCAGTACTGCTCCCTAAATGTCAGACTTTCTTTTCTCCGGCTTGGCTGTGTCAGACATTCAGCTTTTCTTTTTTTTTTAAACATTTTTTAAAAAAACAACCTCGCCTATAATACAATACAATGGATAATTATTTAAAATGGAAATCTGTGGCATTTTATTTATACTCAGACTCACAAACAGACCAAACCTCAGAGATCCAGTGAGATTCAATCTATGAGCTTTTGAATATGGAAATAGAAAATATGTGTTAGAATGTGTAGGCTTTGGATAGATTTAACTTTTTCTAGTGCAATGAGAAAGTATTCACACACAGTGAAATTTAATCGCATGTTCTCGGATTACAACCACGAACCTGAGTATATTTTATTGTGTTTCTACACCAAGTAGCTCATAATTGTGAAGACAAAGTGAATACATGGTTTTCAAAGCCTCTGGAAATGTGTCCAGCCACCTAGAGTCGATACTTTTACTGGATGTATTTTAGGATACATATCTACCAGCTCTGCATGTTGAGAAGACAATATTTTTGCCCCTTTTATTTATTTTTTTGCCCACATCAGTATCTTGTTGAATCTAAGATTCCAATCTGGACTTTGTCTATGCCAAACATGCTTCAGTCTAAATCGTTTTATTGTCATTTTTGCTGTTTATTTATGGGGGTTGGTTGTCTTGTTGGATCTCCACACCATTTTTCTTTATGTTGTTTTTTTTTGTTTTTTTTGGGATTGCTCCGTATTCAGGTCTTTTTTTCCACCAACTCTGACTGGCTTTCCGTTCCCCACCTTCTTCAAATCAGTGCTACATTCATGCTGGTTTGTGCAGCAAATATTTTCGTTTGTGCTGCTGTCCTATTGAAATTAAGGTAATTTATTAGTCTCCCATAGGAGACATTTGTTTAGGAAGGAGAGGCAAAACTGCAATGCAACAATAAAAACAGCACATGCAAAAAGGAGAATAGCTATAAATACTTAAACATAAAAACACAAATGTCAGATTGTGTTTGGCTTTGAAGATAATGAGAATTTTAAAGGTAATTTTGATTTCATAAAAGTGGGGGTGGGGGACCTGGTTGACCTTTTGACCTTTAAACTTTCATTAATATCTTCAAAGCCAAAGCAGCACAAACAAAAAATGTTGCTGCACAAACATTTGATAGCAATTTTGTCTGATTTGAAGATGGTGTGGGGGTGGGAAACATCCCAACCCACATCCCCACATCATGATACTACCACCACCGTGCATCACTGTAGTTCTAGATTGTAAATCAAAGTAAATCTGATATCTGGATAGAGAAAATGTCACTTGTCAAGATGACAACTGTCAGTTTCATTAGTGAAAAATAATAAAAAACCATGCATCACTTAAACTTTTATTTTTTAATAATTATGAGCTACTATTGTCTTTCACATAGAATCTCATTAAAATACATTAAAGTTTGTTGCAATGTGATAAAATGTGGTCCTTTTTCAAGGCACTGTAAACTTAACCCTTTACTTATCAGACACTAGAGGTGTGACATCAGCTGTGTAGTCAAAGTGAATCAGAGTTTGAGTTTTAATGTGCCGTTCTTCTAAATAACTAACCTGTCTAAGTGCCGTTTGGGGGGGTCTTACTGACCTCCACAGCCCACTGTAACAATGACATAATCCACTGTGAAGAGCTGAATATAAGCTATTTTCCTGTGTGATGTATTTACATGTATTAAAATGCACATTTTCTACCAGCCGGGTCTCGGTGTGACGCACGAAAATCACAAACGCGGCACGTAAAGAGAGAAAACAGTCAAAAACGTGATTGATTTTGAACTGCTGTGAAACGTCAAGCGGCTCCACATGAGCGTGTTCAGTGAGCTTTTTAAGTAAACACTGACAAATGGAAGCTCTGAGTCACAATTTAAGGCAATAAGAGAAGCTGGCCTTGAAGATATGAAAGAGAGCGTGAATTGACGCTAGTTTTTTTTTTTTTCTTTTTTCCTCTTTTAAAAAGAAAAAGAATCTCAAGGTCACCAACACATTGCCGTGGCTCCCAGACAAAGGGATGTTTTTTATTATTAAATACTGGGAATATTTTAAAAAGGGCCATTTACTAATAATGAGCTAGACGCTGCAATGAAATCATGTTGAAAGTGTTTGGTGTGTTATCTTAGATCACTCACAGCTCCGGCTCAGTAGCACCTTCCCAAGATTGACACCTAGTGGTTAAATGTGCTTCTGCAGCTTTAAATGAAGGTAAATTGTATGTTTTCTATTTTTTTTATTTTTGCATTAATAATTAAAGCTAGATTTATTCTCAGCTTGAGGTGCAATTCTTTTAAACACAGAAGTTGCAACAAAAAGCTGAGCTCCAGCGACCCATGTTGAATTTTTTTATAGGCACAACACACTTGTATAGCAAATACTTTTCTTTATTGGGGAACAACATTCCAGTAGGAAATAATACAAATGGTAAGTACCAATAGAAATATTGTAAACCAAAAACAAAAAAAAGTCACATCAGCGATGATATCTGCAGTGATTAAATTGTTAGAAAATCACGATTAAGTTTTACAGTGTATAATTGTACATGCTGTAAAACCAATTTAACACAAACAAACTTTCAGGACTTTCTATTTATTCCATGGCACCAAAAGTGAAGAAAATGCAGGTTGAATGGAAAGCACTGATGGAAAAACGAGACGAGTGAAAACACCGAGAGCCGAAATGTCTGCAGATCTACATCCCCACATCACAAGAGATGACAGAAAGAAAAAAGATCATGTTAATGCAGTACATATGAATATATGTAGATATATACTACACACTGTATGTATTTTAAGCTCATTAAGACACAATAGTTTGAGTGCAGCTTCGTTTTCACATTGATTTGATATGCATAAAGCAGGTTTCTGACGAGGAAATTGCACTGAAATACCCACACACTGGCTCAGTGTTGGCAGCTAGCTGTCAGTAAGAAAAGTCCCCACATTTACTAGACTTAAAAGTGAGTTTACAACTTAGACGGGTGAAAATTTTCAGGTCACAAGCGTCGATGTGTTTTACAGTACGTTAGAGATCAGTAGAAACTAGTGCATTATTTTGAAGTGGAAGAAGGTTGTTAAAATAGTTGACATCAACAAAGGAAACAAAATGTGAGCTTTTTTTTTTTTTGCTCAGCCAGATTGGACAAAAAAAAAAAAAACATGTTAACACAGATTCTCATTCATGGATATGCTTTGATTTGAACAAATCCATTTTAGATTTCACCCTCGACTCCCACATCATTATGCTGCCACCAACATGCGTAACCCTTGAGATGGAGTTTACATTTTGCATTCAATGCTGGTCTCATGTGAGACCTTGTATGGTTTCCCTTCAACTTCACAATTATGCACTATTTGGTGTTGGTCTGTCTCTCAAAATCCTAATAAAACAAGCAGAAATCTCAGGTTGTAACGTGACAAAATGTGAAACAGTTCAAGACTTTAGTGTTTTGAGATCCAAGCTGGTATCCAGCTGGATCTGTAGGGTTCCAGTGGAGCGCCACAAATCCAGATGGTCGAGATCAGAAAGTATGAGTGCAGCTAACTGAAGCAGAAGTGTTGGTTATGAACAATAATAATAATAAAAAAAACCTTAAACAATTTTAGTCCTTCTTCTGGAAGGTTTCTGTGGGATATTCATGGAAACGACCGCATTGGAAGTATAAATATATTCACATGAAATAAAACGACCACATGAAGTGATCTTGCACCAGGAATTAGAGTTATATAAAATGTAAAGTCTTGTATAAGTGGATTTGTTTGTTTACCGAAATGTTCTCGACCGGCAGTTTTGTTTGTTGTTGTTTTTGCTCACGAAATTATTCGGTAAATCAGAGCTAGTCGATCTGACGGTCAGCATTGTTTTCAGCACTGCCTCCTGGTGTTCAAACGGTGAACTACAAGTTACAGCAGAAGCGATAAAGTTCACTTTTCTAAACAAAATAATTTAAACTAATCCCTCGGATTTAGTGCTTTAACTGAAAATCATTGTTTTACATGAACTCTTAAGATAAACGACTATGAAAGCAAGAAAAAAGAGCCTGATTAAAATAAATTTGCTAACTAAGCAAAGTGTGATTAGCTTTTTAAGTTTTTCCAAAGTTGTTTAAACTTAAGTTTAGAGCTTGATAATAAGCAACCTGTATATATGTATGTGAAGGTATATTTTGTCACCATTTGTAGAAATTGACAGTGCAAACTGGTAACATTAATGTTGCCCACAGAGAGCATCTCAGTAAATAACATTTCCCACTTCATCCTCTGCCCGTCCCTCTCTGTGTGTGAATGGCAGCTTTGTTTTCTCTGTCGGCATCAATTAAATCTTGCTCCCATAAACAATCACAGTGGAGAGATGGAAATGAGCAGCCCCACCGGCGGCCCCACAGAGGACGAACGCTTTCTAAATCCCAAATTCTTTCAGTGTGCAACCAAAAAGTTACTTGGACTTGGGTTTCTGTTTGATGGCGGGAGCAGCTGGGGGTGCAGGCTTGGAGGCAGGGGCAGCAGAGGGTCTCACCATCTCATACAAACTGTCAAACCTGCAACGAGGCAATGCACAGTGAGAAAGATACCAGTAGCTTGGCATTATTGTCACAAAAACAACGTGTTTTATGTAGCGGGTCACTTACAGATTTCTGATTTTCTTCACAAACGCTCTGAACGCTCTGACAACCTTCCTTATCCGAACCTGGCAACAAAACGAGAAGTTAGTATCCCTAAAGCAAATCTAACTTTAACAAAAATAAATAAAATGTTTACCTGTTGTTTTTTGTATAACAGAGGAAGGGAGAAAACCGCAATCACAGCTGGAAGCAAAAACAAAACAGAATCAAGCTAAAACGCAAGGATGAATAAATCTTTTGTTACCAGATCAGGAGAGAGAGTTTAAAGTGTGAAGCAGGAGTTTGGAGTTGGTTTATTTAAATATTGGCTAATGTTTCTCACCAGCTATGATCAGAGTCAGCCCATTGGTGGCGATGCCCACGTACGTCAGCAGATAGAGGAGCAACACAAACTGAGGGACAGAAGATGAATCATTAGATCGTTAAGAAGATATTATGTAGCTGGAAGGTAAACAAGTGGATGTTCCAACACAAACCAAACAGTTTAATTTACAAAACCAGACCTGCACCAATCAGGTTCTTTCTGACTGAATTCAGATTTTGATTGATTTGTTTTTTGTTTTGTTGGGTTTTTTTCTTCTTCTTTTTTTTAAATCTTATTTAGCATTGGCTGGAATATTTATACAGATTTTTTTTTTAATAAACTCAAAAACTGCACATCAGAGTACATGCTGTTAGTTGAGCTGTTTACAGACAGAAAATGAGGCCATTTTTTGAATAAAGGAGATCACATTTTCTGTATTGGAACTGCCCATTGATTGATTGGTGATCAGCTCTGATCCTGTAGTTTTAAAAGTACAGAAGTGTAATATACACCAACACCATAGATCATATTGTGGGAGGTTTTGCTCTTTTTTAGCATTTTTAAAAATAAATTGGCATTTATTTTAAAAAATATAATATTTGCACTGTTTTTCTCTTTCTAACCTCGTTGCCAAGTTTAAATAAATGTCGTACAGCGCCTTATACTGTATTTTGTAAACCCAGGTAACAATGTGTACAAAATGGTTGTTATGGAGACACTGAGATTTAACAGTTTTTTTATTTTCTTGCCATCCTTACTTTGTAGATGCTCTCATATTTTGATGCCATGTTTTCTTGTCTTTTGAATTCCATTTTGAATTCTAACTTAATGAATTATATTTCTATGTTAAAGCGTATTTATACATACGGAAACAGCTTTTAGGACTTTGAGAGTGTGTGAGATTATGCTCTTATAGTAAAATATATAGAGGCTAAAAATGTTTTTCTGCTACCACTAGAGGGTGCCAAACATTTTCAAATCCAACACCTTTGCTCGTGAATCTATCTTTTTAAAAGTATTTTAAAAGTATTCACAGATCGTTTTTTTTTTTATCACGTGACAACCACATCCTTTTTAGTTTTAAGATTTTATATAAAAGACCAACACAAAGTACCACATGGCTCTAATTTGGAAGTAAATTATACATAATAACCACTTTGTTTTTTTAATAAAAGTCTAAAAATTGTGGTGTTTCACTTCAAATACTGATAAAGATCTTTTGGGATATGCCTCTACCCAATTTTCACATGTGCAGCCAGAAAGTGTTTTTCTGATCTTCATTGCAAACTAGTTTGTGTTGGTCAGTTACATAATTAAAATACCTCAAAGGTTGATGTTCTAACATGATAAAATGTGACAAAGTTCACTGTTCTAAAGCACTATACACATATATATACAGTGTGTATTATCATATCTTTGATTATTATCACTCTCAGACCTTAATAGAGTCTATCACGTTCTCGATGAAGAGAAGGCGTTTAATCTCTGTGACGGCAAAGGCGACCAGCAGCACCACCTCTTCGACCAGCATCACCGTCTCCTCATCGGTCAGAGAGCCGTCGTAATCCAGATACGACCTGGGCACAAAATCGCAAACGTGGAACGCAAGGAGGGCGTTAATCCTGACGCCTTTTCCCAAAATCAGGAGAAACGTGAACATTTCTGCAGTAGAGGAGGAGATCCAGTGAACATTCAAGAACGAATGAAGACCAACTCACTGGAAGGGGTGAACACCAGGGTTCCAGCGCAGCACTTCCAGTAGTTTGTAGTAAAGACGGAGCGTGGCAGTGGTGCACATGATGGCCAGGCACACGTGAGAGAGCACAGTGATGGCGCTCAGCTGGAAGAGGCTGGCCAGGCACATCACCAGACCAGTAAATACCACACCGGTCCACCGCATGTTCCTCCAATACACCAGATCCATGACTGCAAAACACAGTTACCTGCAATCAGCTGCACTGTTCTAAGAAGTAGTCAAACTTAAATATTTCAGACCCTCAAACTAATTTTATTTGTCAAAGAAAACCTGATTACAAGCAACATTTAGTTTTTTGGGGATTTTTAAAATGTTGATTTCATCAACATTTTGCATTCATGTTTTTATACAGCACTGCTTTATTTCTGCCACATTGGAGGGTCTGTTTAAAGTCCACATGACTTAATGTTGGAGAATTTCAAACATTAAGT